>NW_020837989.1:16091369-16361940 GCF_003676395.1 Aethalodelphis obliquidens
TGTGTGTGTGTGTGTGTGTGTGTGTGTGTGTGTGTGTGTGTGTGTGTTGGCGGGGGCAGGGAGGGGGGGTGACAGGGGTGGTACATAACAACCACTGATTTGCCTTCCCCCATCCAGCCTTTTCCCAATTCAGTGAGGAGGCATTCTTATTTCTCAAATCCCAACTCTTCTGCTTACTACTTCTGTGACCTAAGGCAATTATTATTTTTGAGCCTCAGTTTTATCATCTGTATTATGGGGAGCCATAAATTAATAATAAATAGTACCCATTTCAGTGGGTTGGGAGGATTCGATGGGAAATGGATGTAAATGTAGTGAAATCTCTCGGGGAGTGTTAGTTGGGTCGATGGTGATAGTGAGGAGAGTGATGATGGTAATAAAGGTGACGATAATAGAATCTATGCTTCTTTCTTAACTCCAAAGACCTAGAGTACCTCAAAGTTGTTCCCAAAAGGTTCCTGAACCTTGCTGCCTCCACCTTGCTGCCTGGGGGTTTCTCCAGGTCCCTCTTCCAGAATCAGAATTCCTAAGGGTGGAGCCAGATAATACTCATTTTAAAGGAACTCTCCAGGTGCTTAAAAGAGCCTAAACTCTCTTCAGCTCTTATTGGGCAACCTACTCTGGGCAACCCTCCCCCAACCCCATTTCCCCCCCAAATTCCACCTTCCTCCCAGGAAACCGCGCCCCCTCCCCGCCCCCAACCTTGCTTGCCTTGGATATTCCCTTTTGGTTTTCTTCCCAGCTCAGAAGTTAGATGCCACAATCCTTTCCTGACCCCTAAGGGTGACAGGGTGAGTGAGAGAATGTGTATGAGAGTTAGGGGGCAGGCGTGGGGAGGGGGGATGGGGGGAATGTGTCACAAGCATGCTACGTTTGTGCTGCCTGGAAGGCCTGAGGGGTTAGAGCCCCTGGTTGTGACCCCAGATGGGGAAGGAAGCCCCCAAGGTCAGTGCTTAATCTGTAGTTCTTAGAGCGGCTACAAATGAAAGTCACCCTGACGGTGCCAGACCACGGACCTCTGAATTTGTAGCCAAAATTTCTAAGTGTTCATTTTTCTTGGAAAAATCTGCGGTGTGGTTTCATAAAATACGTAAAGGGGAATGTGACCCAAAAAGGGTACAAACCGTTGATCTGGAGGGAGGGAGTGGAGGCAGGCCGGCACTGCTTTATTTCTCCTCTTTGTCATGTTTAGGGTAACTCCCAAGTAACCCCCACCCCGCCAAGACTTCCGCACGGAATCGGTGCTCACTGTGATCCCATGTCGTGTGTGTGCTGTGCAAGGGAGGGCAGGACAAGGCGCCCAGAAGGGAATGAGGTTCTTTGGAGACAGGTGTGTTTGGGTTGAGGCTTGTTGGTAAGATGAGCCCAGTGCCAGGTCCATGCAGAGAGAGGGGAAATGGCTGGAGGGTGGGTCCAAATAGAGCATCAGATAGATTCCTCCCTCCTTTAAAGAGATTAAGATTGCAGCTGAGAGCAAACACACTAATCTGATAACAGCCTCACAGGCGTTGAGCCTATTAGTGCGAGGAGTGACCAGGGAGGGGCTGTGCTTGTGTAAGGAATCTGCATTCAATGACCATTTGCTGAGAGTCTGCTAGGGACCTACACAGAGAAGGATTAAATCAGACCCCAGGGAGTTCTCAGTGGAGTAGGGAAATGGGCAAGAAAACAAGCAGTGGCCATACAGAAAGTTCCAGGATAGGCTAAGCCTGAGAGGTGAAGTAATCACAGTCATTCATGAGCTGTTACTGAGTACCTACGGTGTGCAGGGTCCAGGGCAAGGCCCTGAGGATGTAAACAGAGCAGAGGCCCTCCCAGCCTCCACTCACCATCTTATAGGAAAGAGAAACAATTCACAAGTTATTTCCCAAACAGCTACCTAACTGCAATTGTGAGTGCTTTGAGGGAGCATTTGTTGAATACTCACTGTGCTAGGCATTTAGCCCACATGATCTCAGACTCCCTAGGAAAGAGGTAGTATTATCCCCATTTTACAGATAAGGAAACTGAGGCTCTAAGTCAATTGCTCCAGCTCACGCAGTCAGAAAGTGGGCAGCTGGGGTTTGCCTCAGACTGTCTGATGTCACATTCCCTGCTCTTCTCCACCCTGCTGCTTACATCTGTCAAATGGGTACAGCCCAACAAAAGTGACAAATAGTCCTTGAGTTAGAACCACTGTCAGCTCCACGATGACAGATTGCATCTGTCTTGTTCGCCGCTGTGTCCCACTGCCCAGGATAGCGCCTGGAATGTTGTAAGTGCCCAATAAACGCTCACTGAATGCATGAATGAGCGCCTATGGTATGCCCAGCTCTGTGAAGGTGAATGGGTGGGGGCTGGGGGATGAGTATAGGGAGCCCTGTCCCTTCCTTCGGGATGCTCGGAGAGGAATAAGTGCAGAGAACACAGGAAGAAGTGCACAATAACTGGGATTGAACAACACGGGCGGGCGGTGTCCCAGGCTGCACAGTGATTCATTGCCATGGGATTGAGACACACAATAAGTGGCTGTGAGTTGGAGGAAGGAGAGGTCACCGAGGGCTGAGGAGGCCTGGGAAGGCTTCCTGGGTGACCAGAACCTGCCTTCAGTGGGGTGGGTGTGGCCTGTGACAGGGCCTGGGGTGGGATTTCCAGGTATGGGGCACGTACTCCAGGAGCTAGGGAAGGAAGATTGAGCCTGAGCCTCTGCTGAAAATACTGGGCTGAAGATTTTGGATTTGAATAGAAGGGCTGGCTGTGGTTGTGGTAGTGCTGGAGAGGAGGAGGGAGTCAAGACTGGGACTTAGCTGGAGGGTCTGGCTGGGGTCTGCTGATGCACAGCTCAAAGCTGGGGGAGATGGGCAGAAGAAGCAGGCTCTTGTGGTGATGGCAGTGCAGCTTGTGGTTGGCTGGGGCATACAGGGCTCTAACTGGAAGGATTTGGGGGTGGGCGGGGAGAGGCAGGTATGAGATGGGACTGGACCGATTAAGCGGGGGAGGGGCCAGATGTTCACTGAGGGACTGAGCAGGGGTATGGGGAGTGAGCGGTCAGGGCAAGGCTGCTGGTGTTATTGGCAGCTCTGTCCCAGTTAGACCTGCTGGGCTCCTAGTTGCTAAGGATAGGCTGGGGCAGCTCCCAATGCCAATTCCAGGGCTAGTCAGCTCTGACCACAGTCCTGACCCCAGTCTTGACGTCTACTCTCTTCTTCCACATACCTGCTCGTGTCTCTCCTCCCTGCCGTCCCCCACCCTGGTGGAGAGGGAGGGTAGAGGAGCCCCGGGAGCTGTGTGTGTACACACAGGTGTGAGTGCCCAGGGGCATGTTTGTTTGGAAGGGGCTCAGGGAGGGCTAACACCTACTCCACAGCCCTAACCGGTGCCCAGTCCAAGCTGGCCCTTCACGAGGGCGGGGACATTGGGCACTAGGGTGATTACTGCCAGGAGAAAGGGATCTGAGATGTCTTACCTCCTGTGCGTACACTGACTTGGCATCTCAGAAGGGAGAGGAACGTGACATCATCCCTTCTCCCTGCAGCCAACGTGAGTGGCCCTCAGCGTGGGCAGCTGACGATCCGGGGTCTGGGGAACGTGAGGGTACCTGCGTCTCTCTCCTACCTTGTATGTGGGGGTGGGGGGGTGGGGGGGTTGCTCCTGGTCTCGCCCTTCCACTTGCTGTCTCTCCCTATCTCAGTATCAGGGTAATTAGCATGGGTGACTATGGCAGGATGCTGCTGAGAAGGAGGTGTTGGGCAAAGCACAGAGTAGAGAGCAGGGAGGGAGGGAGTGTCAGGTGGGTCAGGGCGTTCCTTGGGCAGGAACTGCTCTAGACCTGCTCCTCCAGCTGGGGCAGACACCGCTGCTACACCAGCTGTGGGTGAGACTCAGGGTTCTGCGCTCTGTACTAGGACAGATCTCTCCTGGGAGATCAGTGTGTAGGTGGCAGAGGGGGAGTCGGCGGCTGGCTCTGGGCAGCCCCCAGGGCCTGGGCCCTCCTCCCAGCTGACCCCCTGTTTTGTCTCCCTCGCGTACAGCCCTCCTGATTCTGGAGCCTGCCCGGATGGGGTCCCTGAGGCGCAGCCCAGGCCCTGGGGGGCAACGGTTGCTGCCGCCTGCCTTGCTGCTGGCCCTTCTGCTGCTGCTGGCTCCGTCCCCAGGCCACGCCACTCGGGTGGTGTACAAGGTGCCAGAGGAGCAACCGCCCAACACCCTCATTGGGAGCCTCGCAGCCGATTACGGTTTTCCAGACGTGGGCCACCTATACAAACTAGAAGTAGGCGCCCCGTACCTGCGGGTGGATGGCAAGACAGGCGACATCTTTACCACGGAAACCTCTATCGACCGCGAGGGGCTCCGAGAATGCCAGAACCAGCTCCCGGGTGAGCCCTGCATCCTGGAGTTTGAGGTGTCTATCACGGACCTCGTGCAGAATGGAAGCCCCCGGCTGCTAGAGGGCCAGATAGAGGTCCAGGACATCAATGACAACACGCCCAACTTCGCCTCACCAGTCATCACGCTGCCCATCCCCGAGAACACCAACAATGGCTCACTCTTCTCCATCCCAGTGGCTTCGGACCGCGATGCTGGCCCCAACGGTGTGGCATCCTATGAGCTGCAGGTGGGGCCCGAGGCCCAGGGGCTATTTAAGCTGCAGGTGGCAGAGGACCAGGACGGAAAGCAGCCGCAGCTCATCGTGATGGGCAACCTGGACCGGGAGCGCTTGGACTCTTATGACCTCACTATCAAGGTGCAGGATGGTGGCAACCCCCCACGCGCCAGCAGCGCCCTACTGCGAGTCACTGTGCTAGACACCAATGACAATGCCCCCAAGTTCGAGCGGCCGTCCTACGAGGCTGAGCTGTCTGAGAACAGCCCCATAGGACACTCAGTCATCCAGGTGAGAGGCCCCTCCATCTAACTGTCAGGGTGACCCACATTTAGAAATGGGAGCCTACCCCAACCTCGTGAGAGTTCCCTTCACTTAAGGGCAAGATGGCCAAGATGTTGCGGTGAGATCTCTTTTCCCCAGCCCCCGCCTGGTGAGACCTTCCCACAAGTCCACCACACCCCAGCAGGGGATTTACTTTCCTCTGTCAAGCTATTCAGGTGACAGTGACATAGCGTATGAACAGTGATCCCCCCATCCCCAAGGCAGACTCGAGCTGGAGAAACCTCTGCAAAGTGAAACCCCCTCCCAAGTCAAATGATATCCTTCTCCCCAGCCAAGTGAGCTGAGCTGGAACAAGTGAACCGCCTTTTGTCCAAGTAGAATCTCTCCAGAGATGAGAATGTCTTCCCAACCAGGGGCCCTTTAGCCACATGCGAGTTTCCTGAGGCTGGAGGACAGAGCCTTGCTTTGCCCATCCCTGACAGTCACAAGAGATCATTTTAGCCAGGTGAGTCCTCAGAATTCTAGAAAACTGTACACAGATGTCTGTACACCCACCTCCTCCCCTAGGCACAGGGTACCCATGGGTGTGGGGTGCTGGGCACAGTAGGGGGGGGGTCGGTGGCCTCTGCTTAAGCTCTCAACACCCCTCTCGATGGGAACTGCCCCAGGGGCTGGGCAGCTTGGTGGGGTCAGGGCCTGGGAGAGAGCAAAGAAAGCGTCCCTGCAGACAGGTGGGCGTATCTCCCACTGTCATCTCAGCCCTGGCCTCCTGCCAGCCCCAGTTCCTTTCTCCTTCCCCATGGGCTGAAGCTGTCTGTCTCTGGTATGAGGAAGCTGAGGAGGGCTCACCATTACCCGTCCTGGGAAACCCTTCATCCCAAGTCCTCAAGCTGAAGCAGGGCACGGGGAGGAGTTTGGGCCTTTTTTTAGAGGCTGGTGGACTGGAACCTGTAGAAGAGAGACTGAGAAAGAAAAGGGAGACAGACAGTCGGGGATGGCGAATAATCATAGCCTAGGTGCCAGGTACTGTTCTGAATACATTATGTGTATTATATCATTTAATCTCCACAGTACAATGTAAGCATTATCCCCATTTTGCAGATGGGGAACTGAGCCCACAGAGATTAGGAAACTTGCCTGGTAACCCCCACCTGATGTGTTCAGATTCCACCTTGGCCACATCCAACAGTTTGGCTTCAGAGCCCATGTGTGTAAGAGCTGGGAAGTGGGATGACGCAGGAGAATGGGACAGAGACGAGGCTACGGGTAGACAGAGCAGAAAAGAGAGGATGGGAGAGAGCCAGCAGTGGGAAAGAGGCAGAAGGAGAACTGAGCAAGATGGGAGGGAAAGAGAGACAGAAGTCAAGACTCAGAGACAGAGACAGAGAGGTGAGATGGCAAGAGAGGCAGACAAGGAGGTGGGTGACCAGTCTAGAGACGGAGACAGTGGGGATCATAATGAAAAAGTTGGTGACAGACTGGGGGAACAGGGGGATGGAGGGGCGAGGAGAAACCATTAGAGGGGTGAGCAGAGACCGGGTAGCTCACCAGTGTTTTCACTGACAAAAAAATCCTGATGGGAAGGAAAGGAGACTAGCAGTGGCCTGAGGGCCTGCTAGGTGCAATGCCCAATACTGTGTCAGCACCGATTTTCAGAGCTGGATGGACAAAAAGAGGGATAAATGCTATTTAGGGAGCACTTGCCACGTGCCAGGCAGTGTTAGGCATTTTTACACTTATCATCCCATTTAATCCTCACCACACCCCCCATTAAGTAGGTTCTATCATTATCCCCATTTTACACATTTGTAGACTGAGGCTTGAGGATGTTAAATAATTGGCCCAAGGCCTCATAGTTGGGAAGTGGCAGAGCTGGGATTTGAACCTTGCTTGGACTCTTGCTCTGCTCCCCAGAGACTCTGCCAAGTGGCGCCTATCCTGTCTACCCCCTACCCCCTCCTCCCCCGCCCCCGCCCGTACTGCCATCACATTCTGTTGGGCTGTGACCTAACTCCATCCCTCTTGTTGCTCCCTGACCAGTGCTACCTCATGACCATTCCCACCTGGCTCCTGTTGCCCCATTACCACCCATGTTTGTATAGACTTGGGCCGAGTGTGTGTCGGCCTTGGCGTGGAAGGATGCGCCCACTGCAAAGGGACAGACAGTTCATTGTGTGATGCTGGGAGCCCAGCCCCGCTGCCAGCAGGCTCTGTGGGCTGCACCAGCCCCTCCCTCCTGGCCGCAGGCTCGGCTGGATTCCTCAAGTTGATGCCTAGCCAGCGCCAGCCATGGGAGGGGAAGAGAGATGAAACAGGTTTCCCCGGTTTTGACAGAGTGTAGTGACCTGGCCTGGCGGGCTCCCTCTGACCCACATCCCTACCTGGCTCCTTTCAAAAAAGAAATCCCCTCACCTGTGGCCTCCAGAGGGGCACGTGGGTCTCCATTTGTGTGCCAGTAGACACGTGCATAAACATACCTTCTCACGTGATCACAACACGTGTGTGTGCATGCATGCATGTTGCACACGTATGTCACGCATACACACCATCTCTACTACTCACACCCTTCCAGCTCTTCAGAAGGGTTTGAAGGCCAGTTTAATCGGGTGGAAGGGCTGCCCTAGCTGCTAATTGGATCCTCATCCCCATATTTGGGTGGACTAGTATAGGAGTGATAAGTAGAGTTCAGTTCTGCCCTGTCCCATCTCTAGTAGTAGCTTGTAGCACCACTGAGGATTTGTGGGCTGTATCTGTCCTCTTCGGAGAAAGAGATCCGTAATATATGCCAAAGTGTCAGGATTGGGAAAAGGGCAGGGCATGCATGTGCTGCTTTTGGAAAGGGTGCCTTGTTAGATTAGTTGCGTCTGCCGTGCTCGTTGGAAAGGCAGAAATGTGTCACTTAATTTATCGCCAAACTAACCCAGCCCCGTTTTCCTTGTTTCTTCCCCCTGCCCTGTAGGTGAAGGCCAATGACTCTGACCAAGGTGCCAACGCAGAGATCGACTACACGTTCCACCAGGTGCCCGAGGTTGTGAGGCGTCTTCTGAGACTGGACAGGAACACGGGACTTATCACTGTGCAGGGCCCCGTGGACCGTGAGGACCTAAGCACCCTGCGCTTCTCGGTGCTTGCCAAGGACCGAGGCACCAACCCCAAGAGTGCCCGAGCCCAAGTGGTGGTGACCGTGAAGGACGTGAACGACAATGCCCCCACCATTGAGATCCGGGGCATAGGGCTGGTGACTCACCAAGACGGGATGGCTAACATCTCAGAGGACGTGGCAGAAGAGACAGCTGTGGCCCTGGTGCAGGTATCTGACCGAGATGAGGGAGAAAACGCAGCTGTCACCTGTGTGGTGGCAGGTGACGTGCCCTTCCAGCTCCGCCAGGCCAGTGAGACGGGAAGTGACAGCAAGAAGAAGTACTTCCTGCAGACCACCACCCCGCTCGACTATGAGAAGGTCAAAGACTACACCATCGAGATTGTGGCCGTGGACTCTGGCAACCCCCCACTCTCGAGCACCAACTCCCTCAAGGTGCAGGTGGTGGATGTCAATGACAATGCACCTGTCTTCACCCAGAGCGTCACTGAGGTCGCCTTCCCAGAAAACAACAAGCCAGGTGAAGTGGTCGCTGAGGTCACTGCCAGCGATGCCGACTCGGGCTCCAATGCTGAGCTGGTTTACTCGCTGGAGCCTGAGCCGGCTGCCAAGGGCCTCTTCACCATCTCACCTGAGACTGGAGAGATCCGGGTGAAGACATCCCTTGATAGGGAACAGAGGGAAAGCTACGAGCTGAAGGTGGTGGCAGCCGACCGGGGCAGCCCCAGCCTCCAAGGCACAGCCACCGTCCTTGTCAACGTGCTGGACTGCAATGACAATGACCCCAAGTTCATGCTGAGTGGCTACAACTTCTCAGTGATGGAGAACATGCCGGCGCTGAGTCCGGTGGGCATGGTGACGGTCATTGATGGGGACAAGGGGGAGAACGCCCGGGTGCAGCTCACGGTGGAGCAGGACAATGGTGATTTTGTTATCCAGAACGGCACGGGCACCATCCTCTCCAGCCTGAGCTTCGATCGGGAGCAGCAAAGCACCTATACCTTCCAGCTGAAGGCGGTGGATGGCGGCGTCCCACCTCGCTCGGCCTACGTTGGCGTCACCATCAACGTGCTGGATGAGAATGACAACGCGCCCTTTATCACCGCCCCTTCCAACACCTCCCACCGGCTGCTGACCCCCCAGACCCGTCTGGGCGAGACGGTCAGCCAGGTGACAGCTGAGGACATTGACTCTGGTGTCAACGCTGAGCTGACCTATAGCATCGCCGGCGGCAACCCTTACGGACTCTTCCAGATTGGGTCGCATTCCGGCGCCATCACCCTGGAAAAGGAGCTTGAGCGGCGCCACCATGGGCTGCACCGCTTAGTGGTGAAGGTCACTGACCGCGGCAAGCCCCCTCGCTCTGGCACAGCCTTGGTCCACCTGTATGTCAATGACACCCTGGCCAACCGCACCCTGCTGGAGACCCTGCTGGGCCACAGCCTGGACACGCCGCTGGACATCGACATTGCTGGGGATCCGGAATACGAGCGCTCCAAGCAGCGCGGCAACATCCTGTTTGGCGTGGTGGCGGGTGTCGTGGCCGTGGCCTTGCTCATCGCCCTGGCCGTGCTCGTGCGCTACTGCCGGCAACGGGAGGCCAAGAGTGGCTACCAGGCTGGCAAGAAGGAGACCAAGGACTTGTATGCCCCCAAGCCCAGCAGCAAAGTTTCCAAGGGAAACAAAAGCAAGAGCAAGAAGAGCAAGTCTCCCAAGCCCGTGAAGCCGGTGGAGGACGAGGATGAGGCCGGGCTGCAGAAATCCCTCAAGTTCAACCTGATGAGCGATGCCCCTGGGGACAGCCCCCGCATCCACCTGCCCCTCAACTACCCACCAGGCAGCCCTGACCTCGGCCGCCACTATCGCTCTAATTCCCCACTGCCTTCCATCCAGCTGCAGCCCCAGTCACCCTCCGCCTCCAAGAAGCACCAGGTGGTGCAGGACCTGCCACCAGCCAACACTTTCGTAGGCACTGGGGACACGACGTCCACGGGCTCTGAGCAGTACTCCGACTACAGCTACCGCACCAACCCCCCCAAATACCCCAGCAAGCAGGTAGGCCTGCCCTTGAAGCTCAGCATACCCCGGCCCCCACCCCACCCCTACCACGGGGCCATCTGGACCGAGGTGTGGGAGTAACAGAGCTGGTGTCTCGGGCCTGCCGTGCTCACCAGCCCAAGTCAGTGGTGGGAGGTGGAGCCAAAGATCGGGGGATGCTGGGACCACTGATGACCCTGCTGCCTCACCCAGGCTTGGAGGGTCGGGCTGAATGCAAACTGAGGGTGTGCTCCGTGTCCCCCCCCGCCTCGCTCCGCACTGGGAGAGGCCTGTGGCTTGTCACATCCTGGGACACTGGACCACCCGCTGGGTCCTGCAGGTGGGGACTGATGGGTAGGTGAGCAGAAGGGTTTGGAGGCAGAAGCGGGGAGGGAAATGGAGAAGAAGTCTCCTACAAACGTGGGTCTCTGTCCGAGACCAGCCATGGGTGCTTCTCTAGAGGGGAAAGGGGGAGACCTGGGGTCCTGGTGGGTAACCAGGTGGACGCTCTGTCAGGGAAGGGGGCCTCCCCACTTGTGCCTTCTCTGTGTACTGTGTGTCACCCTCTTCCCCACCCCAGACTCCTGGGGCTGGGCCCCAGTTCCCCTCCCCCAGCCCCAAACACTTCACCCTGATAATAAAGTTCTCTATTTTTGGAGTTTTGGCTTCTTATTTTCCTGGAACTGAGAGAAGGAGCGAGAGAGACTGGAAACAGCCCTTTGTCCGATGTCCTGCCTCACTTTCCCCATCCCTGCTCTTTGTCCCTTCCCCCGTCCCAGACCTGCCCCTCTGCCCCAACCCTATCTTAATTGACCAGGTCCCCCCGCCGCCCCACCATGACCATGTCCATGATTGGGGGAAGTGCTTTCTGAGCAGGCTTCAAATGGAGCAGTGTCCCCTTCCCTCACGTTTGTGAGACCTCCCTGGGAATGGCACCCTTTACCAAGAAAGCGGATGGAGATGCACCCAAGTCCTGCCCTTTCTCTGCTGGCTGAGACTTGACCTTTCCCGTTTGTGCACATCGGAGCATCTCCCAACAGAGCTCAGACCAGAGCAGCTGGTGGGGGTGGAGTGCAGCCTGGCTGCCTCAGGTGAAGGCAGAGAACCTCTTAATTATACCAGGCACCTTCCCTCGAGGTAAGATCGTCCCAAGTCCTTTTCCCAGCCTCTTCATCCCAATACCGCTCAACACCCAGCAATTAGCCTGCTCTGCCCTGTGTCTTCCCACCATGGTCACCAGTCTGGGCTGCCGGGAGGGAGGGCCCAGGGAGAGGGGAGGATGTCCCCCAGTGCTATGGACTGACCTGCTCCGTATCCCCACTGCTGACCAGGGCTGAGGCGCCCTATCCGGCCCCCTCCCTTCCCTTCCTTCAGCTCCTTGCTCTGGCCACCCTGAGCTGCTAGCTCTCACTCACTCTCTCTCTCTCCGTCTCTCACTTCTTGCTCTCCTGGGTCTGCCCTGTCTCTGGCTGTGCCTGAGGAGGAGGCTAAAGTCTGGGTGAGGGGCCTCAGGTCCTGGGGGAGTCTCTGAGGCCAGAGGCAACCTGTCTCCGTGGCGACTGAAGAGGCTTGAGACACTCCCAGGAGGTCCAGGGTGCCAGCTCTCTACTCTGATTCCGTCCACAAACTCCCCAATGCCCCGGGGTACCCCCAAAGTAAAAATTCCTAGGGGCTTTGGAGGAGTGGTGCATGGGGAAGTGAAATCTGGTTTCATCGCGTTTCCCTTGGACAAATAAGCATCTCTAGGGTCACCTCCAGCAGCTCCTGACCAATCATTCTTTCTCTTTTGTTCCTCTCCTTGCTGCCACCGCCTCTCTCTTTCTTCTGTTCCTTTAGCTCCTTAATCTCTTTTTCTTTCTCAAGGTCTGAGGGATTATCCCTTACTCGGCTCCAGTCCAACCCATCCGTGGAGCCACACTGAACATTCAAACACAACAAAACCACAACACTAGTGTCATCATTAAGACACATAGGCTGAATCCCTACTGTGTGCTCAGCATAGTATTAGACCTTGAGGGAAAAATGGTCACATTTCTACAAGACATACAAGTAACAAGATGAGGCAGTTGAGAATCGTGGTGTCGATTCTCACCAGTGAGAACTGCCACATATTAAAGCTCTTCCCAACTTGTTCTACCACTTCTGCCACGACTTGCTTCCATTTTTTTGAGTCCTTACCAGGTGCAACGTACCATGCTGAGCATTTTATGTGAATTTGCTCATCCACTGCTCATAACTCTTTGTGATGCAGGTCATTTTACAGAAGTGGAAACTAGTTAGCGACGGAGTCAAATTCAAACACAAATCATCAGGAAATCTGATTGCCAGAGTCTGCCGTTTTCCGTTATGCTATAAAAAAGGGGTTCCAAGACTAAGTTCACATTAACCTGTTAAAGGCTCTGCAAAGCCTGCAAGAAGGGAAAACCTGTTAAACTTTGTGTAACTCTGGGTTTTCCAAATTTATTTGACCATGGTGCCCCCTCCCTTTCTTTGAGGCACATAGTATGAGAAAACGTGCATAGGACATGGGGGTGGGCTTCTGGGAGGGGAATGAGAACCCTGAGCTGGCTCTTCATAAACTGAGGAGCTGGAGTTGGACGGGAGGCTGAGCCAATCCCGAGGTGAGGCAGGAGTGAGTGAGCCAGCGTGACCCAGTTGGAGGCAGGGGGAGGGCAGAAAGGGGATTCTGGCTGGAGTGGAGGGTATAGGAGGGAGCTGAGACAGGAGACTGGAAGACTGTAGGTTGTAGAGGACATAGATGCTTTGCCAAAAGTTCCTTAAGAAGAAGTGGGAGGCCCCGAAAGCTCATGAGTTTTGGATGAACTGAGTTTTAGAGAGTTTACTGGAGTGTATGGTGGATTTAAGGTGGGTAGAGGTGAAGGTACAGGACTGCACCTCTAAGGTCTGAGCAAGGATGGTGGAAAAGGGCATGATGGATGGATGGATCAGGCTGACCTTCTGGAGAAACGACCCACAGGACTCAAGGGATAATTGGATATTGTATAGGGATGGGGAGTGAGTGGAGAGCTACCAGGATCCCCAGATAGATATCATCCTTCTGAATCTGGGTGGTAGGATGATGACATCTTTGCCCATGCAGACGCTGAGTAAAGAAAAAGAATTTGGTTTCAGGCATGTTGAATCTGAAGGGTCCATAGGGACGGCCGATTGGAAATAACCAGCAAGGGTCTAGAACTTCTGGACTAGGGTCTGAGAGAGATTTTGGATCTAGGCTTTTTAAGATTTGATAGTCATAGAATGATAGGGAATATTTAGTGTTGAGTATGACCCAACCCTCCATTTTACAGAAAAGAATCATAGGAAAAAGACCAAGTGATGTGCCTAGGAGGCAGGACTGAAGCCTCGGATCACCAGGCACAGGTTCTGCAGGGAGGGAGGGCTGCTGGCTAATGTCTTAAAAGAAAACTGGAAAGAAAAACACCCAACAGCCAGACTGCCCTGTGCCTCCCAGACCCTCCTGGAACCTATTCACTCCATCACCAGGTGGACGTGCTCCTTTACACCCTCCCAGCCCCAAGTATCAGGTCAGTTTTGGGGATCTTGTCTGTCATCACCCAGACCTTTCAGTGTTTTGGATCCCAACGTGGATCTCGAGAAGGGTTGCCTATGCCTGAAGGTGGGGTGGGAGCCAAGGCGGGAAGGCGGCTCCAAAGCTCCCTGTGCTGACAACCTCCCTTACCCCAGCTGCCTTGGATGGCACGGAAATTGTGTAGGGCATCAGGAGGGTGGGTCTGCAGACCTGGGACACCCTCCTCTGGCCATCTTGAGAACCTCCTATTGAGAGTTTGAAAGACAAAGCACCACAAGGTCTTAGAGGATTAGAAGGAGCCTGGAGACTCATCAGCAGGGCCCTGGGCCCGGGCTGCTCCCACCCCTGGCCCACAGGGGCCCGGGTCTGCGCCCTCCACAACTTCTAATTTCCAGTTGGCAGGAGAACCAGTGGTGGTCCCAGGTGGGTGTTTGGGGGATGGGTTGGTTGTACCGAGTGCCAGGCTGAGGTTGCCAGATCGTCAACCCATGGCAGGCAGGCAGGGCTGCTGTCTGGGAGCAGCCTGTCACTGTTGCCCTCCCTCCACCCCAGTCCCCGCTCCAAGCTCCTAAATCCTGGCTCTACCAAGCCAGCGGCCCCTCCCGGAAGCTCCTTCCTCTTTCCTAGAAGGAGTCTCCGTTGGAAGAAGCCAGCCTTCCGAATCCCTGATGTCTGCTGGGCCCCTCCCCCTATGCCCAGGTCCTCCTGGGCCCTGTCCTCTCCAGTTAATACTGTTTCCTGATCTGGAGGACTGGGGAGTTCCCACTGTTCTGCTACCCCACCCCCAAGGTGCCCTGGTTTGTCATCAGGCTCCCTTTCCCTCTTCCCTCCCACCTTTTTCCACTCCCAGGCCTCTCTGAAGGGGAACGCAGTGGGCACCTGGGTGGGTGGGGACTCAGCAGGGAGTCCTGCCTATGGCATTACAGACCAGGGGTGAGGAACAGAAGATGAGAAAGAGGTTAGCACCCCACTGGCTGGAGGCAATGAGAAGTTAACAGAGCAATGAGACAGGTGAGGAGCTGGAGTCTGGAGGGTGCTATTTGGAAATCAGGGAACTGTTCTGGTATTGGTGTGCTGTTGTGGAATTAGGAGTCTGTCCTGCTTTTAGGGAGCTGTTGTAAAAACTGGAGGCTTGCTGGTGTTTAGAGGCTATGCTGGAATTAGGGGAGTTGGCTGGTGTTGTGCTGTTTTGGTGTTGGCTGTCTGGAATTAAACAGAGGCCGTGCCAGTACTGGGAAGCTGTGCTCTAACAAGTGGTTGTACTGGATTAAGCTTATTGTGCTGGCCTGGGAGCTATCATAACACTGGGGCCTGTGCTGTGTTGGGACTTCCAGTGCGTGGTCCTGGCTGTCCGGGGAGCTGACCTAGAATCAAGGGGCAGTCCTCTATTAAGGTCTCTGCTTTCTGGGGGGGTTCTGCTGTGCTAGGGGGCTGGGCCTCTTCCTGGTTGCTGTTGAGGCCTAGAGGGCTAGGAGCTCTGGGGGTGGGCTTGGCTGGGGCTGTAGCCCGGTGCGGTGGTGGCCCCGTGGCGCAGGCTGGCCGGCTGGCAGTGACACTCCCTCTCCCTGCAGTTACCTCACCGCCGAGTCACCTTCTCCGCCACCAGCCAGGCGCAGGAGCTGCAGGACCCGTCCCAGCACAGTTACTACGACAGTGGCCTGGAGGAGTCCGAGACGCCGTCCAGCAAGTCATCCTCGGGGCCCCGACTCGGTCCCCTGGCTCTGCCTGAGGATCACTATGAGCGCACCACCCCCGATGGCAGCATAGGAGAGATGGAGCACCCCGAGAACGGTGAGGGGACCCCAGGAATGAGTAGAAGCCTGTGAGTGATGACGAGACCTTAGAGGTAGCCTCCATCTCTCGAGCTCTCATGTATTCAGCAGTAAACACTGTGTTGAGTGCTTTCTGGTATACGTTCACTTAACCTTCGCAACCGCTCTCTGATCTGAGAACTTTATTGTGCCCCCTTTACAGTGGGGGAAACGGAGGCTCAGAGAGGTTGAGTCACTTACCCAAAGTCATATACAGGAAGTGACAGAGCTGGGAGGGGTTCAAACCCAGGCACCTCTGACTCCAAAGACTTTGAATTCAGCACTACTTCATTCTGCTTCCTGGGAACAGAGACCCTGAGAATGGGGGCCAGAGGGCTCAGGTGGTGGTGAGGGAACTTTGAGGGGATCCTGAGATAATGAGAGCGCAGAGGGCCTTGAGAAAAGGGAAGGGACCCTGGATGCTATGAGGAGCCCAGAGAAGGGTGTGATGATCCCCTGTCGGGAGGAGCAGGAGAGGGTGTGGCTGAGGAGAAGGAGTGGGGAGGCCCGGGGAGGGGAAAGGCTTGTGTGGGCGGGGCTTGGAGGGTGATGGCAGACGTGGGATCTGGGCTGGAGCAGAGGTCAGCATGGGAATGGATGGGGGGCGTGTTGTCAGAATGTGTGTGTGTAGTGCGTGTGTGTGCATGAAGGCACCTCTGGTGGCCCGTGGTGGGGAGACTAAATCAGCTTCCCCTTGGGATAGAAAGACTCTCCAGCTTAGAGCTTTCCTCAGATCTCATCCCCTCCCTCAGTCCAAACTCCCCCAGCCCGCCACAAGATGAAAAGTTCCACACCTCACCCCTCGGGCCCAGGGCTCTTGTCTAACCTCCCAGGCCCCAGGTCTCAGAGTGCCCTCCATCCCCACCCTGCCCATCATCGTGCGATCTCACGCCCGTCTCGTCCTTTTTGTGCCCGCGCAGAGCCGGCTGGCCGGAGCAGGCCCTGAGGTGGACTGCCAGGTATGTGGGAGCTGCTCTGGGGTCTGGGGTCTGTGGGACTCGGCCCAGCACCCAGCCCCGCCCACCCAGTGCCCGTGCTCTGCTCCGTGCCACGTTGGGTCCCCCCACTCTGCCCTGAACTGAAGAGCCCCGGAGGGGTTAACAACAGAGCTGTCCCCTCCTCACCTTGCACTGGCAGGAGGCCAAGCCAGGGAGGGTGGTGCCGCTCAGTCACATCCCTGGACGGGGTGGGGGGGGCACCGCCTGGTACTGTCCCCAAGCGAGGGCGGGACAGGGGCAACTGTGACAGGAAGTACTCAAGTCCCAGACGTTCCCATGGAGACCCCCACTGCCCAGCAACCACACTGGCTACTGCTGATGTCAGACAGCCAACTTCTGTTCCCATGGGTGTTCTGGGCAGGGAGCGGGGCAAGGCCAGGGGGGTGGTGGGTGGTGTAGGGGCCAGAGTGAGGCGGGGAGGGGCTGCATGAGTGTGCTTGTGGATATGTGAGTGTGTGCTTCTACGCAAACCCCTGGCTTTGTAGCAGGGCCTTGCTATGCTGGTGTGGGGTGGGGTCCCAGGGCAACTGGGAGCATGGTGAGGCTGGAGGGGGCTCAGAAGGGAGGCATGTGCCCACCTTTGTCTGAGGATAGAGATGCCTGGTGTAGATTTGTGTGTCCACACATATCTGAGGGTAGGAGTGTGCGTGTGTGTGTGAGAGAGAGAGAGAGAGAGAGAGAGAGGAGAGAGAGAGCAGTAGAGAGAGAGAGAGATTGTGTCTTTAATGAGGATGGGGGTTTCCTCACCCCTATCTGAAGGTAAATGTGCATGTTTCAGCCCGTCTGGAGATAGATGACGGAGTGTGTAGATGGGGTGTGTGTTTGTGCACCTGTCTGAGGGCAGATATGGTGGATGTGTGAGAGGAGAGCTGGAGGGTGGGTGAGGATGGAAAGAATGTGTCTATTTAAGGACAGATTGTGTGTGTGTGTGAGAGAGCACGCATGCGGTGGATGGTGGGAGGGTGTGTGTCTATTGCGGTGGATGGTGGGAGGGTGTGTGTCTATTTGAGGGTGTGTGTGCCTGTGAGCTCAGTGGGCAGGAAGGGGCGTGCACCCCCGTTCCAAGGCGGCATGGAGGCGCTGGTGGGAGGCTGTGGAGCAGAGCTCTGCGAGGCTGCCCTGCCTGAGGACCATCCTCCCGGCTCTCCCCTGCAGACCTGCGCCCTTTGCCTGACGTCGCCATGACGGGCACATGTACCCGGGAGTGCAGCGAGTTTGGCCACTCCGACACGTGCTGGATGCCTGGCCAGTCATCTCCCAGCCGCCGGACCAAGAGCAGCGCCCTCAAACTCTCCACCTTCGTGCCTTACCAGGACCGAGGAGGGCAGGAGCCTGCGGGCGCCGGCAGCCCCAGCCCCCCGGAAGACCGGAACACCAAAACGGCCCCCGTGCGCCTCCTGCCCTCCTACAGTGCCTTCTCCCACAGTAGCCATGATTCCTGCAAGGACTCGGCCACCTTGGAGGAAATCCCCCTGACCCAGACCTCGGACTTCCCACCTGCAGCCACACCGGCATCTGCCCAGACGGCCAAGCGCGAGATCTACCTGTGAGCCCCCTTCTGGCCCGCCGGCCATCCCTTCCCCAGCCACCGGCCAGCTCCCAGGTGGGCCCATGCCAGGGCCCCTGCTCCTGACCCCTCCAGCGTGGACTTCCTGGCCAGGGCCCTGAGTGGGGGGGTTACTGGCCTCATGACCACACTGGCCCTTCCCCCATGCAGGGTCCAGGTCTTCTTCCCTCACTTCAGCCCCCAAACCCTAGGGAGCCCCCTCTTCCCCTTTATGGGGCTCCCCCCAGCTGATGCCCAAGAGGGCTCCTCTACAATGACTAGGCTCCGGTTCCTCGACTTCCAGGGATCACCCCCTCACTTTGGGCAGATGGCAGAGTCAAGGGTGGGCAGCACACTTTTAACTCGTTGTGCCCCGCATGGCCAACCAGGGCGGGCATAGGACGCCCCCATTCCAGCCCTGCAGCAGGGCTGAACTGGGGAGCCCCTCTCCCTGGGAACTCCCAGAGGAAACTCTTGACCGCCAGGGGCTCCCTGAAGGGCTTTTGTTACCAAAGGTGGGGTGGGATGGCGGTGGGAGTGGGGCGGAGGCCTTGTCTTCCTATACTGCTCCTGGGCTGGCCCACCTGCCTGCCGCATGCCCATGCCTGGTCCCATCCGGGCACCCCCCCTTCCCACTGGTCATGCAGTGTCTGTATATAAGGACCTTGGAATGACGTCCCCATTTCTGCCTGATTTGCAACTTTTCTTGTTGATGTTGTGTTGTCTTGGGGGGGCCCCTCTGGGGGGAGACCTGCCCTGCTCCCCCTCTTCCCTGCCGCAGTGCCCCCCACCCCAGGCCTCTATTGTTCCATGTTGTAAATACCCCTGGGGCTGTGGCAGGATGGGGGTGCAGGCCAGGGAAACAAGGGGGGTGGGGGTGGGGATGGGGGAACACTCGCCTATCAGCAGAGCTGGGCTTTTATTTAATTTTTTTTAAGAATACAAATCTCTATTTTTTTGGAACTGTTGCGCTGTGCCCTGGGGTGGGGGGGATCCCCGCTCAGGCTGGCCCCCACATCCAGACGAGCATCACGGAGGGGCCCTGAGGCTGTGGGGGGCAGCTGGCCGGGGGTGGGGAGACTGTGCCTCTGGCCTGGTTGGGTGAGTTGGGAGCAGGAAGGTTTGCTCAGGGGGTGGCTGGTTGCTGCCCCCAACAGGGGGTACCTGCACCCTGCCCCCTCTCTGCTCTGCACCCCCCCCCCCAAGCCCCTGCCATGACTGACCCGTCAGCCTGTAAAACCACCATTGCCTTGATCTCAGGGGGTGGGAAGGGCTGCCTTAGGGCACCCTGGGCTCCAGGCCCCCTTCTTCCAGTTGGGCTTCCCTTTGCCAGGGTCAGGGGTCCCGTGGCGTGGGGGGATCGGGGGGCAGAGAAGCCCAGTCAGCCATGATGAGGTGGGATTCTTTTCTTCACCTCAGGGGGCCAGGGTGTGAGGGGCATCCTGCAGAGGCCCCATCTCCCACTGTGGCCATCTCAAAGCCTCAGCCCCTCTTCCTTCCACAAACCCCCACTGCCTTGGCCCATACCTCTCCGGCTCCCCAGGGGCCCAGGCTGGGAGGCTGGAGACTCAGGGTATGGCCCTTGCTTGACTTAGTCTAAGCCTGGGGGTGTGGCCCGAGGGTGGGAGGGGTGGGTACAGGCTGCTGGGTCGTCTGGTGCCTTTGGGAGCTGTGCTGCTGGAGTCTTGACTCCTGTAACCCCAGAGACCCCACCTCCACCCCTGAAAGCCAGGGGGCTGAAGAATCACCTTGTTCTCTGCTCCGTGCCCCTAGCTTGGCTTGGGGTAACAGTGCTGGGAAGGAGAGCCTTGTTAGGCTCGTGGCCCCAGCATACACAGCCCTTCAGTGGAGGGTGGGGGGGGGGTGGTGTAGAGTGGCCTGGGGTGGCAGCAACCAGGTCTAGGGATTGGCCAAAGGCTCCTTTCCCTGGGGGAGGCCCAGGAAGTGGGCTGGGGCTTGTTAAAGAGACAGCCCCTTCCCCCTGCACAAACGGGGCAGGTGCAATAGTGGTGCAGTTGGTAACGTGAGGTGCCCCGCTGGTGGGTCAGTGGCCTCGAGGGCTGTCCTGGGTCCTGGGGGTCAAGATTCTGGCAAGAGGATTGTACGAGGCCCATTTGCTTGGTGGAGAGGGTGGTCCAGACAGGAGGCATTCCTGGGGTCAGTGGACTTCCCCTGGAAGCCCCTGGTGGCCTGGGCACCCTGGCCTGGTCTCGGAGACCCCTGCGCACTAGGTGGAAGGGCAGAGGAGCATTTTGCACAGTGGAGAAGCCAGAAGGAAGGGGGTGGCCCAGGTGGCTGGGAGGGCTGAGAAGCACAGAGGAGGAGCCCTTCCCACAGGCAAAGGCAGAGCCCCTAGCCCCCTGGTTGGGGTTGGGGCACTGAGTCTGTCACCACCTGGGCACTTGAGAGGTGAAACCAAAGGTGGGCAGGGGATGGGTGACAGCACTGGGGACCATGCCTGTTGGTCCTAGGTCTGTGAAGCCCTTCCCCAATGCCTTGTGTCGCGTACAGTTTTATGTACAAATAGGCGACATTTGGCCAGAGGAGACCCCGCTCAAACCCAGCCTGACCCAGTCAGTGTCTTCCTAGAGGGGACCTAGTCTGTCCCTACCTCCTACTTCAGAGCATGTCTCTTGGTAGGGGGAGGGTATATGGGGACATACTTCTCTCCTAGGGTCCCTGAAGCGCGTCTCACATCCTCGGGGGAGGGTCTCTGGGGCATCCCTCACCTCTGGGGGCTCCCTAGGCCCTATCTCTCCCCTTGGGAGTCTCTGGGTGGGGGGGACATGTATCCCCGCTGGGGACCATGGGAGCATGTCTCCCCCGCTACCCAGGCTCTCTGGGGAGCCTGTTGTCCTCCCAGGGTTTCTCGGAGTACTTAAGGCATGTCAGTCTTGGGCCATGTCTCTTCCCAGGGAAGGGGGCTATCTCTGAAGCATGTCTGGGAAGAGATGTTTCTGGCCCTCCCTGCACCTCTTCCCCAGGGGTGTCTCTGACTTGCAGCACTTCGGATGAGACTGGGCAGCTCTGAGCTGTCTTTTCTCGCAGGGGCTCTGGGATACCTCTCTCTCCTGAGGGCCCGGCCTCCGGAGCCATTTCTTCCCTGTGTGGGGCCGTCTCCTGGTGTTTGGTTGGCTTGTGTTGGCCAAGAGAAAGCCTCTTAGGGGGCGTCTCCACGCGGGACTTCTCTGGGAGGGGGGACTGTGTCTCGCCCATGGGGTTCCCGGGCGGTGTGTCTGCCCGTGGGGAGGGGGAGACTGTGTCTCCTCGGGTTATCTGAGTGGGGAGGGGGGCCGTGTCTCTCTCGTGTGTTGGGGGGCGGGGGTCGGGGAGGGGGGTTTTGGGCGCATCGGATGCCCACACTGGGGTCGTGTTTCTCTTGGTTCGTGCCACTTCCCACCGCCTCGCTCCTCCCGGGAAGGGCTCCCGTCCCGCCCCCACTCCACCCCCCGTCCCTGGCGCTGCGAGCACAATCCCGTCGATTTGTAATGATTTCTGTCTCTGTCTTTCTCTTTCTCTGACCACCCCCGCCCCCCCACCCCGCCGCGAGCATGCGCAGGCACCTCCCCTACCCCTCCGGTTCGGTTCGTTTCCGGTTTGTTTGCTGAGCTGTCAATGAAAGACCCGTGTAATTATTCCCGAGCTTTACAATAAAAGTGTGAAAACCGGACCCCACTTGGCTTCTTTTGGGCCCTCGGGCCGGCGTCCCGGGGAGAGTGGAGGCTACGTCTGGGGTAGAGACCTTGGGGGGGGCCGGGGGACGCGGACGGGAGAAGAGGGATCGAAACCCATACTGGGATTAATCGGTTCCACGCAGGGATGGGGGCAAGAGGACGGACACTGAGGACAGACATCTACTTCATACGCCTCAAAGTGGCCCCCGTGCCATCCGCTGGGCCCGATCCTCTCCCGGCAACCCCATTCCCACCGGAGCTGACATGCAGGCTAGGGGTTAGGCTTGGGGGGCGCGCCGCGCTGCGGAGGGTTAAGCTGTGCTGCCTTCTTCCATGGGGCATGTATCCGTTCACGCACCCCTCATTTAGCAACGAGTTTGAATCGTGGAACTGGATAGGAGAAAGGACGGGAGACATCTGTCTGTCTGTCGCTCCCTCTCACGCTCAGGAACGAGGGTTGGAAGTCGATGTACGGGGACCCGAAAAGGTCTCAGCCCCCGTCCACGACTGCGCTCCCCTCCCCTGCTTCCGGGCCCGAGCGGCCCCGGCCTCCTCAGGCCGGCTCCCGGGTAAACACCGGCTCCGGAGAGGTCGTAGAACAGAGACCGGATCAGCCGGTTTCCCGGCCCCGCCTCCCGGGGCGCCCCTCCCTCCGCGCGCGCTTCCGCTCAGCCCGCGCGCCCGTGTACCCCCGCTCGCGCAGCGTGGGCCTGGCTCCCGGACCCCGGGGTTGGTTCAGCTGCTGGGATTAGTCGAGAGCAGGGACTAATCCTGGATGAGCCTCCCTGTAAACCCCGATCGACCGCCGGTACGGCGGGGGTCGTGGGGGCCCCTTTATCCATTCCCATACTCCGGGCTTCTTAGGGCCTGGACCCTCCCCACGCCCCCTCGCTACAGTTGGAGACAAGTTGGTTGGATCTGCTGTGCGGAAGAGGTGGGGGCCGGCGGGGGCGGGCAGCGTGAAGACACTGCCCAGATCAGGCCTGGATCAGTCGCGCCCCAGAGAGCCTGGCGGTGGGTGGGTGGGTGGGGCACCTGAAGGAAGGGCAGAAGCCCCTCTGACAGCCTCTGAATCCACAAGGGGTGAGGTCAGCTCCCTGGCTCAGTGTGCAACTCCGTGCTCCCCACCGATCCTCCAGTTACAGAATCTCCAGCCCTCCCTCTACTTGTGGCAAGGGTGACCTGCCCCTAACCTTGAGGCCTCACCTTCTCATCACAGGAGGCGCTGAGTCAGCAGGAGGGCCCCATGTCACCTCCACCCCTGACTTGGCCAGACAGTGAGGGGTGAGGAGCTCCTCCTGTTGAGGCCAAGCCCTGCCAATGATATCAGGGGTCAAGGGACTAGGGTACTAGAATCCTGTCCCTGGTTGGTTCATTCATACCACAAACATTTCACGGTCTCTATGGGAGAGGCAGACAGGTAAACAATGACCACATCGCGTTCAGCCCTGCCCTGAGCCGTAAATTCAGGCTAGAGGGCCAAAGGAGGTGTCTCCTCCAGCACCGTCCAGCAGGCTTCCTGGAAGAGGTGGTCCCAGAGCTGAGTTCTAAAGGGCAGATGGGGAAGAGCCCACTGAGGAAGGGGTCTGCATCCCAGGCTGATGGAGCAGTGTGTGTAAGGGCCTGGAGGTACAGAAGGAGAAGGTGAGGTAGTTCAGGAGGGCAGGAGAAGTTGAAGAGGAAGGCAGGGGCCAGAGCTAGCAGGGCCTGCTGGTCAACCTAAGGAAGGAAAGGGAGCCACTGAGGGATTCTAAGCCTCTAAAAGAAAAGGTCAGATTTATGTTCTTTACAGATTCTAACTGTCCTCTTGCCTTCTCTGCCGAAGTTTCTCTGGAGAGCCTGGGTTGGAGGTGGAGGCATATACCCACAGACAGCAAGGAAGAGGAACCAGGGTACAGTGTATATTAGGAAATTCGGTCCCCACATCCTTCCATCACACCTGGAGTTAGAGAGACCTACATTAGAAATCTGTAGTACTTCCTACTGGTATGAGCTTGGGCAGGTGACTGTGCCTTGGTTTCTTCATCTGTAAAATGGAGCTAATAACGCTTACCATCACAGAGGATCATCGTGGGGCTTCACTGAAATCGTGTGTCCACTCTTTTATTTAACACATATTTAACACCTACTGTGGGGCAGGCTCTGTGCCAGCTGTTGGCGTTACAGCACTGAATTAGACAGGCATGGTCCCTACTGTCTCTTAGAACTTCCATTCCAGTGGAGAAGACAGACAATAAACAAACAAATGAGGTAATTATAGGTTGTGTTAAAGCGCTGTGAAGGAAACAAACAGTGGGACACAAAGGAGGATAACTGGAGGTGGGGGAGAGAAGGGGGCTGCCTTACTCAGTGTGGCCCAGGCAGCTTCTCTAAGGGAACCTGAAGATTTAGAGCTCAGGACAGAGTATTCCAGGTACAGAAAACTGCAGCTGCCAATGCCCCGAGATGGGAGACAATAAGGAAGTTAGCATGATTCCTCTAAGATGCTAGGCTTCCTGAGGGCAGGAACCTAGGTCTCTTGACTTCTCACCACCTCCTGGATAAATACTGGGGGAAGTAAACAAATGGAGGGGAATTTCCGGCTTGCTGGGTCAACCTCCCCACCCCCATCCCCTGGAGTGTGTTGTGAGGGGGGTGCTTTTGGCCTCTACTCAGCCTGCCCATCTGCACAGCTTAATCTTCCCTCCAGCTGTTCTATACAGGAAAGGTCTCTGCCCACTTCTGTTCCTTTCCTGGGGTTCCCAATCCTCTCCTTGGACAGGAGGGGCAGCTTGGGCCCCCGCCCAGAATCTGCTGATTAAGAGCCTGGATTGAACATGATTTAGTATCTGACCTGCAGTGGTTGAGGGTTACTGGGGCCCTCTGGAGTCTCCCCCTCGGCTGGGATCTCACTTCAGGGAGACCTTGAGGAAAGCTTCCTTACACGTGGATACGTTTCACACACAGCCACCCGTGCTGCACAGCGCACACAGCTCCTCTCACCCGCTCACATCCAGCTGCACATTATGTCTCCATGGCAACCAGAAGGCCTGGTCCATGGATGTTAGAAATAAGTGCCAGAGGAAGGGAAAGAGAGAGAGAGGAGCAGCATCAGAAATAAAGAGACTCAGAAAGCTAGCCTCCCAAGGAGGCCCCCTCTCTTTCCTTGCACCCTCTGCCAGGAAGACTCGAATGGACTCAGGGCCTCAAGAATGGAGGACCTCAAGGTGGGCACTAAGCAGTGGGCTGAGGGCTGTCTGGACACAGGTCATAGGGGCCCAGTGGGCAGTGAGGGAGGAGCAGGACCAGGAGAACTTGAGTGAGTCTGGAGTTTTGGACTAAGAAGACTTGGTCTGGGTAAAAGGCAGAGGAGGTGTGTGGGTAGGGATGCGAGACTTAGGGGAGCTACTTTCCCTTCTTCCTGGCCTAATTGGCTGTTCAGGCTGAAACCAGCTCTTAGTCACTCAGTCTAATTAGAATTGTTCTGGAGAAGACAGTGGGGGAGGGGAAGGAGAAGCTGGGGTGTGAAGGGGGAAGGGCGGGAGGAAAGGGAGCTGAGTGGGGGTGGGGAGTGGGAGTTCCTTCTATCACCTTCCATCCTTTCTGTCACCATCCAGTGGATGGGCTGGGCTATAACTGTCCAGGCTGTGGGTCACTCTAATACCCCCGCCCAGCTGTCACTCGTGTTCCGTCACACACACCTGCTTTGTGCTCAGTGTCTGTCTCTTCCTCTAGCTCTCTCTTACTCTCTCTCCTTCTCTCCTTCCCTGTCTCTTCATCTTTCTTTTCCCCCTTCTTCAGGGTCTCCCAATCTCTGGCCAACAATGTTTGCCTCATAAACAGCTGAAGATTTTGGAGTGCTGGCTGGGGCTGATCCACTTTGGAGTGGAGGAGAGGCAGGGGGGCCGGATTGTACTGAAAGCTGCCTCATCTTTTGGGAGTAAGAGGGAAGGGGGCAGACACTGCCCAGGCATGACTTCCCCCCAACAGGCACACACCCACCTCTGTTCCCACCTCCCTCCCCTAACCAAGTGTCATCACATCTCTGGAGTATGTGGAGCTTGGCCTCTGGAACTGGACTGTCTCGATTGCCTTGGACAAGTAACTTAACCTCTCTGAGCAGCAGTTTCTCTAGCTATGAGATGGGAATAATACATCCTAACTTTGTAGTGTGGATTTAAGAGGATGATGCATGTGAACTGCTTAGCACGGTAAGTTATAAGTGCTCGATGAACGCAGCTTTTATCCTCAGTCCCCAGCTCCTTTCCTTTCCCAGGCCCTTTGGGAACCAGGACGTGTGCATCTTTCCCTTCTCCTTCTTCTGCTTCCCCATTATTGCGGCCCCTAAATTACCTCTCAGTTCCTAGACTCAGCCCCATGACCTTTCTCTCAAGGCTCCCCTCTATGGGTGGGTGTCCTCGTTGTGGGGGATGAGTATGGAATAGGAGGTTAGGCTTGGATCCTGCCCCTGCCCACGGGGGTAGGGGTTCGGGACATACCCTTCTCCAGTCTGGGGACTGGGTTTTCCCTCCTCTGCAGGCCTGGAAGAAGACGAAAGGGGACAGCCATAAATCATGTAGGGGAAGTGCACTTGCTGAGGAGGACAAGATGGGATGAGCAGAGTCCAGAAGCCTAAATATTTCATGGGGCTGCAGCACCAGGAAGGGCAAAGTCCCCGAGCTGTGTCTGTGAACGCGCTCTGGACTCCACGTGGCTTGGAGCTGTTCCACGTGCTCATTCCCCCTGCACCCCCGGAAAACTGCCTGCAGTGACCCCTTTCCTGGCCAGGAGCCTTCCCAAGTTCTCTCAGCACTTGCATATTTAATTTCTTAACAGCTGTGGTAGTTTGTTCAGGTTGGAGGCTGTGTTTTGACGTGGTCATGTTTTTCCTGCCCGTGTACTCAGTCTCCCGCTTTACATGCCCCGGGACTGGTACTCTTGGCCCTCATCTCAGTGTTATCAGGAGAGCCACTAGTTGGCAAGAGCTGATGGGGTGGGGGCAGAGGCGGGGCTGGAGGGAAGGAGGTCTCTCCGATTTTCTGTCTCTGTCCATCATGGTTGACTGAAGAGCAAGGCATCTGTCTGAGCAGGGGGTGAATGGGCGGAGAGCAGCAGGGTCTAGTAGCTTCCGTGTCCACCGCTTACAGATGACCTGGGGGACGGCCTCTGCCAAATCTCTGCCTCCAGGTGGCCCCTGTCGGCTGCTCTCCATGGTTCTTTTCCTGACTTCACATCTATTTGGGGGATTAGAAAGTGCCCTTGTGATCTCTGTCACAGATTCCCCTTTATCCTTTTCCTTGACCTTGGCCAGTCTATCATTTCATTTATTTGTTTACTTGTTCAATTTCTGTCTCTTCCCCCTAGAATAAAAGCTTGCAGGAGGCAAGAATCTTGTTCAACTTATTTACCATCCCTGAATGAATGAATGGGAGGAAATCTGCCTGGGGAGTCTGCAGCCAGAGCAAGAAAAGGGAGGCAGAGGGAGGGCAGCCACAGGTGAGTAGGGATACAGGTGGGAAGGGTTGTGGTGGAGAGGGGGAAGGAGGTGTGGAAAGTGAGGGGCGTGGGTGGGATGGGGATGAGAGGGAGACTGGGGAAGAGGGGGATGTGAGGAGGGAGCTGAGATGGAGGTAGATGGAGCTGGAGCCATGAGGCATGGGCTTTGGGGGAAAGGATCCAGGCCCCCAGAGGGGCTAGAGGCAGGTGCCTTTGAGCAGAAGGAGGTCAAGCCTGGAATAGAAAGCCAAGGACAGGCTCTACCCTGAGCAAGTCTACACTTGGAATTTGGGTTTGGGGCCAGAGTGGGTGGAATGCAGAAACCCACCAGGAATAGCTGAGCCATGGGAGTTTCCCAGGGCCTGCTGGTACCATCAGTGTCCCTCCAACTCACCCTCACCCCCAAATCTGGGCCAGATGCCCAGACTGAGGTCCCCTCCACTTGCCCTTCTAAGCCCATAAACAGGAAATGCCCCGGGCTGCGCTGACCAGTGCCACCCTCAGAGAAGGAGCCAGGGATCTTCCCAGGGCAGGAGGGAGGTACACAAAGCCAGTAGGGGGTCCTGACTCTCTGATTACCCAAGCTTCAGAAACCTCCATCTGCCCAAATCAAAGGTGACAGGCAATATCAACTCATTAGCACTAAGCCCCTAGAGGAACCTGGGCTTGAAAGAGGAATCCTTTCCCAGGGCTCTTCCTTGTCCCTGGCCCCCTCCTGAGCCCTGGGGCTTCCTGAGAAGGCAGGCAAGGGACAGGGGTGGTAGCCTGGGGTGCGGTTGGGGAGACTCCCATCAGAGAGATGGTGTCTCCCCCAGAATTGGTCAGAGTGGCTGTGGAGGGGGAAGCAGAAAAGGTTGGAGGTGCTGTGCACCTGCAGTGGTTGTCATGGCAACCTGACTTGCATCCCAAGAGGGTGGCCTCTCCCTCAAAGCCCTATGAAGCCTGGAACACAAGCGTGGACACACACACACACGCACACACACACACACACACACACACACACACACATGCAGCTGTGCAGAACTGTACCCCTGAGAGAGCCCTATCAGCTTCCTCCCTCTTCTCTCTACTTCCCCGGGTGAGGCTGAGACCAGGGACAGGGCCATGAGAAGAGGCTGTATGTGTGTGTGGTGGTGGTGGGGGCTCAGGATGGGGAGGCCCTCCACAAGGCAGGGTGTTGGTGTGAGGGCGTGTGCAGCGTGCCTGGGGTAGTATCCCCAGTATGCATAGAGAACAAGTGCCTACTCAGCTCACCCACTGCCAGGCCTGCAGTCAGACCACACAGGAGAGGGATTTGGGAGGGAGACGATTATTAACAAAGACAACAACAATCACAGTTAACCTTAATTGAGAGCTTATTAAATGCCAGCTATGTGATTGTGGCGAGCATTTGACAGGCAGTGTCTCATTTGATCCTCACAACAACTGTACAAGGTAGGAATTATTAGCCCCATCTACAGATATGAAAACTGAGATGCTAAGAGGTAAAGTAACTTGCTCCAGGTCCAGGAACTGGAAAGAGACAGGGCAAGACTCTGCAGGAGGAGGCAGAGGACAGAGGTGCCAACGTCTAAGGCCACTTGTCCTGTCGCCAGGCCCACGGGATACTCCCTCCCGCCGCCCGTGTGCCCCATGCACCTCAACAGGGCTGGTCTGGTGCCGCGCCAAGAGGCAGGGCCCGGGAAGTCGCAGTGCCTGCCTGGGCTGAACTGGGGCAGCTGAGGGCACCTGTGAGGGTTAGGGACACAGCAGCGGGCATTGTGATTGGCACGAGCCAGGGGAGCGGCTGGCAGCCTTGCTCCCTTGCTCCCGGTAAACATGAGGAGAGGTTACTTCACAAGGAAACAGTAATTAACTTTAATTAGCACCTTGCATCTCGGAATATTATTAACATCTCAATTTCTCTAATCAAGACAGCAAGAGAGGGGCGGCATCCGCCTTGCTGACTCCTTCCTGGCCATGCGCCCTAGCTTGGCATGGTTCCTGCCCGGCCCCCACTGCCTGGATGGTACCCAGGAGCACTTCCTCAGAGCCAGGTTGCCAAGGGGAGCCTGGACTGCCAGGGCAGAGAGAGCAGGTCCAGGTCACGGATGCAGGAGCCAGCCACAGGGCAGAAGGACAGGGGCAGGGCTCTTTGTGTGGCCACCTTATGTTTCCAAGTAGACTATAAGCACCAAAGGAGGACTAGGCTGTGTTCCCCATCAGAGAACAACACGGCCGCCTCACTGTCCCCTCTTCCTTCTTCCCCGTCTTCCTTCCTTCTCCCCTCTCCTCTCGCTCTCCCTTCTTCTCCTTCTCTGAGGTCTTTCTCTCCCTTCTCTCCAACTCCCCTTCTCCTCCTCACCCTAATTTTCCATTTCAACATGAATTTATTAAGCATCCTTTACAGGCCAGGGGCTGGCTTCCACCACTGGGGATGCAGCAGTGGACACCACCGGATAAACCCTGCCCTGGGGAGTTTCGAATCCCACGGAGGCGATAAGGCTTGGGCATAAAGAACTGTAATTGGGCTGCATCCTAACAGGCATCATAATGGAGGTGCAGATAGAAGGCTGGGGGTGGGGTGGGTTCTAGGAGGGAGGAGGGGAAAGGGAGAAGCAGGGCCCCTAATGGTGGGGCGCCCAGACAAAGGCAGAGGGATCCTGAGGCAGCGAGGGCACTCGGTGCCATTCAGCCCTCTTCAGAAGGCCATCAGGGAGGGCAGGCCCTGAGGGCACAGGAGTTGCCTCTCTCATCATTACAGCCACCCTCAATGGCTGCTAAGCCCACCAGGCGTCTGATATTCATAACTGACTGTTCTCCTTGGTCTAATTACGGCGGCCTGCTGCTTGCACAATTGGTTATCTAGTTGGCAGTGTCCTCCGGGCTGTCTCCCCATTCCAGTCAATTTGTATTTATTGAGCACCTACTACCTCCCTGGAGTAGGCTCCAAGGGCTGGGGCTCCTGTCACAGAGTGTGGAGGGGTCACAGTCGGTTGAGCTGCCTAGAGGCCTGACATCTCAGCAACACAAAGGCGGTATGTTCAGGGGGTTCCCCCAGGGAACAGGCTGGTTCCACATGGGCCTCATCAGCACTCCTCACCTGTACTCGTGCCCACACAAGTACACTTCCCCTCCCACCTCTGTTCTAACAGAGGACAGTGCCAGAAGGCTAAGGTTCAACTGCAAATCTTGTCCAACATTAACCCAGAGGGCAGGTTAGATGTTCAGTGGAGACCCCGTGTCATGTCGCCAGGTGCAAAATGGTACCAGTTTTGTCTGAGCGCCCTACTGTGGGCCACGGAGCGGGAATGGGCATCTGTTTTTCTTTTGCTCTCACTCTGCTTGCCAGTTATGATCATCTTTGGGTGAGGCCTACAGCATCTCACTGAATCCTCACAGGAACATAAAGAAGCAGGGATTCTCATGCCCATTTAACAGCTCACAAAACATGACAGAGGTGACCGGTCACACGGGTGGTCAGAAAGTGAAAGCAGGGGCTTCCCTGGTGGCGCAGTGGTTGAGAGTCCGCCTGCCAATGCAGGGGACACGGGTTCGTGCCCCGGTCTGGGAAGATCCCACATGGCGCGGAGTGGCTGGGCCCGTGGCCAGCGTCCGGAGCCTGTGTTCCGCAATGGGAGAGGCCACAACAGTGAGAGGCCCGCGTACCGCAAAAAAAAAAAAAAAAAAAGAAAGTGAAAGCAGAGCAGGACAAGCCCCACTGTGGCCTTCTCAGGATCACTTTCCTAATCTTGGTCTCCCCACTTGATGGTGAGCCCAGCCTTGGCCAGGAGCTGGGACGCTGGGAGGGGCCTGAGCAAGGCCCCTGCCCTCAAGGACCATGAGAGAGCGGCCGCTTGCCTTCTAGCAAACCCTAGCCCTCTCCCCTCCTTCCCCTCCCTTCCCCCGACTCCTCCCCACCCCCACGCCAGCTCCCCAGGGCCAGGGGCTGCGCCTCTGTAATTGTAGAGTAGCCTGCACAGGGCGGGGAAGAATCTGACGTTTCCAAAGGCCTTTTTGATGTCGGTGATTATGGCAATGATGAGGCTGTCCATCTCCTACCAAGACTGGGGCCTTTCTTTGTTTCTCTCTCAACCGGGGTCTCTCTTGCTCCCTCTGCCCTGAGGACTGGTGTTGTCAGGGGACCGGCACTTGCTTCTCTCTGTGGGAGGAAGGGGATGGACCAGGCCGAACTGAAACCTGGGGAATCAGCCCACCCTTCACCTTCCCGGAGCTCTGGAGTGTGCTGATGTGATCATTAGCATAATATTTGCATAAGGAACAATTGAAGAGATTGGAGTCTTGCCCCAGAGGAAACACCTGCAAGGAACTGTGAATGAAAGCCTCTCCTGCCCCCCACTCTGGGATCCCTCCCACCCCCAACCACAGGATGGGGGACGTGGCAGGAACCCAGCATGCCTAATGATGACGACGACGACGTGATCACAGATCACAGTTATCACTCCCAGAGTGCCTACTAAGTGCCCGGCACTGGAGTGCGTCTTCCATTTACACAGCCACCCGAGGTGACACATCTTATTATTCCATAATACAATTTACAAAGGAGGAAGCTGAGGCTCAGCCTCCCCGAAGTCAACTAGGTGATGCTGGTGGCAGAGCTGAGTTTTGGAATGGGGGTATGCCCTCATGCCCTCAACGACTCACGGCGGATTGGGGTACTCTGGGCTCAACTCGGGCGCCAAGATCCAGTCTCCGTGGGCCCAGGGGATCCTGGGAAGATTGGAACAAGGGCTCGAGACAGGCTCCTCCACAAGGACAAACATGCTCACACACATGCACAGCCGCTCTGCCCTGCCCCCACCCATGCTTCTGGAGGCAGAGGAGCTAGGCTGACTTGGCCCATAACCAGGTTAGCCAAGATCCAATTAGCTAGTTAGCACAGGCAGAGCTGGGGGCAGGCAGAGCGCGCAGGAGAGCGGCGACGGATGGGTCGAGTAATGTGCAGAGACAGCGGCTCCACGCTAACCTGATAAGCAGCTCCCAGCATCGATGAGGCCCAGCCTGGCAGGCGGAGTGGCCTCAATCCCGGGCGGCTGGTTGGGGTGCGGGGACAGCCTCTGATCCCCATCCCCCGACTGCCACACAGCCCTTCACAGTGCCCTCCTCCTCCGACCTCCCCTCAGCGGCACTCGCTCCCGCCCTGCCTCCTCTGAGGGCTGCGGGGAAGGCAGCTTCCTCGGGATACATTTTCATCCAAATGAGGCTGGGATGTCTGCCTCAGGGAAGGAAGGTGGGGGTGAGGTGAGACCACCACCTCCTCCAGGTGGGAGGGCGGGGGTGAAGCAGCTGGAGGAATTATTGGGGAGGGGTGTTAAAATAATAACCGTCGCTATTTGTGGAGTTTGCTATGCGCCAGGCACTGTGCAGACCATTTATGTGTACCCTCTCTTTTACGCCCACAGCAACCCTTTGCTGTAGGTACTATTAGAATCCCCATTTTGCAGATGAGAAAACTAAGGCTCAGAGAGGTTAAGAAACTTGCCCCAAGTCACTTGACTATCAAGACTCCTCAGGCTAAAACCACCACACAATACTATCCCTGAACCCGGTCTAGGATTAATAATAATGTAACTGATAGTCATGCTTCTTGGCTTTTCTGTATATAATACTTTTGCTTTAGAATTTACAAAGGCTCTTTGGATTTATCCTGACAAGCCCATAAGGTAGATGTTTTATTTCTAATCCCTACTTTGCAGAGAAAAGAAATTGAGGTTTGGAGGGGCAATGTGACTTGCCTGAAGCCTCAGCTGGTGTGTAACAATCAGAACTTGAACCCAGGCCAGGACCTTCTGCCCCTAGTCTTGTGCTCTTGAGGAGACAATGGAAAGAGAAAAAGACATCCCATCCCTAAGTGAAGGGTGGGTGGTTCATCTATTTACTTATGGGTCACAAGCTTGCTGGAAGGATTACGAAAGGCCCTGTGCTGGGCACGCTTATTGGGGGCAGGGGGAGAAAGCGAATGTTTTCCTGCCTCCATGGAGCAGGTGGAGAGGAAAGCCCTGAGGTTCAGTGTCCGGGGACATGGGGCCGCATTGGCCAGGGGACTCCAAGGAATGAAGGGCCAAGAGAAGGGTCTGCCCCTTAGGGCACCAGATCATCTTTGGTCTGATATCCTGTTTTTCAGAGGCTGCATCTGAAGCCCAGGGAGTTAAGTAACTCCCCAAGGTCACACAGATATGGGCATGCAAACCAGGGCTCCTGACTCTACCGTGAGTTTCCCCTCAGGCCGGGGCCTCCCATTCCTAGCAGGATGGGGACTTCCTAACCTTCTGAGCTCTAAGTCCTGTCTGACATCCCCTCACACCCACCAGGGAAGGAACAGATGCTGTGCCAACCATCCCTTGGGGGGAAGTGTCCCCATTTCCCTCTCTGTGCTCTGGGAGGAGGGAATCAGCTGAATTCTTGCCACTTCAGGCCATCTGGGGCTTTGGGGTTGGGACCCGGGGATGGGGATGTGTATTAAGAAGGACAGCATGAGGAAAACACACACCAGTGCGGGGCACAGCATTTGAGCCACACCCAGGAGAACATGGGTGCACGTCTGTGCTACTCTCTGCCTCCCCTGATACCGGCACCAGAAGGGTTAAGACGTCCCCAGCCCCAGGGGACTGAGGAGCTGTCTGTGCAGGAAGCTGCTCTCCCAGTCCCCAAGGCCTCGGGGAGTGGGGAGGGGAGCAGCTTGCTCAGCCTCTTTCCCAGGCTCCTCAGCCTCCCTGGGGATCCAGCTACATGCCAGAGAGGTGACCCTTGACCCTTCCCCCTCCACCCTCCCGCCCTCCCCAGCCTAACTGGGTAAAGACTCTGATCCCTGCTCAGGGTGCTGGGAGAGTGGGATCCCCCCTACTTCCTCACCTCGCTTTTCCCACCATCTCACTTATTCCCCTTTGTGCCTCCCTCCACTCCCGTTCCACAGTCACCATATTCAGACCCCTGAGTTTCTCCCCCACCCCAGCTCTGGGCCCCCAGGCCTTTCTTCCCAGCCCCCTGCATTTGTAATCTTCTAAAAATAAAAGCCTGTGTTTCAACTAGGCAACTCCGGAAATATACAATCCAGCCCAGGCATCCGCCGGGTGGGGACAAGAAAGGACCGTGTCCAGAGGAATACCTAGACAGAGCGGCCTCCACCCTCCCAGGTAAACACAGGAACGCAGCCTGTTCCTGATGAGAAAAAAGGCAGGAGTGGAGGATGGGCACAGGAAGAGGGAGAACGCTCTCCTGGGCGGGGCTCTTGAGCTAAGGTCCCTAACAGAGAGGGTCTGGGTCTCCCTGGGGCCTCCCCTGTCTGTCATCATGAACGTCATGTCCTCTCCTACTTCCTCAGCAACTGCTGGGCGAGGTGGGGGTCTCCTTTCCCCCATGGCCAGCCCCGGGCATCCAGAGTCAGGACTGAAATCCAGGGAAATCCCAGCAGGTTCGGGCCCTATCCCCTGCTCTGCTTCCCAGGAATGGGCAGGATGGCCACTTTGGGCGGCGCTGTTCAGAGACATCTGTTCCCCATCCCTCTGCCTCCTCCTGGACCCTGGCCATGACAGAGGCCAAAGAGGTTCAGGAGTGGCACCATCTAAGATCCCCTTGTCTTTCCCAGCTGTGTGATCAGACGGCCGTGGGAAAGGGGGCTCCTCACTGGCCGGAAGGGACACTCCAGAACCTCTGTGGCTGACCCAGGCTGCTTCCACAGGGTGGCAGAAGGACTGGGGCCAAGTCGTGCTGGACTTTGATAAGATTCACTCCCGCACTGGGCCTGATGGACTTTCTGGCTGGAATTTGTGTAACTGCCCAATCCTGGTACGCTTGGGGACCTCACGAACGATAGTAATAATTGGAAGAGTGATAGCTAACATTTTTTTAAGCACTTACTGTGTTATCGGACTTGGGCCAAATACTACACGTGCTTCATTCTCAGTCCTCTCAGGAGCCCATTTTTATCATCCCTAATTTACTTAGTTTTTATTTTTTTGCAACTTTAATTTTTTTAAATTTTAAAAAATTTTCGGCCTCACCACGTGGTGCGTGGGATCTTAGACCAAGGATGGAACCCATGTCCACTGCAGTAGAAGTGCGGATTCTTTTTTTTTTTTTTTTTTCCGGCACGCGGGCCTCTCACTGCTGTGGCCTCTCCCGGCGCGGAGCACAGGCTCCGGACGCGCAGGCTCAGCGGCCATGGCTCACGGGCCCAGCCGCTCCGCGGCATGTGGGATCTTCCCCGACTGGGGCACGAACCCGTGTCCCCTGCATCGGCAGGCGGACTCCCAACCACTGCGCCACCAGGGAAGCCCCGAAGCGCGGATCCTTAACCACCGGACCACAAGGGAACTCCCCACCCCTAACTTATTGGTGAGGAAACTGAGGCACGGACTGCTCACAGAGCTGACCCTAGCCCCAGGTCACACTGGTAAATGGCATCCCGACAGCCGACTGACCCTCGCTAACCCCAGCCTGGCAGACTCCTGCAGCAGCCTCACAAGCCCCGCTGGCCTTACCATCTCCTTCAGCGGGAGGCTGGGCGGGGCTGGCAGCCTCAGCAGGGCCCGCCCACAGCGCAACAGTGAAAGAGACAAAGACTGACTAGAGAAGCTGCCCTCTCTGCTCAGCATCTTGGGGCCCTTTCCCAGCCTGTTGCCTGGCCTTGGTGCTCTTCCCCACATCTGGCTTTTGCATCCTAAAAAGAATCAGCCCCTCCTCTCAGGCCCAGAGGGAGCTGTCCAGCTCTTCCTATACAGCACACGATCCCCACCCGAGAGCAGGCATTTTGAATTGCAGCCTTTTGGGTTTAGACAAAATGTATCTGTCACATGGAAACTCGATGGTGTGCCTGTGCCTGGGAGAATCCCACCATTAAAGTAGGTGACACAGGTAAACACTTAGGCCAGCACCCGGCATATGTACAGTGAGTAGATTAGGGGGTCACTCATGGAACCCCTGAGATGCATCACCCTTGGTAATAATAATGCTAGCATTACCAGCTACCAGTTATTATCAGTCACAAGCCTGACCCTGTGCTGAGCACTTCACAGACATTTAATATTTGCAACGACCTATAAGTTACACGCTACTCCTCCTTATCTTACGGATGAGAAAACTGCGGTGAAAGTCTCATAGTAAGTGCCTGAGGTGGGATTTGAACCCAGGCCTACAGATAAGTGGCTTTCTTGTAGTCACTCTGCTCCTGGCTGATTGGCCCTTATGCATGTCCCACAAGCACACAGGCCCCTTGGGTAACGTTGGCAGCGTTTCCTGAAATTCCAAAAATGCTCCAAGCAGTTCTAACGGGAATGTCCTGCGACTTGGGTCAGGCTTTGCTTTAACCCTCTAGTTGGCTGCTGGCCAGCACTCACCTTCCTGTGTCAAACTCTTCTGATCAATAACTAGGGGATGCTTTTATGCTCATAAAGCACCCACTAAAATACCACCTCATTATTGTAATTCTTGATAGCTCCTCCCCACCAAAGAATCCCCTTTCCCTTCTCCTGTTTGTCAGCTGAGCTGCTAATTTATACGTTCTGTTTGTCCTTCGCTTTTAGGTCCTACCTGATCCTCCCTCCTACTGTGATCTTGGGGGTCCAGGATACATTCCATGCAAACTCCCCCTCCCCACTCCTACCACCGGTATGGCCTTGAGACATGCATTTAACTCTAGCCCCTCCGTTTGCCCACCCTGTTATCTCTTTCTTAATACTTCTCTGGGCACATCATTCCTGCTCCTCCTCTGACTGTCTATGGTGTCCCTATCATTGCCTCCCTCCCCCGAGCCAATGGCACTGAACCGCCCAACATGTGTAAGTGTGACTGCCTGGAAAATGTAACTTTCAAAGAGCCTGAAGTTGAATGACAGTAAACAGAACCTTGGAGACCCAGACGTCATCTAGGGTGTACATGGACTCAGCAGCAGGAACTTAGGCATGAGGCAAGACGGGAGAGAGAGGGATGGGATGATCAAAAGAATGAGCTGGAGGGAGAAATGGGAAATGAGGGAAGTGATATTGATTCAACCAGGCCAAAAGAATCCTTGACTGTCAGTGTGGGAAAAACCCTTAGAGATCAACCAGTCCAGGAGTGGCAAAGGAGTTTCAAGTCATGAGCTAATGCTGAGTGATGAATAGCAGCTGCCTGGAGTGTGTCCTGAGAAGAAAGTGTCGTTATTAATTAGCAATGTCTGCCATGGGCACTGAATTAGACATGGTAGCATGCGGGCCAGAATTTACATCCCTGATCTAGTTTCGACCTCTTCTTTCTGGAGCAACTGAGAAGCCCAGAGGGGAAGAGACTTGTCCAAGGTTTATACATTGGAGGAAATCTCAGGGCCCTTGCTGTCTCCTAAAACCCAAGTGAAGGTTGCACACACGTCCTAGCCAAAGACAAGGGACCCAGGGAAAGAGGGTCCTCAGTATGGAATAACTAGTAAAGGAGCAGGCAACTTGAAGCTGTGAAGAAGACTGTGGATGCATCGTAGACCAGACACTGGGTGAGTGCTCAGTTCTCACTAGGTGATCAGTTGACCAGATATGCCCAGTACCCTGGCTGTACCTCCTCTGAACTCTGGCCTCCCACCCAGGGAGGACAAGGAGGCTCCCTGGAGCAGAGGCCTTGGCTCTCTCTAGACAAAGAGTAGAGAACACAGTCAGAGGGAGGCAAAAGGAGGGGGAAATGGTCTTGAGGCAAGGATGGCTCCCATAGGAGCAAAGGCACTGACTATGCCACGGTGGAGAGGGCCCTGGAGAAGATGGCAATTAGGAGGCAAGCACACAGGCACCTGTGCAGGTTTGGTATGTGAGCCAGAGGAGAAGAGAGAACCTCCAGGTGACAAGAGCTGCAGAATGGAGATAATGGTACCCTGACAAAGCAGTGGGGGCTTGGAGCCTAGCCTGGCCAAGGTGCTGGCACAGCTAAGCCATGACGTACCACTTCCAGGCTGGGGAATGTGGGCCGTGGAGGGGCAGGGAGGTGGGCTGAGGTGCCCAGCATCAGCATAGCCTCAGAGGTTCGCTGTTGAACTTCTTCCCTCCCTCCCTGTCTCTGTTGCTTTTCCCTTCTCTTCCTTTCCCAGCCTATCTTTTCCTTTCTCTTTTTTTCTTCCCTGTACTGCTCTGTACAACAGAGTCTCCACCAGGAGCAGAAATGGGGAAGGGAGTGGTGAGGATAGTGGTGACACTGAACGATCAGGGAGCTGCTTTCATGCAGATCACCTCCCAAGGCTCTGAAGACAACCCAGGCTATGAAGGAGTCCAAGAGCAGAGAATCAGATCCAACATCATACCCAGTTTTTCACAAAAGGAAACTAACACCCAGAGAAGTGAAGACCTCCCCCAAGTCAGTGCCACGCTGATTTGCGTCCCACTTTCCATCTCCCTTCTGCTGCTAGCACTCCCATATTTTCCCTAGGGAACCACCCCTTCCCCACCTCTGTTCATGTGGTTTAGAAAGTGCTGAATAAACCTGACCATACCCAAGATCTCAGGGTGGCATATGACTGGAGCTGGCCCATCTGTGCCTTCCAACCCTGGATCACAAGTCTCGATAACAGTTGATCCCATAAGGTCAGCACTGGATCTTTTGTGGAACAACTGGAAAAGGAGTGCTTTTTTTCCATTGGGTTTGTCACGTTGGTAGGTTTAAGCCTGGAGCTGCTTAAAACACATATGGAGTGGCTACCAGAGAGTAAAGCCAACACAAAGGAGAGACAGATGCCAGATGACATTGTCTGAGTGCCTGGATCCAGCTATACCTGAAGACTAACCTTAGACTTTTCAGTTATGTGAGCAAAAAAGACTTAAGCCAGTTTGCATTGGATTTGCATCCAAGAGACTCTAAAGCAGCTTAGAGAAACAGAAGGAGAGAAAGACCACACAGAGACAGAGACAATTGCAGGGATGAGGACCAGGTCTGATAGGAAAGTGGGGGAGTGGGAGGGCTGATCCATCAGGATCACTGAACTGACATTCAACAGTGAAACAAGAATACCAGAATTTATTGGAGGGAACACACAGCCAAAGATGATTCTGCAGGTGGATTAATCTGAGGTGGGGTGAAAGATTTTTTCCTGCTACATAAGCTGTCTATCTGTGTACTGACCGAAGTCCACCCGAGCCCCCAGCCTGCACAAGGTGTGGGTCAGCAGAGGGTGGGGAGGAAGGCATAGTCAGTTGGAGTTTATCTTGACAGTCAACAGCCGGTTGCAATGGACAGGACGTCCCTACTAATAGCTCTTATGATGCAAGCCTCATTCCAAGACAGATCTTTAAAGACAAATGAAAACATTCAACAAATCCCTGCTTATCACGTGAGCTCAGCATTGCCCCCCACCCACCCACCACCCCAATCCATTCCTTATCAGACGTCCCCAGATTTTATCTGATTTACAGGATACTAAACTTAGTGATAAACAAGAGAGACTGAAGGAGGAACTAAGTCACAAGCTTGACTCCTCCACAGTCCAGGTTGCTCAGTTCGACACGTCACACATGCAGCAACCTGGGGAAGGTGATCACAACTTTCCTTGCTGTAGCAGCACAATGTGCTGGAACCCCATTGATTATAACCTAGTGAGATGACCTCCTGGGAACCACCAACCTCGGGCCTCCTCTGTGCTGCTTGCAGGAGGTACCAGGTGGGGATGGGCATGGTGGAAGGAAGTCATGCGGCGCGCTGATAAGAAACTCCCTTCCCTTGTCCCAGACACACCGATGTCTGCCTCTCAGGGGTGAGAGGGAGGACACGGCCCTAAAGAAAGACACAGAGGGTGGAGGGTCTGGTGCCTGGTGCCTGGGAGTTATTTCTCTCTTTACTCTTCCCCACCTCTCCCACTTCCCGTCACTGGGAAACAATCAATGCTTTAAAAAAAAAAACGACATAAACAAAATACATATATGTAGTAGATGTGTACCTATAAAATTCAATATATAAAAATACATACAATATTCAAGAAGTTGTCATTCCCCCTGTTAACTCTGTGTTTTAGAGAACTTTCCATGCTTTGCAGTTAAGGTCCGCCCCATCATTTCTTACAGCAGCATGGTAATTCTGTTTATTTATCCACCCCCTTACTGATCGACATTGAGGTTGTATCTGATTTTTTTTTTTTTTTTTTTTTACTGTTGCAAACAAGAACATCTAATACATTTTGTGCAGTGAACACCTAATAAACTTTGGGCACATGTATGAGCGTTTCTTGAGGATTCATTCCTAGAAGAGAGATTGCTGGCTCAAAGTGTGTATGAATTTTTCATTCTGAAAGATACTGCCAAGTTGGAGCAGAGACCTTTTTCCTGTGAAGGAGCCATCCCTGGGGCTGAACCAGAGATGAAAGCCACCTGGGGTGGAAAGAGCATGAGCTTTCAAGTCAGTCGTGTTCAGGTTCAAATCCTGGCTCTCCCTTCTTCTTCCTGTGTGACCCTGGATAAGTCACTTAACCTATCTGAGCTTCTGCTTCCTTAACTGCAAAGTGGGGGACCATAAGTGCTGCCTCACAGGCTGTTGCAAGGATCAGCGGGCTTCCTATAGGCCAAGCCTCTAGCATGAGGCTGGCGCAGAGTAGGCTGTTGGCTGAGGTTAGTACCTTTTTCCTGCCTGGACCCCCTTCTGCATTCATCGTGGGAGGCCACCTCTGGGGAGAGGCTGGGGAAGGTGATTTATTAGGAGTGTCAGGACAGAGTGAGGACTCCACAGTGGCTCCTTCTAAAGATCACCCAGGCAGTTCTGGGAGCTAGGGACGATTTCAAGTAAAGCGTAAGGATTTGCTTTGGAGAACACAGCCTGGGGCCCATCCCCTGGAGAACCTTTCAGTAAATGATCCCTTCACCCCACCCATTGCCCTCCACGTTCTCATGGAAGGAGAAGAGTGGGACGGGGGCTTCCCTGGTGGCGCAGTGGTTGAGGGTCCGCCTGCCGATGCAGGGGGCACGGGTTCGTGCCCCGGTCCGGGAGGATCCCACATGCCGCGGAGCGGCTGGGCCCGTGAGCCATGGCTGCTGGGCCTGCGCGTCTGGAGCCTGTGCTCCGCAACAGGAGAGGCCACAACAGTGAGAGGCCCGCGTACCGCAAAAAATAAAAGAGTGGGACGGCTGGATTTTATCATAGGGAGTGGCTGGATTGCTCTCGGTACAGAGAATGAAACAACATGTGCAGCAGACAGGACTAAGGTTGGGTAGCAGGGTGAGATCTCTGTCCTGGAGAGCCGGCGTGTGGTGGGTGAGGAAAGCGGCAGGGCTGCCCTGCTGGAGACCCCGGCCCAGGAGCTGGCCCGTCCGCCACGGTTCAGGGGCAGGGTGGTCCTGTGAAGGGGTCCGGAAAGATGGCGGGTGTGGCCATTCTTTGAGGGTAATGGCCAGACTGTGTCTGTAGGCCCAGCCGGATCCCTGGCAATGCTCAGGGCCCCTCAGCTACAGGTTGCTGTGCACCCTCCCCTGACTTTCAGGGCTATGGTGTCTTCTTCCTGGAGACCACATGGGACATGAGAATCCAAGACTGGGCTGCCGTTCCTGGAAGAGGATGAGTGTGTGAGCCCAGAGGCTGCTGCGGTGGGGACCACGGTGGCGACTGAGCCAAAAGAGGTAGAGCTGCGCAGTGTGGTGGCAGCCATGGTGATGACGGCTCTGTAGCTGTAGCCAGAATGAGTGATGGCTTGGTCCGGGAGGCTGTGGGGACCTGGTGAGGAAGTGCTCTGTAACTGGAGTCTGAGCACTTGGTTTCCAGTCCCAGATCCATCTATTGCAAGCTGTGTGGTCTGGGGGAAATACCTTACCCTTTCTGACCTCAATTGCTTCATCAGTAAAATGGAGACGCTAATACCATCAGTCCTATCTCCCTCGGTGTCTCTGACCAGCAGGTGTCTTTATGCCAAAGGGTGAGAGTGAATGCAAGTGGAGCTACTTTGCTAAAAACAGCCTGGAAGGGGAGGAGACGACTGAGCAGAACTGGTCCCTTTATCCCCAGAATGATTTCTTGTGTCCCCTGGAGACTCCTGTGATCGTGCGTCTATTTCCTGGTTCCCAATTCCTGGATTCCCGGGTAGCTGAGGTCTCCGGCTCTCACCTCACTTAGCATCTCCCGGTGATGATGTGGCTTTCTGCCCAGGCCCCACTCACCAGTGCTGGTGCTGACCCTGCAGGTCCCTGGCTCCCTCCGCCTGGCCCAGAGACAGGGCCCAAGCTTGTTGGAAGGAACTAACAGGAGGCTTGCGTGAGAGCCAAGTGCTGTGCATAACAGGAACTGATTACGGTTGCTGAGGGCTGCGCCTGAGCAGTCTCACCCAAGGTGCACTTCTCAGGGGTTGGGAGGGTTTTGGCTCTAAGCACGATTCTGGGCTGAATTGGGGCAGGTGGAAAGGCAGGGTCGGGGGTGAGGGTAGGCAGGGAAATGTGTCCTCCAGATGATCCCTTAGGGCAGTGCGGAAGTGGATCCTAGAGTGAGTAGCTTTCCTCGGTGCCCATATCCTATTTGTGCTCTAGAGAGATGGGCAAAGGACAAAGTATGAGACTCCACCCAGGAAAACCCACTCTCCTCATTGAGATGGGAGATGAAGCCCACTCAGTCCCCACCACTGCAAGAACAGTAAAAGAGAGGAATAGGGTTGACCACACTGCTTGTCAATAAATGGGAGGGCCAGAGCTGGGGTGAGGACCCCCAGTGCGGGAGGGATGGGAAGGGAGCTATCCTTCATTGGGCACCTCAGAGATGCTGGATACTGCACCTGCAAAATTTTATTCATCCTCATGACCACCTTGAGAGGTAGGTGCTACCTCTGCGGCCCCATTTAGCAGAGGAGGAAACTGAGGGTCTGAAGGTTAAGTCACGCCGCAAGGAAGAGGCTGACAAGGGATCTAAACCCAGAACTGCCTTTCTGACTGCTACATTGGTGCTCTGTGTGCCTCGCCTACTTCCCAGGGCTCAGGGCCCTCCCTCTTGCATACCCACCTGTCCCAGGCCTGGCCCCCCTGCCCCCAACCTCCTCCAACCCCTGCATCTCCTGAGAGCTCCTCGAATCTCTTCATTCACTCCTCACTCTGCTTCCTCTTTGGAAACCAGCCATAGGCTTTTTTCTTCCGTCTGAGGGAGAGAAAATCGTCTCATTCCGCACCCCCAGGTCTTTCCATCCTCTCATCCATCCAAACCTAAACATCTCTCTCTCCTCCCCATCCCCCCTCCTTTTTTTTTTCTTTCTGTTTATCCATCACTAGAATCCAACCCCCCTTCCCTCTCGCCTGTAGGTTCTGTGGCTATAATCAAATCATAACTTTTATTAAATTTAAGATTACTTTTTAATGGAATCAATTTCTTGTGTGGTGCTTCTCTGCCTGCCCGCGGGCTCCGCCGGTCTGCGCTCAGCATTCCTACCCGCACAATTGTCTCTGCCGCGGGCGTTTCTGGCTAAGCTGCCTGAGAAGGAGGGGCAGGTCTGCCATCCCTAAACACACACACAGAAACACACATGCAGGAACACACACACCCACACCAAGATGTACCTTCCTGCAGGGCCCCAGGTGCATAACCCCCAAGCCCCAGGCACCCATACTGAGTGGTGGGAGTGGGGGAGCCAGATCGAGGTGGCAGGGGCAGGAGGAGGGAGCTGCAGAAAGACTGAGGGTGCAAAACAAACGCGAGCCCAGCAGACATTTCTCAGCCTGTTAAGTTCCTACAGTTCCGTTTTCCAGCCTCAGAAACAAGCTGGTTTCTGCCAGTGCACCCCCTTCCCCTGCCTGCATCGTGTAGCTGGGGAGTGGGGAGAAGTTGCAGGGAGGAGCTGGGGGGTGGGAAGCAACGAGGGGACGCGGGTCCTCGTGTGATTCATAGAAGGACAGGCAAGATGCAGAGATGCCTCAGAAGCTGTGACCCCCGAAGAGAAGCCCAGCTGGCAGATTTGCAGGCTGGACTGGTCTAACCAGACGCGGGGCCGTGGCTACAGGAGGAGGGGAGCCTGGGGGTAGTGCAGGGAACATTCTGGAGATAGGAGGAGGAACAGGGACAAGACAGGTCAGAGGGCCACCTTGATGGGCAGGGGTTGGGGAGAGGTACTGGGGGAGTTCTCATGGTGAGGGTCTATTGAGGAGGGTTTGCTGATTCAGCAGAGACTTGGTGGCCTCCGTGAGCTGTCTGGGCAGCCCTGGGCTCTGCTCCAGCTTTCCTGGGAGGCTCCCTGGACAGTCTCGGGTGCACATGATCACGGGTGGACAGGTGGATCTGAGGCCAAAGAGCGGCCACCCCTTAGCTCTTCACGCTGTCCTCAGTGCACCCTGCTCACTCAGTGTCAGGAGGGGGACCTCATGTCTGTGCAGGCGGGTGGCGCAGAGCTTACAGGTAGGAGCACACTTTGGCATCAGGAGTCCTGTGAATCTAGACTCTGATGCTTTCTGTGTGACCTTGAGCAAGTGACCTAACCTCTCTGAGTCTGCTTTCTCATCTGTAAGTGAGGAGTCGGTGAGATGATGCATGAGGAACATCTAGTGTAGAGCCCGACGCAGAGTCGGAGCTCAAAAGGTGGATTCGTATTAGCATTTGTACTTTGTCTGCTAAGCACCAACCCAATGCAGACATACACACATCCCGAAGGCCACTGAGCCAAGGGGTAGGCTGGAGGGCAGTCCCCACCATGCAGGCCTGGCTCCTGGATGCAACTCATGCCAGGACCATAGACCATGATATGAGTGACGGTGCCAGGACTGGAACTCAGGACATGGCAGGGCTCTTCTCCCTCCTGCAGGACGGTGAGTGGCTGATGGTGGGGAGAGGGAGGGACTGGCGAAGGCTCCTGGACATGGAAGGTCAAGCCCACTCCCCTAGACCTGACTGTCAGGGACCCATGAGCCGGAAGTAGGGGCTCCCTCTGGGGCAGGAATGAGGGAGGACTTCCTGCGGCTGATTCTCCCCTGCAGTCTCTGAGCCACCTGTTGGTTCTGGAGACATTAGAGGGCTCTGACCTTCTGAAGGCGGGCCCAACAAGAGGAGTCTGTAAAGATTTCATTAGGTGCTGTGCATGAGTGACCTTTGCTTCCCATTTCTGCCCTCCAGCCCTAGGCGGGAGGAAGAGACTGGTGGAGAATATGAACAGGAGCAGAACTGGGAAAGGCTGCTTCTGTCAGGGAAACCTCACGTCCATCACAGGATAACTGAAATCTGCAGCACGGCCCCATCAGAGCAGCACTTTGGAGCCTCGAAGCTGCCTTGGAGCGAGGGGCAGCTGGAGCCATCCCCTCCACAAGGCAGGACCTGACCTCTCACCTTTCACTTCCCCCTGAAAGGAGGCTGGTGCAACCTGCCCCAGCATCTGCCTCTGTTTGACCTCAAGGATAGGCATGTCTGCTGAGTCTACACCTGGACCTGCAAGCCTGTAGGGTCTTGTCTGGGCCTGGATGTTCCCATGTGTGGGTCACACACGGAAAGTCTTACTGCTCCAGGGGACTTTTGAGGTCTGAATATTATTCACTGCAATTCTCCTTTCACTCACACGGCAACCAAGGCCTAGACAGGGAGAGTCACATGGACTAAGTGGTAGAGCCTGACCAAGGTCTCTGGAACTTTCCCAGGCTGCCTGATGTGCTCTGCGCCGCTGACTGTGGGTGTAGCTGTAACCCCTCTCTACCCTTACATCACACACCCTTACACAGTGTTTACGGCGAGCTGACACTTTACATGTAGTACCAGCAACCCTCCAAGACAGGTACTATTTTTTTTTTTTTTTTTTTTGCGGTACGCAGGCCTCTCACTGTTGTGGCCTCTCCCATTGCGGAGCACAGGCTCCGGACGCGCAGGCTCAGCGGCCATGGCTCACGGGCCCAGCCGCTCCGCGGCATGTGGGATTCTCCCGGACCGGGGCACGAATCCATGTCCCCTACATCGGCAGCTGGACTCTCAACCACTGCGCCACAAGGGAAGCCCCAAGACAGGTACTATTAACGATTCCCATTTGACAGACGAGGAAGCTGAGACTCAGTGAGGTTGAATAACTAACCTAAGCTATAAGTGTTAGTTATAGGGTTATAAGTGTTAGCTGGAATTTAAAACCAGAATGTCTGGCCCTGGGATCTGGGCTCCTCACCCCTTCCCTATGCTGCCATTCCTCACCCGGAGCTTCATATCAATACATTTGCCCTCACTTTCCCTTTTTCCTGTTCCCTCCTTTCACCATCATTGTTGCCATTACTGCCACCTTCCCAGTTCTCATTTTCTCATTTCAGTCTAAGCCAGATAATCGCCCTAGACACAGGGCAGGTTCCCCAGCGCTAACGCACTCCCCTTTCCCTCGATCTTCCCTGTCGTCTTTGCCAACATCATCTTCAACATTATCACATTAGCATCAGCATCACCTTCGCCATGTAAAAATCCATAACTGCAAAGGACTGTGTCCTTATAGACCAATGTGAATCTAACTCCTGCCTTGAGATGAGATGGGACAAGAGGAGAGAGCTTACAGTCTCCTCCAGCCACATATACTCCTTCAACTAAAGATACAAAGCCGGAATGTGGAAAAGCAGTCTCCCTCTTAGAGACTTTTCTGGAAATAAGAGGTGGGGGAGAGAAGTTGCAAACAGCCAGAGTTTCTGTTGAGGGAAATTAATCAATGGCCAAGGAGGTTGCTTGTCATCTTTCAATATCTATAGAAATAACAAGCCTCCAGGGAGCGGGGTGTCAGAGCTCCAAGGGAACAGAAGATCAGAAAATATTCTGCCCAACCCGTGCCTCTAATGAGCTACAAGGGAAAGACGGAAGCACAGGCAGCAGTTTCCACCCACTTTTGGCGTTGGCCAATATCCCATCTTCCCAGCCACAGTAGCTCTTACAGCCCCTGGATGCCAGCAGCGAGCAACACTGCCCAGGAGTTTTAAAAATTGATTATTCCTTTGGGTCCAAATTCCACCCACTTCCCAGCCCAAAGAGCCTGCTGGTTGGCTCTCCATGAGCGTTGGCTGCCAGGGGTGCCACAGTCCTACCCAGCATCAAGGGAAGGGAGGGCAGTGACTTCCCGGACCAGAGTCTCCATCCAAAATTCCAGCCAAAGCCCCAGAGCTCCCAGGACCTAGAGGAGTTTTTCCCCCTGGTTGTGTTTGGAATTGGCTGGTTTTCTGGGCACCAGGCCCAGCTCAGTTTAATTTTTGTTTATTTTTATGTACAGATTCTCTTCTGTTTGGGGAAGAGCTTTGTGTAAATTATTATTATTTATATGATAAAGAATAAATCACACAAAATAAAAAACCCCACAATCTCTTTTTCTCAATAGAATTACTAAATTAGGGGCTGAAAGGAACAGCCGATATGCTGGGGTTTGGTTTCAGGAAGCCTTTGGACATGGATTCTCACAAAATCTCTTAGTAAATGGGCTCTGTTATCCTGGATTCGGTGCTACTCACAGCCAGCAGAGGCATATGGGGCCTCCCAGGAGGACCACGGTGGTTTGGGCCTAAGGGTGCTGGCTTCCTGGTCCTCCACACATCCCATCCCTTGGGAGATGAGTCGGGCATTTTAAAGTGACTTGCTAACTCAGAGTGGGAAAAGGGGAAATAGAGGAGTTGGGGATTCTTGCCAGAAACATGATCAAATGCCCTGAATTGAGGTGGGGGTGGGGCACATAGGAGTGACTTGAATAGTGGCATTATTGCATCAGGGGAAAAATGAGCCAATCATTTCTTTGCCTATTCATTAAATTTGCATGCTACGAATCTATTGGTTGGAATGAAATGAGTCAGGAGGCAGGGATGCAGATGAGCAGAGGACCAGCCTGGCCCAGAGAGTGTCCCCAAGAGGCCCCCATCCCCAGTCAGGATAGGAGAGCATCAGTTCATCAGTAGCACCATCCCCCCCAACCTCCGTGTCCACTCTTGCACAAAATTGTTTGGGGACTAGAGAAAAGCACACCTTGTGATAGGAATCCATTCCGGGGCTAACATGCTAAAGGCCAGGAAGAGGAACAAGTCAGAATAGCTCATTTCTTTTTCTTCAATCTCCTGGGATCTCAGGCCACCAGAGGTTTTAGAAAACAGACATACCTGGCAGCATTGCCTACCAGCTTTTGCTCGAGCTGTGTCCCCTTCCTAGAATGGACTTCTCCTATCTGCCCACCCATGTTCTACCTTTGTTTCAGGCATAGCTAAGACCACCATTATGGTTCACAGCAGGAGCTCTAGACCTTCCTCTTGAGCTTGAAAATCCACTCTGGCACCTAATAGCTGTTAAAAAGTCAGACAAGTTGCTTAAACCCCTGAGCCTTAGTCTCTCCATCTGTAATTGGGATAATAATAGCAATTGCGTACACATGCGCGTGCACACACAGAGACATGGACTTATAGTGAGGATTAAGTGAGAAAATCCATGTAAAGAGAGCCTGATATGTGGTAAGTGCTCAATCAACGTGGTCATTATTTTAAATAATACTCCAATAAGCTATCCCAGAGCTCCCCAACCAGGAATTAACTGTGCCTGCCCCTCTAACCCCACCCCCAGCCCATCTGTACTCTGGGAGCCCAAAGCTTCAAATTCTAAGATGTCCACCTAAATAATTTTTCACAATCTGCCCTGTATCAGCTTTACCTATGCTTGTGGCAGTCCCTAGCCATGCTTGGCCCTTAGTGGGTACTCAGTAAGTCAATAAATGCTTGTTTAAAATGTTGCCCAATGAGTCCTACATCCTATAAACCCCACTAACTTCTAACTCCTCTGTTCTAGCACGTATGCAATGCTTGGTTCAGTCCCTGCCGGTAGAATAGGGCATGGGGAGCAATGGGAAGTGGGGGTGGAAAGAGATGGAGCCTGTGAGGAGCTTTACTGCAACCAGGCCCCATGGATCCATCTCTTTCCAGACCCTTCCATAGGGCACTTAAAATTCCACCCTCATCTTTGATTACCTAACAGCTGACCTGAGGCACGTGTGCTTGTACATGTCCTTGTCCAGCCAGAGGGGATGGGTGTGGATCAGCTGAACCAGGGCAATGAACTGTTCAGGCCATGACTCTGGACTGTCTAAGAGGCCCCTTGAGAGGCGGTCCAGGCAGGCCCATATGCATTTGCCCATAAATACCTATACATTTATATATGTGTATCTGTGGGTAAACACTGGTCCTTTTATCTTGGAATACATTCAGTAATTCATTTATTTGCTCACTTATTATCTCTTGAGGGCCTACTATGTGCTAGCACTGTCAGATGCTATAATGTGGTAGTGACAAGACAGGCAAAATTCCTGACCCTACAGTGCTTACTTTCTAGTGAGAGGAGAGAGCAAGAGTAAACATAAAAGGAAAGAATTCAATTTCAGATTGTGAAAGTGCTATAAAAAAATAAGACAAGCTAAAGGGATAGAGCGTGACCGGTCATATGGAGGGAGCTCCTTTAGGCTGGGTGGGCTGGGCAAGTTCTGAAACCTCAGAAAAATCTGGGAACAGAGCATCCCGAGCAGAGGGAACAGTAAGTGCAAAAGCTCAGAAGCACTGCTTTGGGACCAGCCCCTCTAAGTATTTGTGTCTTTCTGAGGCAAATTTCAGTCAGCCCTCATTGCACGTACACATTTGTGTCTCTCCACTGCTCTTAGAATCAAGTCCAACTCCTCACTGAGGCCTACAGCCACCACCACCCTGCCCCCCGCCCCTGCCCCCACCCTCCAATCCCACTAGCTTATTCAGTTCCTTGAATAAGAGAAGCTCCCTCTTGCCACAGGACCTTTGCACAATCTGTCCCCACCACTTTGAACACTCTTCCCTACCTCTTTCTCTAGTTAAAGCCTATTTCCTTTGGATGTCAGGAAGCCTAGGGTGGTCCACCCTTTTCCCTTCCACAATTAATCAGGTTCCTTTGTTAGATGCTTTCATATTATCAAGTTCCTTTAGTCAGATCCCTTATCTCAGTAATTATGCATTAATTCTTGTGCTTATCTGATATTAGTATCTGAGTTCCCCACCAGAATTACAAACCTCAGGAGAGCTGGGATCCTGTCTGTCTCCCCAGCTGTTAGCACAGTGCCTGGTAACTGGAGGGCACTTAATAAATACTTGTTGAATAAATACTTATGGATGCTGGGTTCAGCTCTGGGCCCCACCACCAGGAGTCCTCAATGACACACTGGGCAGCACAGACGGGAATAGGTTGGGGGAGAGACTCAAAACCGTGTACTAATGGGGCCTGGGGGAAAAGTGGGTTGTTCAGCCCAGGAGAAGGAAGACCTTAGGGAGCTGCAATGACAGCCTTCAAATTCCAGGAGTCCTGTCACACACCAGAGGAAGGCCACATTAACATGGGAGCCAGAAAGTGGAGGACTGGGCTGCAACCAGGAGGTAATTGGGGCTCCTTCTAAGGAAGGTCTCATCATAATGAGAAATTTCAGGAGTAGAACAGGTGCCTTATAAGCTAGTGAGTTCCCTGTCCTTGGACGTTTATTGTAAGCAGATAGGAGAAGAGAGAGAGGGGGTCCTGAAGCCTCCCTTGAAGCCAGGGTACTGTGATTGGGGTCTACCAGCAGGTTAGGTCCCTCAACCCCGCTGCTAGTCAGTCCTTTCAGCTGTGAAATGGGGGCCCCCGGCGCCCAGGGGTACTGTGGGGAAGCAGGGTCCTTTCCAGCTCCCTTCTTGGTGGCTGCTCTTCCCCTCCTCCCTGCCTTGGAGGGGAAGGGGGTGGGGCTGGGGATGGGGGAGGCTCTTCCGAACGTCTTAAGTGGCTCCCCAGCTGGAGCAACGGTGCATATTTTAAGTGGAGTTTACAGACAATGGATCTCTCTGGGGCTTGGAGGGGAAGGAAGCTGAAATTCAGGACCATTCTGTGAATTCCCAAGTTCTTTGTATCCATTGTATGGGGAACAATGCTGTTTGTTCAGCATGTTCACTCAAGGTGGGGCGCTGGGGGGGGATGGTTAAGCCCTGGCCTTCGGAGGTTCTTGGCCCGGGCGGCTGCTCAGGAATGGGGGACCCTTTCAGGGGAGGATGGAAGCTGGAGGAGCTAGGGGTGGGCGGGATGTGGGGAAGCTGCAAGTCTGGCTGGGTGGGTTTGAGTTACAGAGCAGTTCCCCAAGGAGAACAAATTGCTCCCTTCCAACTCCTTCCCACCCTTCCCAAGGGATTCTAAGGCTCCAAGGCTTCTAACCTCGACCTTAATATGTTAACCAAAGGCTACAAAGGATCGAGGTTGGGTGGTAGAGCCGTTCATTTACTACGTGACCTTGGACAAGTCACTTCCTCCTTGAGACTTCACATGCTTGCTGTTTCCACAGTTGAGGCGTTGGCCTAGAGATGGTCTCACAACTCTGCCAGTTCGGATGTTCCTTGGACCAAAGCTAGTCTCCCCTCCTATACCCATCACATCCCCAGCCTCATAAAGCTTAGGCCCCTCCCCGATCCCCAGAGTCTCGCCCAGCAGCGCACAATCTTGTTTGCTGGAGGAGGCTGTGCATCCTCAGAGTGAAGGAAGGAAGAGATGCAGCCCCAGTTTCAGTCCCAGACCCTCACTAATCAGACTATCCCTTTTATTGCATACATTATCTCACGCGGCCTGGATGAAAAGCTCTGTTCTCTCGCTAGCTGATTCACCTTCACCTCTCTGAGCCTCGGTTTCCCCTCTGTAGAAGGCACATGACAATAACGATATCTACATCACTGGGCTTTTATGAGAATTAAATGAGACAACGCACCTAAGGCATCCCTGTCTGAAAGGGAGGTAGGGCTCATAGATGTTTGCCATGTACAGACAGCCCTCCCTACCATGGGTTTCACATCCGTGGATAGTAAAACCCACGGAGAGCCAAATGTATTCGTTGTACCATGCCATCTTATATAAGGAACTTGAGCAACCTCAGATTTTGGTATCCACAGGGGTTCCGGGAACCAATCCCCTATGGATACTGAGGGATGACTATGCCTGTATATAATTACTATCTCTTTTTTAGATAAGGAAATCAAGGCTCAGAGAGGCAAGTGTCACACAGTGAATAAATGACGGCATTATAATTCAAACCCAGGCTGGTTGATTCTGAAGCTGAGCTGCTGACTGTGCTCAGGGCCTCCTGCAGTGGTGGGACCGCTGCCTGCTCTGAGCAGGCCTTGCCTGACTTTCCAGTAGCACCTGCCAAAGCTCAAAAGCCAAAGAGTCGTGTTGTTTAACCGGGGCTGGGCTCTGAGGCTCCCCTCTAGTCCATCCTATAATCCCACTGTAAGCTGGAACCTCTCCACCCCCCAACAGCCTCTGCAAGGCAATGTCTTACACAGGAGGAGGCGCCAGGGCCGCCGTCAGGAGCAGCCTTGGTGCTCCTGGGCTGAGTTCCAGGGCTGAGCCATAGCATCTGGCCTCTGAGCGACAGTTTGGCTGGTCCTGGAGAGAAAACCTGAACTTGGAGGCTGAGAACTGGCCCTGTGTTGCTCTGGGGCCGTCAGGGAGCCTGTCTGGGCCCTGGATCTTCACGGAACCGGAGCTGAGACAGACACAGGTCCATGAACTGAGACAGAGCTGGGAACAGGAGGAGCACAGGCCCAAGCCTTGGGGGTCCACAGGTTGTGGGGCGCTGAGCCATGGCTCCTTCCCATTCCTATCCTACCCCTCCACCCACATGAGTCCAGCCTCACTCCCACCCTCACCTCATTCAGCCATTTAGCTCCCTGGTTCATGGATCTCGGTTGAATGAGAGGAGAAAGAGAGGAGTGGGGGAGACAGAACAGTGTCCACTCTGCCGATGGGAAGCAATTCTCATTCTGTGAATGAAGGTGATGTGCGTTCAGGGTGGAGGGAGGCGGGTGGAGAGAAGCACTGGGTAGGGCAGCCTGAGCTGGGGTTGCCATGGGAACAGCAGCCTGTCAGGAGCCCTGGCTTCAAAGCTGAGGTGCGAGTGTTGCAGGTTCCTGGGGGAGGCAGGCGGATGGCGGATGCAAGTCTGGGGTGTGGGGGGGCAGTTCTGATGTGAGTCCCCTGGGACTGCAGCTCCTGGATCCCAGATCAAAACCCTAACCTGGGAGTGAAGCAGCATCACGCGATGCTTCCCGGCAGACACCTCTCAGCCTCAAACCCTCCCTTGCTGAGTGTAAGGCAGGCACGGGGGTGGAATCTGCACTGTGGGGGAGGCTCTGATGGAAGTCCTCTGTCAACACTACCCTCTTCGCTTCAAATGGGCCAGGAGGGAGAGGGGCTCTTCCTCCGCGGGGGAGGGGGGGGAGGGGAATGGGGATATGCTTTGTCCTCCAGGCTGGAGTCAGGGGTCAGGTTCCTCAACAACATGGTCACCTGAGGCCTCTGGCTCCAATTCCCCGAGGGAGTGGCGTTGGAGGCTAGGAATGGGGCCCAGGCAGAAGCCTGGGCTGGGTGTGAGCCCTCCAACTGCACGCTCACTCCCATCACCTGCCACCATGACCCTCCGGCCGCTAGGGGGGGCCATGGTGCAGCATCCCCGGGAACTGCAGGACAGGTCAGTTCTGAGACGTCAGGTGGCCCAGTGAGGCAGCGTGGCTGGGATATGGCCTCAGGGCAAATTCAGGCCACAGCGAGACCTGAGGGCCTTTAGGAAGCACCCAGCACCCCGTAGCCGCCAGTTCTGTCCCAGCCTCCTCAGGCTTGATGCCCAGCTGCCTACTCAGACCTTTCCAGAGACCACCAACCAATCTAAACAGCTCTCAAGCACCTACCCCTCGCCAGCCCTGTGCTGGGCACCGCAAGCGGGTCCGAATGTAACAGGAGAGACAGATGCTTGCACAGCATCCAGCGACGGGAACTGCCGGCACTGGAGTCATGGAAACCTGGGTTTGAGTCCTCACTGTGCTTCTACTAATTGGGTGACCTTAGGCACGTTACTTCACTTGAGCCTCAGTTTCTGCGTCTGTAAAGTGGTGATAACTGTACCCAGCCCGTGGAGCTGTGGGGAGAAAATGTGCTTCAGCCTTTAGCGCAGCGTCTGGCACGTAGGAAACCCTCAGTAAAGGTAACTCTTGTTATTAGGGTGAACCATGCGGAACGGTAACACGGAGGTAGAAGCAATGTGGCAAGGAGTCTTGGAGAAAAGAAAAATCAATCTGCTGAGAGCCCTCCTCAGGGAGGGCTTCCTGGATGTAGTACCTAATACGAGCCTGAAGGAAGGATAGGATTTCTGGCCGGGGAAGGACAGAGAGGGTGTACCAGCAGAAGGAACTTCAATGAGGAAAGGCATTTAGAGCTCTTACTTTATTTAATCCCTGTAATGTAAATGGGCAGCCTGAGGCGCGGCATCTCTCTCGCCTACATCCCTATTTCCCCGAGGCTCTCCCACCCACTAGGAACCCTACCCCGGGGCTCCCTCCTCCTGCCCCTCGTCCTCTTCCTTTCACTCTCATTCCCACTCTTTCCCTCTTCCTCCTCCTTCCTTCTTCCCCTCTGGGAAGTCAGCTCAGAGAGAGCAAGTTGCACAAACGGTGACCACTGCCCTGTGAAGGCTTAGGCCAGTGGTCCTCAACCAAGGGCGGCCATACCCAGCCCACCTCCCGCCCCCAGGACATTTGGTCGTGTCTGGAGGCATCTTTGGTTGTCAGAACTGGGTGGTGAGGGGATGCTACTAACTTCTGGTGGGTAGAGGCCAGGGATGCTGCTAAATACCTTAGAATGCACGGGACAGTGCCCACGACAAAGAGGTACCTGGTCCCAAATGTCCATAGTGCTGAGGCCGAGAACCTGGGCTTAGACCAAGAACTGCAGTTGGGGAGAAACTCAGCCTCTGCCCCAGGCTTCTGACGTCCCACCTCCAAATCCCGATCCAGGAGGCTCCGATCCCCTCGCCCCATCTCTCTTCTTCTTATCCCCTCAGCATCCTCTGGCTTCACACTCCCACCACTCCCTGGCCTACGCTCCTTCCCCCAGGGTCATGCCCCCCCTTTTTTCCTCCTCTCCCTCGGCTGGTGCCACAAGGGCCTGTCAGGCAGGAGTCAGCCTGCAGGCTGCACGAGGCTTCGGAGACCGGGCTGCCTGCTGCACTTGGTGCTGCTGGCCCACTGATTGGCCGAGGCTGCTGTTTCCATGGTGATCCCCAGCAAAACCCGAGGCCCCCCTTGCCCGCCCCCTCCACAGGCCCTATTCAGTGGCAAGAGCAGCGACAGGCAGGTTAATAAAACAGGAGCCGTGTGAGGAGCCAGGCTGTGGGCCGAGGTCCCAGCGTGGTGGCCCGCCCAGAGGAGGGAGGGAAGGATGGGGGTGGGGAGTAAGGAACTGGCTTGCCGCCCAGTCAGCACCCTTCACACTCCAGCAAACTGAGGGGACTCTACCCACAGCATGTTCTGGGGCTGTCCTAGCCCTGGAGACTTGGGGGTTCAGCCCCTGGAGTGCACCTTTGTGCAGTGGCCTCTGGAGGCATATCCTCTCCGCCATCAGGACCACCGGCCCCTGAAACTCGAATGGGAGGAGTCCTGGGGCTGGGGGTGGGAAAGGAGAGAGGTGGAGATGGTGTAAAGGAGAGAAATGGCAGTGAAAGATTGGAATGGGAATCAGGAAGGAAATTGGGGTGAGATGAGGATGAGGTGGGAGGGGAGTCAAAGTTGGGGATGGAGAAAAACATGAAGAGAATGAGGACGGAGCTAGGGATGAGGCTAAGGGGAAGAAGGAATGAATTGGAAGAAATGGAGGGTGGACTATGGTAGATACTGGGGAAAGAGGTGAGGCCAGGTTGGGGATAGAGTGGGAGCTGGTGGAGGGTGCCAGGTGGAGATGGGATGGGGTTGAAGGTAGCAGGTGGAGATGAGAGACTGGGATGGGAGCTGAGACTGAGCGAGATGGAAAAGGATGGAGGGGGCTTCCCTGGTGGCGCAGTGGTTGAGAGTCCGCCTGCCGATGCAGGGGACGCGGGTTCGTGCCCCGGTCCGGGAGGATCCCACATGCCACGGAGCGGCTGGGCCCGTAAACCATGGCCGCTGAGCCTGTGCGTCCGGAGCCTGTGCTCCGCAACGGGAGAGGCCACCACAGTGAGAGGCCCGCGTGCCGCAAAAAAAAAGAAAAGAAAAGAAAAGAATTCAGGGGGAGGAGATGGAGCGGAGAGTGAAGGGTGAGACGGGGACTGTCGTCTGGGGATAGGCACAGCCTCCAATTTATTCACCGCTTATCCCCGGCACACAGCCTGGCAAGAGTAGGTGCTCAGTAAGTATGCGCTTGTCACATAGGTGGTGCTCAACACGTGTTTGTGGAATGAATGAATGCAGTGGAAACTGGTGGGCTGTGTATGCTGGGAGCGTGCTTGTGCTGGAATCAGTGACAGTGACACCAATGCCTCTCTTACCATCCAGTATCAACACTGAGTGCTTCTCATTTAGTACTTTCAATAATCCTTTGAGGCAGGTGCTATTACCATTTGACAGAAGTTCAGAGAGGTTGAGTAACTTGCCCAAGGTCACAAAGCTCTAATCCCAGCCTCAGATGTGGTGGACACATGGTCAGCTTCTGTGTCTGGACATGGGTACTTCCGGCCAGAGACCCAATCCACACAGATTGGTAGCAGGGAAAGACAGGGGGTCTGTGTCACAGGGGCTCAAGGATGGTGTCTGGCTGTGATGCTGAGCTGGGTGTCAGGCTCCTGGGTTGCCGTCCCTGACTCAGCCACTCACTGGCTCCGTGAGTCACTTTTCCTGTGGGCTTTGCTGTTGCTTGGGGCAGCATTGTAGTCACAGCTCCCTCCTCGTGAAAGACCCTATAGCAGTTCTTGCAGTGTAACCCCTGAGGTCGCCCATTTTCAGGTGAGAGGGGAGGCCAGTACCGATGGCCCAGCTCTGGAGTAGAAATGGCTTTGGAATAAAATAGAATATATGGGGCTTCCCTGGTGGCGCAGTGGTTGAGAGTCCGCCTGCCGATGCAGTGGACATGGGTTCGTGCCCCGGTCCGGGAAGATCCCACATGCCGTGGAGCGGCTGGGCCCGTGAGCCATGGCCGCTAAGCCTGCGCGTCTGGAGCCTGTGCTCCGCAACGGGAGAGGCCACAACAGTGAGAGGCCCGCGTACCGCAGAAAAAAAAAAAAAAGAAATAGAATATGTGGTGTGGCCTTGGACATATGACTTCACTTCCCCAAGCCTCATATTTCCCATCTATACACGGGAGAAATGATACCTCCTAGGGTGGTGAGGTAGATACAAGGAGATGACGTCTGGGAAATGACTGGCACAGAGGGAGCTCTCAGTAAATGCTGTTCCCTGCTCCCGGGGCCAGGTTGCCTCCTCAGGTTTTTCCTGGGAAATGTGTGATCTGTTCCTCCAGGTCCCAGAGGAGAGAAAGGGGGAAGGGACCTCCTGCATCCCAGTGTCTCTATCATCACCACTCTCAGAGGATTCAGTGTGAGAGGTGGAAATTGAATTTCATAGGCCTGGAAAAAGAGGATGGACCGGGGTGGGGGTGGGGGAGCGGTAAGCCCCAGTAATGACGCGTTTGTGTCTCCCCAGAAGAGGTAAGTGGATCCAGGATGAAGGCATGAGGGGGATTCCTCCCCATCACACCTCCCCTTACTCTAAAGCCCTGCTCCCACCCTCAGCATCGCTGGGAAGGCCACAGAGAGCCTGGGCGCAAGAGCACAGAGCCTTCCAGGCCCACGCCGATGGGCTGCGGCCCCTCCAGCCTGCCTGTGGCTAGTCGAGCTCTGGGAGGCACGGTCGGGTGGCCAGGCCAGCGGCTAGGAGCCCAGGCCTGGGAGGGCAGTGGAGGCCGCAGCAACCTGAGCACTCGATAAACCATTAATTCTTAATAAACGACAGGCTGTGCATTATTTAACAATAATGATACTTTCTGTTCCATTATAGATTAAAACACCAGCCTCTTCTTATTAATCCTGCATTTCAAAAGCTTGTAAATCCTGCGCCGGAGGAGATAAAAGCTGGCTCATCCCCATCCCGGGGCTGACATGCTTGCCCTGACACGGTGGCTCTGTGGCCGGGCCTGTGTGTGCACACGCGTGTGCCCTGGACCCCCCCCCCCCCGCCCGCCATGGACAGGAGACAGGAGCGCTGCTGCCTCCACTCTCCGGCTGGCCTCTGGCTCTCAATCTCCTGTCTCTCACTTTGTTCCTCCCTCTCAGTACTTTTCTCTTTTTCTGTGTATCGTTCTTTCCTATCTTGTTTCTCCCTCTCCTTGTATATTTCTCTCTCCTTGTTTTCTCTGTCTGTCTCTGCTTCTTCCTCTGTCTTCTCCCATCCCTCCTTCTCCCTCTCTCCCATTCTCTCTCTCCCTTTCTCATACACACACATACACACATGCACACACACACACACATATATCACCTGCTTCTCCCTCATTTACCTTCACACCATTTAACCAAACAGCCCTACAATATGCACAGACTCTATTCCCATACGGTATTTGCTTTTCTCAGGGGTTCTCTGTGGGCTGGGATGGGAGAAGGGAAGAGAACTCCTTAGAGAAGGAAAAGGAGGAGCACAGAAAACCCTGAGACCCCGCCCGCAGGTTGGGTGGGTTCTGACCTTGAATCCGCTTGACATCCTCTGAGAGCTGCACAGGGACTGTCCAGTGCTGCCCTGGGGGATGCTCAGTGCCCTTCTGTGTTACCCCCAGGCTCTGTCACATCCCCACTCAGGGACCGGGAAATCACGACTGCTGCAAAACTCCTATTATTCAAGAGCAAGTAGGAGCCCATATTCACTTTCAGACCCCCCTCTGGCAAGTTACAGGCCTTCAGGAATCTGAAGGCCGCCATTCCAGCCCCCTGATGCTTCTAGTCTCACCAGCCGAACATTCCTCCAGGCCTCCTGTGTCAGTTCCCTCCTGTGAGTTCCCTCTTCACCCTGATTCCCCTGCTCTGTACCACCAGGGTGGGTCAGAGAACTATTAACAGTGGCCCTAAAGCTGACCACAGCCCTTCCTATGGTGTGGCCAGAACAGGTCAGCTAGACCCTCTTCCCGTCTGGGGAGCAGAGACTGTAACTGAGAGCTTGGGAAGAAAATTCACTCTGACCTTGAACGTCTCTCCCAAGGTCATTGTGAAAAATAATATCTGTCATTGTTTATTGAACTTTTACTACATACTAAGCATGCCTTCTATATCCTTTATCTCATTCAATCCTATGAGATCCACTCTAAAATCATTTCCATTTTGCAGATGAAAAGACAAACTTGGAGGGATTGGGTTAACCTGGCCATGGTCACACAGCTAAGCAAGTGGTGATGTCAGAATTTGAACCCGGTACTGTCTGACTCTGAAGCATTTAAATTCAGCAGGAGACTGCAGCCCTAGAAGGCTAACCTCAGGTCTTCTCCCCAGATATTTGGAACTAAAAGTGTCTTCTTGGTCCCCTGGGCCCCCAAATACAGAGGGACTGGTGTCCCTGAAGCTAAACTGTCTCTCCAGGATTGGACTAACCGTGTCTGGCGTGGGCTAGCCCGCTGGAGGTGTAGATCAGGTGGGGGGCTCTGGTGGCTCTATTTGCACTTGTTGGACATTTCATCAGGTCGAGGAGGAAGAGATGATGGTCCCTTGCACTTACTGACTGCCCCTATATGCTGGGCTCTATCATCTCCTTTATTCCCCACTACAACTCTGTGCAGGGGGTATTAGGCCCATTTTAAAGAGTGGCAAACTGAGGCTCAGAGAGGTTAAGTTTAAAGGGAACCATGCTTACCCCCTTGTTCAGGAGTCTTGGAGCTTGAGTGTGATGCTTTTTTAGGGTGTGAGTGTGTGCAAAGGGTAAATGGGAGGGGAACAGGGGGTCGGCTTCAAGAAACACAGAGTTGGAGAGGGGAGGTGAGCAGCTAGCTTTCTTCTTTTTTCTAAATGCATGAATGGGAAATTTAACTTGATCCCTTGTGGCTTCTGGGCCAACCCCTGAGTGAAGTCAGATGGCTTTTGCAAAGGAAAATTTTATCCATTTTCTGGTTTTTATGGGGTTTCTTCAATGAGCAAAACCTCTCCTGTTGGTGCTTAGAGAGGATTTCTCCGCGTGGCCCACTGTGATGCCGTGTAATCTCCCCAAAAAATATGGCACTAATATTCGCAGGGTTAGGGTTAGTTATTTTTATGTCTTTGTCATTTTGTTTCTCAGCAGCTCTTTCTGCTGCCTGGAAAGGACGCGGCGGACACTTTATTTCCAGAGTCATATTTTTAAATTTGATCAAAGCAAATTTCACTCGTTCTCTGTATAAATTATTTAACTCATTTCTTTTAGGTTAAATGTCTCAATAGGAAGACAGAAAGTCTTTCCATCACATTTTCTTCTAGGATTTTAATCAGCTCCCCTAGATGGTATGAAGTTCTTGCTCCGTCCCCCATCCTTCTCCGTCTTTACGTCTCCCTCTCTCCCTCCCCGTCTCCCTCCTTATCTGCTCTTCGTCCTCTGCCCCTAACTCCTCCTGGGTCCCTCAGGCTGGTCCCAGCTTCAGTCCCCGATGACTCGGACTAGGAAGAATGGGGGGATCCTGAACACGCAGGGCCCCGCTGTCGATGAATTACCAAAAGGCACTCTTCCTCTGAGCTGACGTGGCCCTGCCAGGTCCCTGGCTTGGCCAGCAGAGTGAGGATCGAGTGTCAGGCCCTGCTCACCCCCTCAGCCAGGCCTCTGTGAGCAACCCTGCCTCTCCCTAGACCTGTGCTGCCCACACCTGCATTCTCCCTCTAGGGCTGTAGCCTCCTTCTGAATTCAAACGTGAGAGCCTCTCCCCAGATTCCAGCTGTTTCCTAATGAAAAACTCCATCCTACTCAATCAATTGCCCCTGTCACCGGTGGTTTCCTCAGTGTCTTATTTCACTCTGGTCTGGTTCCCTCAGCCCCAGGGCCCTCTGTGCAGTACCCACTGCCCGCCCTCCCCTCCTTGGGCCTGGCGCCTCACTCTCCTGAGGGGAAGGGGGCTCAGGCAGGGTTTGGGGGCTGAGAAGTAGTGCCGCAGAGGAGGGGGGGTCCTTGCTAGCCAGGCAGCCCCATCTCTGGCCCCGGGCCCTGTCAGGAGGAGCAGAAAGCGGCATAGCAAGCTCATTACCCCATACGCACGCTCCCTACCCTCACATCACAGCGTTTCAGCCAAGTACAAGTCTCCAGTGGGAATTCCCTTTCCTCTTACTTTTAAAATATACAGTAATTAACAAACTAATGCTATTAACTGCGACAAGGAGGAAATTACAATAAAATCACTGCAGAGTCCACAAGCCCTCGGCCTGGTGGTGGGTGGGTCTCAGCTCGGGCTGGAGAGGAGAGACCCAGTCTGGGCCCAGGTGTCATCATCTCAGCCACAGCGGGGGTCCCCTCAGGCTGGGAAACGTCTGCAGGGGCTTTGAGTCCTCAGCAGGCTGAGCCAGGGCTCAGGCACAGCTGCCGCATTTCCTGTGCAGGAAGAGTCAGGATCCCGGCCATTCTTCCAGGCCCGGAGGTTCACTCTTTTATGAAACCCTTAAATAATAGAGTTGTGGCCTGGAGCTGACCTGGGCATGTCTGTGAAGACATGGCCCCTGCTCTGGAGCAGGCCCAGCGACTTCCCTTCCAGGTCACGGGAGGTTCCCACAGGCAGCCCTCCAGAGGATTCGGCTCAAAGAGAGCCTGGGGGAGGGCCGGCTGGACCACCACGCTGGACCACCGTGACCTCCTTCTCTGGCTCGGCGGGAGCATCTCCAGGGTCACCCTGTCCATCCTTCTGCTTTCCTTCCAGCACGTCAGGCTGGGCCTTTCCTCTCGGGGGAGGTTTTGCTCAGGCATAGCCAAAGACCCCAGGAAGGAATAGGCTTGTTGTTGTCCGACTGTCTGGAAGTCTGTTTACAGTCTGGCTTCAGTCCTTCATGTTGCAGCCCTGTGTAATTTCCTCTGGTGAGTTCCCAGCAAGCCTGGCCCATGAATTCCAGGGGCCCTTCCTACATGTGCCTCCCCATTCCAGGCTCACTATATCCCCTGGTGGTCCTCTGCATCCCCTTCCTCCATCAGGTGGCCATGGTGACCGGGAGAGGCAACGTGTTCTTGTCCTCCCCCACTAGACTTTGACTCCATTTGCTTATTGACAAGTGTCTGCTCAGAACTTTTAGAAAGGCTGTTCAGAAACCCACAGAGAGGTTACATTGTAGTTCCTATTTTACAGACGAGAAAACCAAGGCTCAGAGAGGTTAAGTGACTTGGTGGAGACCACACAGCTGTCAAAATGCTGCGTCAGGACTTGAACGGCACATTATAAGTGCCCACGTGACTCTATCTGCCTTGTTTCCTCTTGGTTCTAAGGGGAATGAATACTCCAGGTAAGAGGACAGAAACTTTCAATTTTCTTTTCTTTCCATGACCATGCTGGGCTTGGGGAGGTGAATAAAAAACTAAAAAGGTAGCTCATCTCATTTCCCTTTACAGCATCATGAATTGGGTGCTACCAGCACGCAGATTTTACACATGGGAAAACTGAGGCTCAGAGCAGTGCAGTACTCTGCCCAAGGTCACAGGGCTGGCGGTGTCGGAGCCAGGAGTTAAACCCCGTCCTGTCTGACTCCAGAGCCCATTCTGCCTTTAGCCACTTGCTCGAAGAGTGAAACAGACTGACTCGAAGTCAGCGACAGTGAGTCCAGCCAGGGAGAGTGATGAGTCCGAGAACCTCATTAGGAGCGAAGCTGCCACACACGTCAAAAACCCGACCGCCCAGACAGCCCCACTCCAGCTTCCAGCATGCAGTGTAAACATCCTCACTAATTCACCAAACTCAATCACGTTACCGGGATGGATTTTCCCATCATTACTCCTGAGTGAGTGACAACCTGCTCAGACACTTATCTTCCCCACTGCCTTCAGAGAGTTTCAGAAATCAGAACGCTTTGCTCCCTAAGTTGATTTCAACGTGTCCTAAAGTCATTTTAATTGGTGAAGCATCAGAGGCAATTTGGGTAACTTTCTGAGAGCCCCTTCCCGCCAGCACTGAGCTACGGGGAGGGGGGGGGTCTCGAATGCCACCCGGCCCCTGGGTGGCACTTCCTCTCCTCTGATTGGTCAGGAGACCTCGCCCCACACTTTATTTTCTTGTTTTTTTGCTGAGGTTCCTACCGCTGGTTCCTGAGGATAACAAGATTCATTTTCTCAATGGCTTTGACAGATAGGATTGTTACTGTTATTACACTCGTATACCACCTTTCTTCTGAGAAGCTTAAGGTGCTTTACAAATTTAAAAATTATCTAATAATCTTCCAGCAACCCTGAGAGAGGGGGAGAAGCTGCAGCTAGAGGCACTGCAGTACAGCCAGAGAATCCCACATCCCTCGACCCTGCGACCAGGGAGGGTGAGCGTGTGGCCACTGCTGGGTTGAGGGCACTTGGGGCCAAGGGCCTTCAATGGTCCTGCTCCCCCTGTTGAATAAGGAAGAGGAATATGTCTGGGTGGGAGAAGGGAGAGGGGAAGGAAGAGAAGGAGGGAGACAGACCCAGCTCCAAAGGACAAAATCCAATGGGAGGAGCCCAGGCAAGGAGAGTTTTCTTTAAAGACACAAGAAATGAGAGAAGGCAGGAGGCTCCCAGGGGCTTGCGGGTAAGAGAGCTGAAATTCAAAATGGAAATCTTACCAAAGCAGCAACTAGGCCGGTTGCAAAAGACTCAGCTCTGGCATGAGAACATGGGCAAAAATATCGAGACCCCAAACCGCAAATTTAGATGTCTGCTTTCAGGTGGGTGTGGGAAGCCTCTGCGGACCTTTTTTTATGTTTCACCTGGGAGCTGAAAGGTGTGCTGCCATTAGGTCTTTGCCAGCCTGACATCCTATCATTCTGTCTTCCTTTAGGTTTCCTCTTGTCAGTGGCCCCAGTAATTGTAGCACCTTCACTAAGCAGGAAGGGAAATCTACTATCAAAACGATGGAAGTGCTCAATTGTTTCACCATTATTTTCTGGAGAAGGTGTGCAGACCCCACCTTATAGGAGGCTGTCCTTTTGGGATTAGGAATTGGTGAGATGGCTCGAGGCTATAATCCAGCATAGTACTGTGGTTAAGAGCTGGGATCTGAGATCAGACAACGTGGTGACCTTGGACCAATGACATAACTGCTATACTGTGTGTGTGTAAAGTGCCTGGCACTGTCAGCCTTGAAGATGATGAGGAGGCAATACAGATGCTGGTGACAGGGTGTGATAGTGTGATTTATAATAAGAAACATATATTTGGTCTTTGTCTTGTTTCTGGCACAGAGCTCCTAGAACCCTTGGTGGCAACCATTAAGATATTTTTGTTATGTTAATGAGGTGACTTTTGGAAAACCCCTAGGTCACCTAAGGATGGGGCTGGTTGCCAGGGGACCTAAACATGTGATTAGAAGGTTGGAACTTTTAGTCCCACCCCACTAACACTGCCCTCCCAACCCTGCCGCATGACTTCCAGGGAGGAGAGAGGGGCTGGAAATTGAGTTCAGTCACCAACAGTACCTAGGCATGATTTAACCAATCATGCCTATGTTATGAAACCTCCATTTAAACCCAAAAGGAACCGTACAGAGAGCTTTCTGGGTTGGAGAACTCAGGGAGATTTGGGGAGAGTGGCTTGCTTGTAGAGAGCATGGACACTCCACACTTTCTCCCCATGCATCTCTTCATCTGGTTATTCCTCAGTTATATCATTTTATTTAAAAAATGGTAATCTAGGGCAGAAGTCCCCAGTCTTTTTGGCACCAGGGACCAGTTCTGTGGAAGACAAGTTTTCCACAGACGGGGGCGTGGGGGGAGGATGGTTCAGGTGGTAATGCCAGCGATGGGGAGCGATGGGGAGTGGCAGGTAAAGCTTCACTGCCTTGTCCCCCGCTCACCTCCTGCCGTGCAGCTTGGCTCCTAACAGGCCACGGACTGGTAACCGTCTGTGGCCCGGGGATTGGGGGCCCCTGATCTAGGGAGTCCCCTGGTGGTCTAGCGGTTAGGATTCAGCGCTTTAACTGCTGTGGCCCAGGTTCAATCCCTGGTCGGGAACTGAGATCCCACAAGCCATGAGGCGAGGCCAAAAAAACAAAACAATAACCCCCCCAAAACGGTAATCTAGCAAATAAAATGTTTCTCTGAGTTTTGTGAGCTGCTCTAGCAAATTAGTTGAACCCGAGGAGACGGTCACTGGAACCTTCAGTCTGTAGCACAGGTGACAACCTGGACTTTCAGTTGGTGTCTGAGGTGGAGGTGTGGGGTGGCAGTCTTGTAGGACTGAGCCCCGAGCCTGCGGAATCTGATGCTATCTCCCGATAGCATCAGAACTGAGCTGAAATATAGGACACCCAGCTGGTGTTCTAGAATTGTTGTTGGTGTAGGGAACCCCCCCCCCCCCCCCCCCCGCCCGCTTTGGAATCGGGTGATTAGAACCCTTTATATGGCTACCCTTCCTTTGAGCTTCTATCTAAAGGCCCGTCCCCTCTCAAGGACTAGGCAGCCTGGACAAGACTCAGGGGCAGTTGGCAGGCTGGGGATTTGGGTGGGAAGGGTGAGACAGGGTCTAGAGATCCAGCATGGTGGTCTTTGAGGCACCTACTCTTCATCCTCTCCCCACCCCAGGCCCACCAGACTATGGCTGTCATTCTAATCTGCTTCGCTGCTCTGATCTGCCCCCTGCAGCCTTAAATGATGCTGGAGGTGCCGGCTGGCTGCATCCCCTCCTGTTCCTCTAGCCAGCACCTCTCCCTGAGTCTCCACTGCGGCTCTGACAAGGCTGCTTGGTGCACCCAGTCTTCAGAGAAGGCCCGGGCCCCCTCTGCTGTGACTAGGGGTGGGGGGGAGGTCCCCTGCTTAGGAGCCCAAAGGAGGACCTAGGAGGTGGAAGTGATGCTGCAGCCAGAGTCCGAAAGGCAGGTTGGGGAGGAAGGATAATGTAATTCAGGATGGGAGCTGGAGGGGGAACACAGAAGCTTCTGAGTGTGAAGAGAGGACGCAAGATGGGGACGCTCCGGTAGCTTTCCCCATAACCCTCCTATCAAATGAGACGCAGTAGGTACTCACTAGATGGGAGCTATTAATATATACACATACTTCTTAAATAATTAAGAAATTCGAAAACACTCAGCCCTGCAAGGTGCTACGGAGCCGGTATCGTCCGTCCGTCAATCCATCCATCCATCCAATATTTATTAAGCACCACCTCTGTGCTAGACTCTGTGTAAGGCACTGGAGCACAACGATGAACAAAAACAGACATGGACCCTCCCTGCACAGAGCTTAGAGTCTAGTGAGGGACATAGGCTTTAAATAGGCAAACACACAAATAAAGGAACAATTTTAAAAGCAGCCTGCGCCTTCCATCACGCGTTTAACAATATCCGGGAGAGCAAAACTAGGGGCCAACTCTAGAAGGATGGCCAGGGAAAACCTCTTTGTGGAACTGCTGGGTAAGATAAGACCTAAAGGCGAGTGGGAATTGGCCAGGAGCAGACTGGGGAGTGAGTGCAGAAGGAACAACAGGAGCCAGGGCTACAAGAAGACTGACGGATGGGTTAAGCAGGGCCTGGGCCATGTGGGGTCTTGGAAGGAGGTGGGTTTTTTTTTTTTTTTTTCATATTTAAGTGCAATGGGAAGCTACTGAAGGAGAGTGATCTAATTTAAGTTTTTAATGCTCTCTCTGGCGGTTGAATGACAAATGGATTAGGGAGGGAGATGAGAGCTGAAGTAGCAAGACCAGTGAGCCACTCTTTCAGGAGCTAGCAAGGTAGGGAGGCCTCCCATGACGTCCCTCTCTACCCACTTAGGGTCTAGAACACAGCCCTTCTGGACTTTGGTTGAACATTAGAACCACCTGGGGAATTTTAAGAATCCCAAGCTGTCACCCTTGCCCAGGCCACTTACATCAGCATTTCTCAGGGTAGGACCCAGGACCTACAGTCCTTTTTAAAGCTTCCCAGGGAATCCTAGTGTACTCCTCCAGTACAGTCTCCAGCTCCCAAGGATGGGGAAGGGAATTTACATTTACTGAGTACCTACTGTGTGTCTGCTGCTAAGCCCATTTAGTTGGCTCACATCCATTTCCTTAATCCACAACTGTGAGAGGTGGATATTACTGCACCCACTTTGCAGAAGAGGAAACCGAGACTCAGAAGAGTCTTTTCTCCTTTCTGGCCTTGAGGAAGTCCTTTAAACCTCTTTGAGCCTCATGTATAGTGTGTGTAAATCAGGATGGTATCTACTTCATAGGCCTGTCAGGAGAGTTAAATGAGGCAGGTTTGCCCACATTTGGAACATCATAACACTTCAATATATTATAACTGTTATTAGTGGAACCCAAGGTCCCAGAGTCAGTAAGTGGCAGAGGCAGGATTTGAGCCTCTGATGTGTTCTGTCTCCTCTAGGCCCCTCTGCTATAGCACAGGGGCCGCCTCTGCGGAAAGGCTGGATTGTGAGTGAACCCCGCCCAGGCACAGGGATCAGAGCCCGCACCCAAGCCTGGGAGGCAGCACCCACACCCCACACTCCTCCAGTCAGAGCCGCACTCACACCAGGCTTTCAGCAGGGTCTCCCTGCTTCCCTCTGAAAGGAGGGGGTGGGAATGATTCTCCCCTTTCAGAGATGGGGAAGTGGCTTGCCCAAAGGCGTAAAGTTAGAGACAGAGCTAAGAATGGCCCCAGGTCCCCTGTTTCCCTGCTGCAGCTATTTTCCTCTTGCTGGGGCAAAGGAGGGGCAGATGAGGCTTGACTCAGTGCCTAGAGCTAGTGTTGGGATGCCAAGAAGGGTGGGTAGTCTGAGGGTGAGGCCTGGGGCCAAGGGCCCAACTCCTCGGATCCAGTGCTGGTGGGTCCCCTGGCTGACTGGTGGGCCCAGCACCGTGAGGGCCCTGGTGCCATCCTTCTCCGAGAGTGCCTCCAGCTGGAGCCCAGAGGTCTTTCTGGATCTACCCCGGCCATGCTGAGGATGCCATGGGGTCTACTACTGACATAGTAGAACAGAGCAGCTATGAACACAGGCTCTGAAGTCAGGCAGACCTAAATTTCAACCCCGGCCCTGCTCTTTTGAGCTGTAATAACTTGGACAAGTTTAATTTAAACTAAGCCTCAGTTTCCTCATCTGCAAAATGGACATAAGTAAAAAATAATGTAGATCAAATCAAGGATCTTGATAAGGAAGGCGCTCCAAGACATACTATTGGTTGAAAACAAAAATGCAGAACAGAAGAAAACCAAGATGCAGAGCCGTTTTAATATAGTACGCACCAAGCTGAATTCTTAAAAAGGGATCTCTCGTGCGTGCATGTGTGCGCTTGGATATACAGATACTATATCAGAAAGCCCACGGAACAACCCCCTCTGGGGAGTGGGGCTGGGCTGGGAGTAGGAAGAAGAGTCACTTTTCTTTGAATATAATTGGTTATAACTGGTGCTGTTTGAATTGTTTACCTCGTGCAGGTTTTTATTTTTTTCAATTAAAGTTTTTCTTTTTTTTAATGGGGTTAATAATACAGGGTTGATTCAATAATTAAATAAATTAATGCATATAAAGTGCTTAACACAACACCTAGCACAGAGCAAGTACTGAGTACCTACTGTGTGTCTGCTGCTTCATACCACAGTATTTGTGGAACAGGTGGTAACTTCCATTGGTCCCAATGCTTCACGCCCTCTGCTGTGTATGCACACACACACCCTCCGCCCCATGGCCTCAGGACCTGCTCTGGCCAAGGGGGCGTGGTTAGGCATGCTCTCTTGCATTCCTGCCTTTTGCAGAAGACCATGCCTCAGGTAGCAGTTGGTCCAAAAAGGATGAAAGATGCGTGGAGCAGACCCGCACTCAGTCCACAGTTTAGAATCAAGCTCAGCTGAGCCCAGTCGAGATCCACCAAAACCCAGCCAGCCTGCAGGAAATACTTATTTTTGGAGTGGTTTGTTATACAGCATTATTATGGCAAAAGCTGACTATATGGCAGGCCCTGTGCTAAGTATAGGGGATACAGGAGTGAGTAAATACAGACACCATCCCTGCCCTCATGAAGCTTATACTCTAATGACAAAAGGGCTATGAGAGCATTTAATGGCAGAGAGGCTTGATCAAGGCAGAGGGTCAAAGAAGCTTCCTTGAGGAAGTGACGTGAACTGAGACCTGAAGCATGAAAAGCAGTTAACTAGGTGAACTCCTTCAGATAAAGGAACAGAATGTGCAAAGGCCCTGAAGCTGGAAGGAAACACGGCTCCTCTGAGGGGACTGACAGTGGCTGGAGAACAGAGAGAGAAGCGTGAGATGGGGAGGTGGGTGGCGCACATCAGGCAAGGGTTTTTTTTAAAGCGACGGGAAACTATGAAATGGTTTGGGAAGAGGGTTTGGTGGAAGGGAGAGGAGGATAGGATCAAATTTATTTTGGAAGAGGTCATTTGAACTGAGGTTATATACACACTGGAGTCATGTTAGGTGAGGTGGTATTGGAACTATTACAACATCTGCGCCCATCTCTGTATCTCAGTCACATTTGTGTCTACATCCCTAGCTGTGTCCTTGCTTTGGTATCTGGCCTCAGAAGCTCCAGGGCCCCCAGTTCCTTCCCAGATTACTGGGGTCCTTAAACTTTACGGTCCTCTTTATCCACACCACATGGGTATGCCCTGTGCATCTCTAAAACTCTTGCCCATCTTCTAGGTATCTTTGGTCTCTCCAATCTGGGCTGTGGTTGCTGGTCCTAGGCTGAAGTCTCTGAACCAGCAGAGGCTGAGGACTGCCCCCAGGGCTCCTGAGGCTGAGGCTGGGTGATGACTCCTACCACGTGCAGAGGAGGCACAAAGGGCCCCGGCATCAGCAAAACTTCCATCAGTGCAAATCAATGCAAGATTAAAATTCATGATGGTTCCGGGGCACAACTGCAAACAATTTGTTCAGTAAACTTTGCTGTAATTGGCATTCGTAGAATTTCCTGTTAATCAGGCCCCTTGGGCTCTGTAGGGCTGGGATGCTTTGTCTCCCCATGACAGGACAGGGAGTGAGAGGAAGGGTGGGTGTGAGAGGAAGGGGGAGGGAGGATGGTCAAATATGGGTATCTGTAATGATGTGCCTGGGTATGTTTCGCTGTGTGGACTTGAGTACCAGATTGGGGTGTCCACAGATGACTTTGCCCAGGAGAGCCTCTGTGCCACTCCAGGCGGGTCTTTGTGTTTTAGGGGGATGGGTCTGCCTGAGTCAGAGTCTATGGGCCAGTTTGTTGGGGGGGTGTGTCTGTTCAGGTGTGTGCCTAGGTGCTGGGGTGATGCATATCTGTTGTGACGTCTGTCCGAGTATGTGTTGGGACCTGTATCTAAGTGTTCATTTGTGTTGGTGCCTGCACACATGTAGCTGTCCAGGCATGGTCTGGGTCTCAGTGTGGAGGGGCTGAGCCCACAGCACTCACTTAGCCCACACCATGCCCACTACCCCTTTCACTGGGGCCCTCTTTCCCATCATGCACCAAAGGCCGAAGACCCAGGGCCTAAAGGCTTTTGAGGGTTCTGCTGAAACATGTCAGTGGCCTCATATATGAACAGAACTCACGTGAGGAAATCACAAGTAATGAACGCTTAATAGAAGTCTCCAAAACGGAGCATTATGCAAACTGCAAAGCTGCTCAACTCATATGGTTACACACAAATCATATGTAATGCGGGGTCTAGCTGCATTTCACTCTGTGTGATATTATGGGAGGTACAGCCTCCAGGGGTAAGAAGACCCAAGAAGGTGTAGAGACGGTCCTGGCCAGCTCCTCGAGCTCTGGCAGCGAGCCCTCCCCACCCTGGTCCCCACCTCTACTCACTCTCACAAGGAGCCAACCTCTGACCTTGAACAGTGATGGGGTCACCTTGGCACACTGTCAGACCCTGACACACAGAGACTGGGAAGGCATGGCCGTGTGTGTGTGTGTGTGTGTCTGTGTGTGTCACATGCCTCTGAGTGCCAGGGCTGCCTGCAGCTTGTGTCTCTGAATGGGTTTGTACTCAAACACAGAGAGTAAGGGCAGTGCTCGTGTTATGTGTAAGGTACTGTGTCTGATGCCCAGATGGTTAGGAGGCTTCTTTCTGTGTGTGTGCGCACGCGCACACGTGCATGCCCAAGCAGAGAACTTGCCTGAGCGTGAGGGCAGCTGAGGGAGTACTGGCTTGGGGTGTGTGTGTGTGGGTGGCCCCCACCCCAGCATCCCTCACAATCATTATCTCAGCAGGAGCAGCTCTTGCCCTGGGGTCCGCCCTCACTGTTTCAAGCAGCTGCTGCTTTCCCCAAATTAACCCCTCTGCTCCAGCTTCTCATTTTCCTGCTAGGGGGCCACGGGCTGGCTGGGGAGGGGTCTCCGGAGGACAGTGCCCCCAGCAGGCAAGCTGACCTTCCACAGAGCCCCCCGTCCACCCCTTGTCCTGTGCCTGTGACAGCAGTGATTCTGTGACTGGGTATCAGAGTGTTGGTTGTGTGACTCCACATGTGCCCGTTTGTGTGTGTATCTGTGTGTGTGTATGTGTCAGAGAGAGAGAGAGGGACTGGAGCTGGGTCTAGAACGGGAATGGTTCAAGAGCAGACAGGAAGCTGGAAAAAGCTCATGCAGCTCAATGTCGAAAAAACCAAACAATCCAACCAAAAAGTGGGCAGAAGATTGAAATAGACAGTTTTCCAAAGAAGACATACAGATGGCCAAAAAGCACATGAAAAGATGCTCAGCATCATTAATTATCAGAAAAATGCAAATCAAAACTACAATGAGGGGCTTCCCTGGTGACGCAGTGGTTAAGAATCCGCCTGCCAATGCGGGGGACACGGGTTCAAGCCCCGGTCCGGGAAGATCCCACATGCTGCAGAGCAACTAAGCCCGTGCGCCACAACTACTGAGCCTGCGCTCTAGAGCCCGCAAGCCACAACTACTGAGCCCACGTGTCACAACTACTGAGCCCATGTGCCTAGAGCCCGTGCTCCACAATAAGAGAAGTCAATGCGATGAGAAGCCTGCACACAGCAACAAAGAGTAGCCTCCGCTCTCCACAACTAGAGAAAGCCCGTGGGTAGCAACGAAGACCCAACACAGCCAAAAATAAATAAATAAATTTATTAAAAAAAAAAAAAACTACAATGAGGTATCACCTCACACCAGTCAGAATGGCCATCATCAAAAAGTCTACAAATAATAAATGCTGAAAAGGAAACCTGAGAACTACTATATGATCTAGCAATCCTACTCCTGGGCATATATCTGGAGAAAACCATAATTTGATACATGCACCCCAGTGTTCATTGCAGCACTATTTACAATAGCCAAGACATGCAAGCAACTTAAACGTCCATCGACAGAGGAATGGATAAAGAAGATGTGGTACATATATACAGTGGTACATATATACAATGGAATATTACCCAGCCATAAAAAAGAACAAAATAATGCCATTTGCAGCAACATGGAAGGACCTAGAGATTATCATACTAAGTGAAGTAAGTCAGAGAAAGACAAACATCATATGATATCACTCATATGTGGAATCTAATTTTTAAAAAGCGATATAAATTAACTTATTTTCAAAACAGAAACAGACTCACAGATTTCAAAAACAAATGTATGGTTACCAAAGGGGAAACGTGGTGGGGAGGGATAAATTAGGAGCTTGGGATTAACATATACACACTACTATATATAAAATAGATAACCAACAAGGACCTACTGTATAGCACAGGGAACTCTACTCAATATTCTGTAATAACCTATATGGGGAAGGAATCTGAAAAAGAATGAACATATGTGTATGTATAACTGAATCACTTTGCTGTACACCTGAAACTAGCACAACATTGTAAATCAACTATACTCCAATAAAAAAAAATTTTTTTAATTAAAAAAAAAAAAGAGCAGACAGTGCCCCCTGGCTGCCTGGGAGGGGTGGGGCTGTCTCTTGGTCCCAGCATAGGGGTCCTGAACCCCTCTGGCATTGGGGAAGGGCCAGAAGAACCTGGATTTCAGGTGGCAGGGACATGGCTTTGCCCAGCTGGGGATGTTGAGGGTCCAATCTAGGCTTATGAAGGGACACCAGGGAGGCTCAGCCTAGGCAGAGGGTGGGCAGCCTCCTCCACCTGCCCGCAGGGCCAGATCCAGACAAGGGAGACCCGTGATCTCAGCAGAAGTTGCTGAAAAGAGGGGGAAGCAGGAAGACAGATGAAAGAAGAGAAGTGGGGAGAGAGAGTTAATCCCAGGGGACCGTGGTCTGAGCACCTCCCTGAGGCCAGGGAGGAAGGAGTGGGCTCCAGAGAGTCCACCTGAGACCCAGGGAAGGTGCAGACAAGGGAGCCCAGGCCTGGGGGAGATGGATGGACAGATGTCTCCGCTATGGGCACTCTGAGCTCCTGTGACTGTGTAGAAGGACCCAATGCCATGGCACAGATCTGTAGACCATGTGAGGTGGGTACAGGGACATCAGCCTCTAGCGCCTTGGCTCTGACTTTAAGACGTTCAAGTTCTACCATGTGCCCCTGGGATGCAGTCGTAAGGGAGACCCCGGCCAGCCCTCATGGAGCTGCAGGCTACTGGGAGAGGCAGGGGAGGAACCAGCGAGGGGATGGGGGAAGCTCAGGGCTGTGGCGGCCCAGACGAGGCACATGACCCAGCCTAGGGATTAGGGAACATTTTTGGAGGAGGTGACATCTCAGCCCAGGGCCTGAATATAATAACAACACAGATTATCATCTGTAATAATAGTGACAAACAATAGTAATACTGAGCAACCTACTGCATGCTAGATATTTTATCTGGTTTAAGCTTTATAACTGCCCTGTGAACTAGATACTAGAATCCCCATTTTACAGATGAGGAAGTTGAGGCTCAGAAAGGTGAAGTACTTTGTCCAAGAACAGAATAGCTAATAAGTGACGGAGCCAAGATTTCAAGTCCAGCAAAATCTGCACATTTACCCCAGTGAGACAGAGCCTCCTGTGGCCCTAAGTCACCTTTCCTAATTTCAGCAGCAGCCCCGTGGGCCTCTGAACACCCTCTCTGACCCTCAGAGGTTAGCCTGGCAGCATGGACCAGGCCCACGTGGGCAAGATGCAGGAGAAATTGGGAAGGGCAGCTGTAGTCCACAGGCCGGTGTTTGCAGAGACTGACATCTACCTGGCCTTGTTTTCATTTGCTTTTTGGTTGAGAAGGGAAAAGGCCCACATTTTTATGACACCAGCTTGTGATTCTATTTTCTGTTTAAATTCTGGGTGAGGGAAAAATAAGAGACATCAGAGAAACCTTCAGAATCTCATTTCGAGAGTCTGAGCTGCAGATAAATGAGCCTCCTACAGAAACGCTACATCAAAGCGAATTTTCTCAGCTGTATTTTCTTTGTTTTAATATGGCCATTTACTACATTAATATTCCAGGAAGTCATTTTAATTTCATGTTTATCATCCATTGGGAACGTTAAACAGGATCAATATGGAACCAGTGGCAAATTTAGGGATCTTGGGGGAGAAGGGGAGTTTGGAGGCTATGGTGATTCCACAACCGGGAGTCCTTAGGAGGCGGAGGAGGCTGGGGAAGGGAGGGAGGGATGGGAGGGGTGGGGGAGGGGAGTTGTCAGGTGGTAATTGTCTGAACCCGCAGAGGAGGAACAATGACTGAGCAGCTCCTAGTGTAAGGCACTGGGTACACCTTATGTTTTTCAATCCTCACAACAACTCAGGAAGTAGGTACTCATTCCCATTCCTCACATATGGGGAAACTGAGGCTCAGAAGATTGTTACATGTCCAAGGTCTTACAGGAGAACTCTGATTCATAGACTGATTCATTCTTTCAAAAAATACGTGTCATGCACCTGCTATGTGCCAGGCATTTACCTAGCAGCTGGAGGCTTTAGGTCAATGAAAGTTAATTTACCAGAAGTCTAAGGCTCCGTGTCGAGTCCACGGAATGTGTCTATTGGCGAATTGCCTGCTTCCGAGGAAACAGGTGGACCCCTGTCTTTGCGGAGGTTATGGTTAGGTGGGAAGACAGTTATTCATAAAACAATCACACAAGTCAAGATGAACTTGCCCCTATGGTAAAGGCTTGGGGCTGGAATGGGGGCTTCAGCTAGACTGGCAGGTCAGAGAAGGCTTCCTGGGGGTGGTGATGCTCCAGCTGAGATCTGAGGGAAGCAAGGGAGGCAGCAGGGTGACAGGGAAGAACAGAGCGGTGTGGCAGGGAGCAGGCCCAGTTCCAGGGAGAAAAAGAAGGGGGCATCCAAGCTGGGAGGAGCCAGGGACCTGGCGGGACCGCAGGCGTGATGGGAACTCCTGAGCCAGGTAAGGACTGAAGGAGCCCAGAAGGCCGTGAGGCGGATGTACACTCTGGGTCAGACTGTGTGCACTGGGGTCCTCTGAGCTCTGTAAGGCAAAGCTGGGCAGCGGCGGAAGGAGCCGGGTAGGGAGCAGTGGATCTTGAATAAAAGCCTGTGAGCTGAGGTGTCTCGGGGACGTGAGGGAGGACAAGGAGGGTGGAGCTGGACCTTAAAAGCAGGGGATCCCTGTTCAGGGAACTGACAGATGAAGAAGGCAAAGCCTTGGAATCATCCGTGATCCTCTTCCTCTCACACTCCCCACATTTTATCCTTGAGCTCATCCTGTTGGCTTTACCTGCGCAATAGACCCAGAACCCGACCTCTTATCACCACCTCCGCTGCTCCCTCGCTGAACTCGGCCACCATCTCCTCTCACCCGGATTATTGCAGTAGCCTCCTAACTCTTCTCTCTAATCCTGCTCTTGACCCCAACAGTCTGTTCTCAGCACCACAGTCAGAGTGATGCCTTTAAAACAGAAATCAGATCATGCCTAAAACCCTCTGGTGGATTCTCGTCTCATTCGTGTCGTCTCATTCAGATAAAAGCCAGTACTTACCGAGGTGAACAAGGCCCACACAATCTGCACTTCCCCCATAACTGCCTTTGCTAAGGTAGCTCCTCTGGTCCTCTTGCTATTCCTAGAATATGCCAGGTATGGTCCCACCTCAGAGCCTTTGTAGTTTGCAGTTGCTCTTCCCTCTCCCTGGAACGTTCTTCCCCCTGGGTGACTGCTCACTCCTGCACTTCCTTTGAGTCTTTGCTCCAGGTCACTTTGGCTGCGGAGGCTGGCATGGTGGCGGTAGGGAGACATCCTCTGACCCCCTATTTTGACTGCAGTCCCCCCATCAGCACGCCCTCCCTTCCTCTTACTGCTTGTTTTTTTTCTATCACATTTCTTGCTTCTAACAGGTGTTATAATTTACTTACTTATCTTGTCTGTGGTCTGCCTGCCCCCCACAAGGGCAGGGATTTTTGTCCCTTTTGTTCACTGCTACATCCCCTGTGCCTAGAACAGGGCCTCCTCGTCACAGGTGCTCAGCCAGCCACATTAGAAGAGGCACCTCCCCACTTTGGGAGGCAGAGAGCAGAGGTCCAAAGAGAATACTATTTCCGTGCTGAGGTGTTTTTAATTTCTTTTTTTATTTCATTGACTCCTAACAACAGCCCTTTGTGGTGCCAACTGATTGGCCTCATGTCACAGATGGGAAAGCTGAAGCTCAGAGTGGTGGTGAAGGAGCGGTAGAGCTGGGCATCCTTCAGATCTCAAAGGACAGGCATTGGCGCCAGATGGCCGGGGCTGGGGCCGGGTGCCTCCATGCACCATCTACAAGACCTTGGACAAGCTTCTGTCCTCCTTGTGCCTCAGTGTCCTCATCTACACAATGGGAACAGTCACAGTACCTACCTCCCAGGGCTGTTGGGATGACTCAGGGTAACGGTACACGCACGTCCCTTAGTGTGGGACGCTTGGAAGGCACTCGGTGATGCTAGCTGTTATTATTCTTGGAGCTCTGCTGCCTGAGTCAGGTCTCTGCGCCCCTCCCCACCCAGGGGTCTCCACAGAGTCTCCACAAGGGACCTCAGGTCAGCCCAGGGCTCTGCCTCCGAACGGCAGTGGCCAGGCTTGTCCACTCCCATTTGTTTAGGCAGAATTTAATTTCTCCCTAAGCTGAGAGTCCACTGCCCCCGTCCTGCCCTCTCTCTTGCTCTCATCAGCGGGGAAAATGAGCTCCAGGAGCTTTCCCCTGGTCCAGAAATCCAAGGTGAAGAATTTCATTAACAATCAAGAGGACATAATCAACATTCTAATAATTCCAGATCTGTACTCCCCCTTTTGCAGCCCCCCCAAAGTGCCCCATCCCCCCCACTCCACCCCATTCCCAGCTCTCCCAGATACACTCACCTTGACAAAGAAATCTCATTTCCTCTCCAACCGAATTTGCTTTGCTCTTAAATTCAGCACCTTACCTTCGGTCCTGACAATGAGGGGATGTACTCCAGACTTCCTGCACTTCTCCTGCTCCTGAAGGAGACATGAATGTGAAGGATGGGGTCATGATGGACTTGCTTCTCTTACACCTCCCGGAAGGTTCCAGGGTGGGGTGACACATTTTCCCCCTAAGGACTCAGGTCCTCCCTGCACCGTTGCCAGAGAAGCAGAACTTCTGGTGTGTGTGGGGTGCTCAGGTCATCTCTTCTCCAGGACTGGTCAACGCCCTTTTCAAGTTCACTGGCATTTTACACAGTACAAGGGCCCTACCTTAAACCCCCTCCACCCCAGCACTTGGGGAGATCTAGCCTGTACCACCTTCTGGCTGTTTGATCATAGGTAAATCAATCTTTCTGGGCCTCAGTTTCCTTATCTGTAAAAGGGGGATGGTAGCAATAATGCCCTTCTCTCAAGGTCACTGGGGAATGAAACGAGATACTGCTTAGCACAGTGCCTGGTATGGAATGGGCACATACTGAGTAGTCGTAGTCTGTCACAGCATCTTTGGCACTTGAATCCTGAGCCGTGGTACTCACCATCCTATCTCTCACCTCACTCCTGCCTTCACATCCCCTTGGCGTACACTGCGTTCTTATCGATACAGTGAAGCATGGGACACGAGTGTGTTAAACAGACATTTACAATCCAGTGTGGTCAGAATGGTGACAGGTGAAGTTCTGGGGGCTGTTGGAACCCAAAGGGGTTGCTATGTGGTGGTCAGAGGCTCTGGTGGGAGCTGAGACTGGAGGAATGAGGAGGGATTTGCCTGGAGAGGATGAGTGAGAAGGGGCTCTGAGCATGGAAACGGTCAGTGCGAAGACCTGGAGGTGAGAACTCCCGGGGGCTAGAGAGGAGAGTTCCTTATGGGGGGTGTGTGGCCAGAGTGGTCAACCAGGCCTTGGAAGCCACCAAGGGCAGTTTGGCTTTTATCCTCAGGGTGTGTGGAGCCGCTGTGCAAGGACACCGAGGAGAGTCCTGGCCTGACTGTTCTCGAAACTTCTGTCTGGCTGCAGTGTGGGAGGGAGACAGGAGAGGGGCAAGGGTGGACCTGGGGAGATGAGTGAGGAGGGGGCTGGGGCCTGGGCTGCTGAGGGCTGCGGAGCAATGTGCCTTCCAGAGGCATCCTGGCCAGGGCTGGCGCTGACTGACAAGGTGGAGCTGACAATGGCCCCCTGGAGTCTGGCTTCAGCACCCACACCCACTGCGGGCGCCTGGAAGAGGCACGGGGGCCCCCTGCATGTCTAGGCCCCGGTGGGGTGGGGGGCTTCACATGGTCCAGGCCTGTCTGAGAAGATGCCTGAGGAAGCCCTGGGCTGCTGGAGCAGAGCCCAGAGTCCACTGTCATCCTGGCCTGGCCCAGCCCCGTGCTCTGTGCAGCTGAGGCCCCCGGATCCCAGGCTCAACAGGGGCTGTGGCAGTACTTGAATTCTCTAATCTCTGAAGCTTCCTGAGATCGCTTTGGAGCCTTGAGTGGCCCAGGGGCGCACTTCCCTACGGTGGCTCCATGGCAGGGCTCACGGCACCTTCCCTGTGCTTCACGCACTCACGCTACACCCCACACACACACACACACACACGCACACGCACGCACACATGCACGCACGATGAACCTTCCAAGGAGGAGGAAGAGGGAGAAGAAAAGATATCCCCAGTTCCATTCTCCATGGCTCAGGCAGAGATTAACCCCTTAGGGGACAGGGGAGGGACTTTACTGTGCTCCAAGTGACAGGGTGCTCTCCCTACTGGAGCTTCAGCTGGGCGTCAAACCTAAAGACCCCTTCCCTTCCAGCTCTTTCCTAGGGCACACAGCTCTGGGTCACCTCCCCAACCTCTACCCTACTCCCTAAGGGGATCTGCGGCAGGTCTGGCTGTGCGTGCGCGCATGTGTGTGTGTGTGTGTGTGTCTTTCTGTCTGTCTATCTGTCTCAGGGAGAGGGGAGGTGGGGAGTGTCTGGGGAAAGAGGAGAGGAAGAAGGAAAGTCTTGCCTCCATTTCCAGCAGGCACAGGAGGAAGAGGTTAGACAGATGGTTACAAACCTCCTGGAAGATTTCCCGCCCTCACCCCTCCGGCCCCCAATCCTTCCTCCATATGGCAGCCACATTACTCTCCTGCCCCACATCTTTCTATAGCTCCTCAGTGCCCTCAGACTCAAGTCCAAATTCTCCAACAAGGCTGACAGGGCCGCCATCCATCCTCCGGCCTTGCGTTAACACCCCTCCCCCAGAGCCTCCAGGCCTCTTCCCACTGCTGTTCCCTCCGCTGGTCCAGCCCCACCCCCCCACGCTTCTTGCTCATTCTTTAGATATCAGAAACCTTGAAGCAAAGTTTCTCAGATTCCTCCTCCAAGCTAGGAAAGTCTCCTCCTTTGGGCACCCCAGGACACCACTGGCCTCCCCCACCCCCAGGGAAGCCTGTGCTTCTCCCATCCTCGCTCTGATCGCTCTGTGTCGTACCTGCCTGGCCCTTTCCCTCTCGAGGCTGTGAGCTCTGTGAGGGCAGGAACTTGCCTTTCTAGAATCCTCAGTGCCCAGCACCATGCCTAGTATTCATTAAATATTAGTGGAAGGAAAAACCCAGGAATTATCAAAACGGTGTTATCTTTCAGGCTAGAAGCTGGTTGGCGATCACCAAAACAACCTATTTTTGGAATAAACTTGCCCAAGGTCACAGAGAGGGAGTGGTTGAGCCAGGAATAGAATTCAGCAGTCCTAACCCCTGGGCCCTTGCCCTCCCACAGTGGGATCCAGAGAAGAAGTGGAGGCAGCCGGCAGGAAGTGGACACAGGGGGCGGGGCTTGGTCTGAGGATCCCGCAAGAGCAGTGCCCATGGTGTTTGCACAGATGTGTGTGTGTGCTGCACTTGACTGGCTAGGAACCCCCTCCTGCCACCCCACAGTGAGGGGACCCAGCTCCCTGGGGAGGAGCCCACCCAGGACTTGGTGCTGGGGTGTCGCGGAGGCCAGGCGGTCAGATTGGACTTGGGATTTGTCATCTCAAAAGCCTGTGGAAGCTGAGAGCGGATACCCAGGGGCCAAAGCAGGCGCTGGGGAGGCAATCATAGGCTAACAGCCTCCCAGCCTGAGATGCAATTAGGGGGGAATTCCCTGCGGGCTGGTAGGCAGCAGGGATGGGCAGTAAGTTGTTTGGAGTTGAGGATGGGGGCCCACCTCTGCCAGTCCTGGATCAGGGTCAGAGGGGCCAGGATGAGGGCACAGGTGGGTAAGGAGATCTCCAAATAGAAGGAAGAGTAGGGACATGGGTGCAAGTGAGCCAGAGGCGGGCCTTGGAGGTGAAGTACAATCATGGAAGATTAATGGGGTGGGGTGTTTTCCCAGGACCCCAGTGTAACAGTGAAAGAGCCAAGTTAACTAACTTAGATCCTCAGCCTTTCTGAGTGGCGGTTTCCTTCCCTATAAGATAGGAATAATAGTAACAGAATCTATCTCCGAGGCCTATTGTGAAAGTTAAATGTGAAAAAGCACGTGGAGTGCTTAGCTCAGAACATGGCCCTTATTAAGTGTTGAGTAAAGCATCACAGTGACGGGAAAGATTTAGGGTGGTGGTGTCACATACCAGGCATACACACAAAATTTGGAATCATATAGACCTGGGTTCGAACCCCAGTTCCTCCACTTAGAAGCTCAATGACTTTAGGCAAAGACTGAGCCCCTGGCCTGCTATCTGTAAACAGATGTAATAGCAGTACTTAACTTCAGCCAGGGGTGAGAGGAAGGTCAATAGGGAATGTCAACTGCCCTGGAAACAGGTTCTCCCTAAATGGTAGCTCCCAGGGTGGAGTTGGGAATCACCCGTGCGCCCTGGATCACAGCTCCAAATCTTCTGCCGCTGAGACCACAGGGCAGCTCTCTCTGACCCCAGGGATCCTACCACTCCAGCCTGTCTAAGACAAAGGTCTGCAGAGCTGGCTTCCTGCCGGAGCCTTACAAGGAGCCAACAGGGAGACATGACTGTGGTTTGGAGGGTGAGTTCTGTTTTGAAACTGCCACCAGATACACTGCAGCTGTGAGGAGCTGAGAACGGCCGGATAAGTTTAGTCACAACTGCAGCCCCAGGCCCAGCCTCAGCTGGGGTGGGAAGGGAAGAGGGCATGGGGGGTTGCCATGCTCATCCTAACGGCCTTTACTGAGCACCTTATCCACATCACCTAGTGTAATCCTCATAACAACCCCATGAGGAGGCATAGGTATCCTTCCTATTTTACAAGTAGGGAAACTGAGCCCAGAGAGGTGGAACGCCTTGCCCAAGCCTGCCTAACTAGGAGGCGTCAGCCGCAGGATTGCAACTCACTCGGGACTGCCCCAGAGCCCAGGCTTTTCAGCCCGGCAGTTGTGAGCCTCAGGAGCACGAAGCTTGATTAACAACCTGTGTCACACATACGCCTGCAGGATCCCCATTCTGGAGGTCTGGAGGAATATGCAGGCTCGCCGTGTTAACAAGCCCGCGGATTCAGAGGCTGGTGGTCTAGGGACCACTCAGGGAAGGCCCAGGCTGATATCAGGCTGGGCTGAGGTGGAGACCATTGACTGGGCTAGAGGTCGGGGTGCTCCAGCCGCTGCGTTCCAGCCTCGTGGTCCCTCCTTACCTGCCTGCCTGGCCAGGGAATCAGTCCAGGTGCTTTGAGATAAAGAGGAAGTCCAGTCTCAAACCTGCTGAGGTGGCTGCTTTGGGGTAAATATAAACCTGGATTTCCTGGGCCCTGAATGACTCAGCACAACTGGGCCCAAGGTTTTCCTCTCCTCTGTTGGTGGAGAAGGTAGAAATCAGTGGCACCCAACTCCCTGGAAGTCATTTCCGTGAAGAGATCTCCTCCCCCAGCTCCAGCACAGGCTTTGGAAGGGGAAGCCACACTCTGTCCCCAGGGCCCACCTGAGGCCAGGGAGACAGCCTGGTGTCGCAGCAAGAGCGTGGGCCAGTGTGGGCCTGAATTCAAATCCCAGCCCTGCTACTTACCGGCTGTGTGGCCCGAGTCCCAGTTTCCTTGTCTGTAAAATGGGGATAAGCGTATCCACCTCTGCAAAGATTAATACGGAACATTTGCGAGGAAAGCACAGGCATTCTGCAAATGTTTGTTTCCTTTCCTCTCCAGCCCCCAAGCCTCTCTGGCAACTGACATTCACCATCAGCAGCAGAGCCGTCCCCAGACTCCTCTTTAAAATGCGCAGAAGCGGGAAGAGAGGGAGGGTCATTTAGGCCACCTGAGATGAAGCGCGTGCAGAGCGCTGACTTTCACAGCTGTAGGGTGGAAATGATGATGTCCCTGTTATTGAGTTACTGACACCTGGGAAAAGCAGGTCTGGCAAGGCCTTCAATAGAAGATTCTGGCCCCACTCCCTTATTTGAAAAAAGGAGAAAGGCTGAGAGGGGGAGCTGCTGGCCCAAGGTCACCCAGAAAGTCAGGGGCTGGTAGAGGCAGGCTTGGGTCCACTTCAGCTGAGATTCTGCTTCCTTCGTGTCAGGAGAGACAGGTCGGGGGCTGGGGCGCTGACAAGGAGGCCCTGCTGCTCTTGGCCACTTCCCTGGCACCCGGAGCAGTCCCTGGCACATAGTGGAGATTCCATAAGGATTTCTCAAATAAATGAGTGAGTGAATGAACGAATGAGGGAGCAGGAAGACAATGCTGCCCTCCCAGGACAGGAGGGTATCTCTGGGAGACTATGGTCACCTTGACACGGGGCCCTCAGGGCCTCCCCAGGGCTGAGTCCACATGTCCACTTTGCCCGCTCCAGATGGCAGCTAGGGGAAGGGGGAGGGGGACTCCTCAGCGACTGGGACCAGAGCTGCAGCCAGAGGGATGGAGGTTAGACAGCAAGAGAGTTACTTGAAGGAGGCAGGGCAGCTGGGTGGTTTCTTTCAGAGCTCTGAGAGGGGGGAATGCTCTGTGTCTGAGGCGGGCGGACAGGAGGGCTTTGTGAGGCCTGGGGCGGGGGGCAGTGGCTGGGGGAACTCTGAGTCACTCTTGTTCAGAGCCTGGGACCTCTTGGGGTGGGGGAGGGCGGTCTGTGCGGGCAAGGGCCACCTCTGCTCCTCAGAGGCAGACCATGCTCGGCTCGCTCTGGCTGCTCGGGATCCTGTTGCCATGGAGACACCAAGGCTCCTCTGAGAGCATTAGAGGTACTGGGCACGTCCTGCCCTCAGCATGGTTTAAAGCCTGCGGCGGGGGTGTGGCTGCAGTTGGGGCAGCAAAGAGCTTTGGTAGGACCTTGTCGGGCACAACACCAAAGACATAGGCGACGTGGCAGCCACTGGCTTTAGAGTCTACAGACCTGGGCCAGAATCCCATTTATTAACTGGTGGCCTTGGACAAGGGACATCACACCTCTGAGCCTCAGTTCCACCATCTGTAAAACGGGGTCGATAAGAGTCTTCCCAGGGTTGTCCTGCCGCTCTCTCGAGCCTGCGCTCAGAAAGCACAGTGCTGGGCCGGTGAGACTCGGTAAGTGGTAACCATCAGTTCTATAATGGGCATTAGGGTTGGTGCTCTGCAGGAGTCTGCCTTGAAGGCAGCAGCTCCCTGCCCTCAGCCTGCTCTTTGGGACGCCTGGGTGAGTCTGGAGAGCGGCCTGACTCTTCTCCACAGACGCAGGCGATCAAGAGTCAGGACTTATGTCATCCTTTGAACATGGGCCTGGAGGCTCTGCCGCAGGCACATCTGAAAAATAAATAATAACAACTTGAATAATTCACAGAATCCGCGTGAATAATTCACCATGGCCTCCCAAGCACCAGCCGATTAGTCACCGCAGACCCAGGCTCCCGTCCTCTCTGCCTCTGGCTGTCCTGGGGAATGTGGCCTGGCCCTAGGGGCAGGAGGTGGAGTACATGCAGGACCACTTGCGGGGCGGGGAGCCGGGCGTAGGGAGGACTCCCAAGGCTGTAGGGGCCTGGGGGCACAGCTGGGGAGGTAGGGTCCATGGTCTCTCTGGGTTCTACAGAGACCTCTGTGCTGGGGCAGCCAAAGGGGACTGTCCGAGGGTCCCTGAGCAAAGGGGATCCTGCAGCTGGCCATCGCTGCTTCCCCTCTGGGCTGCCTTTTGGAGACTTAGAGGGAGGACAGCCCTTCTTGGTACATTTTCATAACCAGTGACTAGCCCACTGTAGCCCCATCTCCACAGGGACCCCAGGCTGGGAGGTCTCTCAGCCCTGAAATCAATCCTCCTGCAAAGCCCACACAGACCTCTCATGTTTCTCCTGGGAGGTAGGATGAGGTGGGGATTAAATGCCTCCGCTCAGGGCTCAGGCAGAGTTCAATTCAACCACCCGCTCACTGACTATGCGACTTGACCAAATGGCACAAATGTTCCGGGTCTCCACTTCCTGGTCTGTAAAATGGGGATTAAAAACACCTGCTTCATAACGTTATTACTGTTCTGCGGATGAAATGATGTAATGACCATAAATTGCTTAGCGCAATGCCTGGCACGTAGTAAGTGCTAAAAAACAGTAGCTGTGATAGAGACTCATTATCTTTCCCAAGATAGCATGCTGGGGACTCGGGGCAGGAAGAGGGCTGCTCAGACATTGCAGATGTTCACATAAGACATGATCTGCAGGCCCAGGAGATGGGCATAGACTGCCAGGCGACCCAAGGGAGGCCTGCCTGTTAAAGTGTGTGGCCTCCAAGATCCTGCCTCCAAGGAGGTCCTCCACTCGAAACACCCGGGATCCTCCTGAGCACTTGCCACGATTTGTGGTTATTTTCTTGGCTATTTATCGCATTCTGATTACGTGCCTTCCCCAGTCGACTGTGAGCTCCATGAGGACAGGGCCCTCATCTGTCTTGTTGACCAGTATCTCCGCAGGCCCTAGAATACTGCCTGGCACATAGTAGGTGCTCAGTAAATATTTGTCCATTGAATGAATAGATGCCTCAGCTGGGCAAGGTTTTAGAAGGCACGAGATCATGAAGAGCTGCCGGAACGGAGCCTCCACTGTGGGTGGGTCGGGAGGGGTTCTGGCGACAGGAGCTGGGTGTGCAGCTCAGAGGGGGAAGGTGGCTCTGGGGCTGGCCCCTGCCACACTGGCTGCTGGTGACGCTTCAGGGGTGGGGGCAATGCCTGTCTCCCTGCTTCTTACCTCCTAGGTAAGCCTTCCCTAGACCAACAGCACAAAGGAGGCTTAAAGGTGGCACAGGCTCGCTGCACCTTCCCCAGTAATGATTTAATCGCTTGTTTAGAATTTCCTGTGGCATTAATGATTATCCCCCAGAACAGAGGGAATAATTGTCTGTGTTCTCATGGTGAGCGAGCTCCCTGTTAGCGGGAGCTGAGCCTGCTCTTCTGTAATCTTCTCCTCTCACCTGCCTGTCACTCACCCGCCAGGTGATAGGGATGGATGAGCTCCTGCGTGCAGGGCTGCTGGGAAGCCACCTGGAGCTGCACGACCTCGCCAGGGCTAGGAGGCTGCAGGGAGGCCAGAGGGACTGAGAAAGAGATGCACAGAAACGCAGAGAGCGATGGAGAAACAGCAAGAGGCAGAGACGGTGAGAGAGAATGATACTGGGAATCTGTGTTCTTGGGCTGAGTAATCCCCACCCTCAGCTCCAGTTCTCCCCAGCCGCCTCACTCGTGCTGTTTTACAAAAGCTTCTGTGCATGAATGTGAACACTCCTGTGTGCACGTGTGGACATTTCTAGGGCAGTGGTTCTCAAAGAGCGGTACCCGTACCAGCAGCATTAGCAGTACCTGGCGTTTGCTTGAAATGCACATTCTCAGGCCCCAACCCAGACCTTCTGAATCCCAAACCTGGAGGTGGACCGTAGCACTCTGATAAGCTTTCTAGGTGATCCTGGTGTACCTAAGGGTGAGATGGCCTGCTCTAATGTACAGAGTGTGTAGAGGTGTGTCAGGTGGATACACGTGCTGCTGTGTGGGCACGTGGCCACGTGTACACACATGTGTACAGGTTGCTGGCCTCAGCTCTGACCCCCTGCAACGTGGCTCAAAGGGAACCATGTCCTGGCCCCGCTAGACCGGGGACTGGGAATCCCAGGGACCTGTCTCCACCCCACCCCTCCGTGAGCCACTGCTGTTGGGCTTTGAGGAAGTGACTTTTCAGGGATTAAGCAATTTAAGGAGTACTATGCAAGGCTGGGGGAGCGAATGATTGGCTCTCAGCCGAGAGCCACAGCACCCACCTGCCGGAGCAGCCGGCAACTCAGCACAGTTTTGGCTTGTGGGTGATATTTCAGGAAGGGGGAGTGGGAGGCAGGGTGGGGTGAGAGCGACCCTGGGTTCTCTGAGGGTGGCTCTGGGATGTGAGGGTATTGCAGGGGGAGGGGAGGGGAGGGGAGGGGGAGAGGAGGGTTATGATGGGGGGTGTGCATGGGGAAGGAGGGGGAAGCCGAGGGAGGCTGGGCAGACTGAAGGAAGTGAGGGAGGGAAGAGGAGGGAGAAGAGCAGAGAAGGGAGATACTGTGGGTGGAGGAGGGAAGAGAAAGAGAGAGGAGTGGTCAAGACAGCAGAACAGTGAGGGTGGTGTTACCAAAACGGTCTTTAGGGGGCTGGATGGAGGGAGGTCTCTAGGGAGTGGGGATGCCTGAGGCTCAGGGAGGAGGGGGCATGGGGCCCCCTCCCACCCTAGGCTTACCTGAAGGAAGGGGTGTGGGCATGAAATTCACTAGGAATCTGAAACAAATAAAGTGAGCTGCTTGTTGGGTTTTGTATTTAACAAGACAAATAAATGGAAGGAGTATGAATAATTAGGAAGTAATGAAGACCTTGCAAAAATAGCTTTTTCTTAAAAAAAAAAGGTAGAAAAGAAAATAGGTACTCAGAAAGCCAGAACATATGCAAATTACCCAACCTGGGCTGGTGAGTGAGTCAGCAAGCCAGGACACCCGCGGGAACAGCTCAGCTGGGCCTGGGGAGGGGGGGGAGGGGGGCAGTTGACCAGGCAGCCAAATCCTGCCAGAGTGGGCTGGGAAGTTGAGATCATGTACCTCCCCCTCGCTTCCCAGCCTGCCGCTCTCTGCTGGAGCACCTGGGACCCATTTGGGGGAGACCATAGCAGTCCCCAGCAGGGATGCTGACCTCAAATGTCTAAGCCCAAACCCCCAGCAGCTCTCACTTCCTTTAATTACCACTGGGGACCCATCATCCATTAATTTCATGCAACCCTTTCTGAACTCCTTTCTATTTTCAGCTTGTGCAGACCCCTTGGGGGTAACAAATTCCAGAAGTTGGACAGCAGCTGTGTAAAGCAGGACTTCCCTTTAGAAATCCTAAATTAAGTAACTCCAGCTTCAGAAGGAACCTCCCTGTTCTGCACTAACGTTTCCTTATCAGTAACTTGGGAGGTTTGGTCCATCCCTCCTCCCAGCCCGCAATGTTTCCAACAGCCCCCTTGCTCCAACATTACAAATATTCTGAGCTCTGAAGTCAGACTTGGGTCCAAACAGGGGCTCTACCACTTCCTAGCTGTGTGATCTTTGAGCAACTCACTTATCTTTCTGTCTGTAGTGTTTCCATCTGAAAAATGAGAAGTAATTATATTGCCTATTTCAAAAATTGGCACATGATGAAATAATGTATGTAAATCATCTAAAACAGTTCCTAGCACACAGTAAGTTGTGGTTCTGCGCTGTTCTAGCCCCAGTGGGAGAGCCGTGAGCAAGACAGGGAGACCCCTGCCCTCGGGCAGCTTCCATCCCAGGAGGAGGTGGGGAGGTGACCATTAGCCAGGACACAAAAGAATACAGTGATCCCAAAGAGTGGTGGAGCTCTGAGGACAATGAAAAGGTGATGGGAAGGTGCGGGACAGATGGCTGATCTGGGAAGACCTCTCTGCTAAAGTGGCACTTGAGCTGAGAAGAAGCCCGAGAAGTCGTCTGGGGGAGGAATTTTTGAAATTAATCTCAAGGTTCGTAAGCAGTTCAGGACCACACTTTCTGTATCCTGTGTGATTTCAGAGAATTTGACCCCCTCAACCCTCATCCCACTCTCCTTCCTACTCAGGTTCCCCGCTCTGGGCTGAGTCCCCGTCTGTTCACGGTTCCAAGGCCCGAGAAAGCAGTGGAGCTGCCAAGGGGCTAAGAGCTCGGCCTCCTCCTTCCTTCGCTCCCTCACTCCCACGCCGTCCCTCCCTGGTTCTCTCCCCTTGCCACTGCCCAGGGTGATGGATGCCTCCTTCCCAGGGCTGAGTCATGCGCTGCCTCTTGGAAGCCCTGGGCGATGTCTCTGCCACCTCCCCACTCCCTGCCGGCCGCAGTGGGGAGGCACCTTTATAGGGCCTTTCCCCGGGGACACACATAAATTCTGCTTCACTCTGGCTTCAGGCTGCAGGAGAAGGGGCCGCTGCTCAGAGCTACTGTCTTTAATGCACACCAGGAAACAGACAGGGAGGCTTGCCTGTGCCGCCACCCGGCAGAGGCTGAGCAGGGGCTTGAGGCCAGATCTCCAGACTCTCTGTCCAGTGCTCTTTTCCTGGCACACTTGACTGCTTGCCTGCATTTAGGGCTTTGCCAGGATCTCAGCTTCTTGAGTTCCAGAGCTGGGTCTGTGCAGCCTCCTCTGAGTAGTCCACAGTCCAGCGCTCTGTGTAACTAGCCTCACTGTGGCTCTGGGACTGATGGTTAGTGACTGCTTAGGGTGCGTGTTGAGGTTTTTGATGCTGCATGGGGCTTAGAGGAAAGAGCATTATAGTTCAGTGGTTCTCAAATTTCAGCCTGCATCAGAATCACCTGGAGGGCTTATTAAAACACAGATTGCTCGCTTCTACCCCCAGAGTTTCCCATACAACGGGTCTGGTGTGAGGTCTGATAATTTGCATTTCTAACCAATTCCCAGGTGACGCTAACAGCTGCTGGTCTGAGAACCACTTTGAGAACCACTGCTGTAATTGACTAGCGCTGTCTGCTTTGGGTATGAGAATGGGCAATTATGACAAGTATGGCATAAATTTGCCATCCCTCTTCTAATATGATTTCTGAATCTTTTTGTCATAACTTGCAAATCTTTATTTCACAGACAGCCAGAGTAATCTTTTCAAGATGCAAATATGATCATGTGATTTAAAACCCTTTGAGGACACCAGATAAAGAGAAAAGGCCATAATGTGGTCTACAGGGTCCTGCACCGTGTGGCCACTGCCCACTTCTGCAGCCTCATTTCACACCACATGGCCCCCTGTGTCTCCCTTCAGTCCCTCCCATTTGCTAGCATCTCTTTGGGCACAGGACATTTGCACATGCTGTTCCCGCTGTCTAGAATGCTCCTACCACCAGTCAAGCTCCCTGACTAATAAACTCCAACTTATTTCTCAGATCATCTGGGCAGAGGGAAGAGCAAACGCAAAGGCCCTGAGGTGGGAATGAGCTGGAGCAGAAAGAAGGTCTGATGCCTTTAGTGAGGTGAGTGGATTGAGGAGAGTGATGAGGGATAAAGTCGCAGGGTCAGGTCATCCATGTCTGTGCATAGACAGATGAAGGCCAAGGTGAGGAGGCGAGCTGATGACCAAGCAGGTTGCCGCTGACTGCTCTTAGGAACAGGGGGAGGTGGGCTTCTTCTCAGAGTCAGAGAGGCTGGGCCCATACCTGAACCAGAGCATCCCCCTCCAGGCAGGACCTTAATGAAGACCTGTCTGCGGCATCCTTGCAGCCAAGATGCAGGCCCAGGCAGAGCCCGTCTCCTGACCACTCACAGTCCCTCGCGAGATTTCCTGGATCCCCTACTCAAGAAAAAACTGGGATGTGCCTCTCAGGTACAGTGATGAACAGGTGTTCTTTGGCAGGTGTTTCCACGACTGGCGGGTGTTTCTGAGTTGGGGGGTGTTGAGTCCCTCTGTCTTGGTCTCATTTCTGGGGCTCGAGCAGCCCCTCCCTGGGGCAGCCAGACTTGGGGGGTGGGGCTTCGGCAAGCGCGATACAGCGAGGAGCTATTTAAAGCTGCCGGCAGCTCGCCCCTTCTGTTCACGGCTCTGGGCTCTGGGCTCTGTCGGGTGGGAGCTGCCATCGTCACGCGCCCACCGGCGCACACAGCAGCCCAGTGCACCCACACAGAGACGTGGGAGAGGGTCTTTCTGCACCTCCACATTCTGGCCAGGGGTCCTGCTGCTCATAAGGCAGGGCCAATAAGGCAGGTGTGGATCCTGGAGAGCCCCTCACTCCCAGCGCATGTTCCCATCCACAGCCCAGGCGCGTCGCCTAAATTTAGGTCACTCCCACCCACACTGGCTACAAGTGTAACCAATTAACGGCTTTCGGGGGGTGTGGGGGGGGGGCGGGGGGGGGGGGGGGGGGGGGGGGAATCTTCAGGCCCACGAGGGACTGGAGGGGCTTCTTTGGTTCCGGAAGGCTGTCCCAGGCCTTGAGGGAGGAACCATGAGCCCCCGGCTCCTCCCACAGCTGCAACCCCAAATGAGTGGGTCCCCCTGGAACGGTAGTTAGCGGTCCTCCCATCTGCCACTCACACCTCCCAGGGTCCCACAGCAGGGAATCGCCTGTGAGGGCTGCCCAGGGTCCGCAGGGGTTCAGAGCATAATCCGTGGAGGCAAGCAGGCCCTGGTATGAACCAAGCAGGTAGCTTAACCTGAGCCTGTTTCTTTCTCTGGGAACTGGGGGTAAAAATAATGTCCACCTCGTAGCTATGAGGATTTTAATATAAATGCACAGAGCTTCGCCACAGACTAGCACTGAGTAGGCTCTGAATAAGTGATGGCCTTTGCCAACATTCCTATGGTTATCATGCTATATTTTGAAATTGGCCCCTTCTCCCCGACACCGGGTAGGGTGGCCCCCTCCAGGCCCCTGTAGATACAGACCTGGGCTGAAAGTCCTGGGGGCAGGGGTGGGGGTGGGGGACACAGTAGGTGACTTTGGCCTTGACTGTATGTGCTGGTTGTGTCCTGGACACACACGGGCCCTGAGCACACATCAGGATTCTAGCAGTGCTGACGAGAATGTGCTGGAAACTCTGTCTCTGCTGTGATCCTCAGGAGCAGCACATCTGGCTCACAGAGCCCAGGCCCAGGAGCTATGCCACCGGCGCCTTCTCAGGTGAGAACCGCTGATTCCTCTAGACTGGGGCAAGTGGGAACTGGGGCTCTTCTTTCTGGACCAGGCAGACAGGTAGACAGGCAGACAGACAGCTCTCTGCAGGGTCAGCCCTGAAATACAGTCTGCCACCTGCAGGACCAGCCCACCCCTTACAGATGTGGGGATCTACAGGGGCGATGTCCTAAGTAGGAAAGGCTGTTAGCAACTCACAGCTGCAGAGGGAGAGTGGAGATGGGGAAGCCTAGGAACTGAGAGGTGAGGGCTGGAAGCAGCAAAGTGAGTGAGGGGAGAGAGAGGGCTGCATGAGGTGCAAGTGGGGAGAAAGGAGAGGGGCAAGCAGATGGAGGGCCCTAGGAGGCTCATCCCATGGCCTTTCACCACATCCATGCCTCTTGTTTCATTTAATGCCTACTTCTGACCCCTCCTATAACCGCTCCACTCACATTCATTGTCCCTTGAATCCTCTCCTGTGTCCCATCACTCCCCCCACCCCAGGCTCCTCCCCCCCCAGGGGCTCCTTCATCACACCCAACCAATGTCCCCTCCTCCCACCCCAGCCCTTCACTGAACCCTCTTCACATCTAGGCCACGTCATTGCATCCAATGGGGCCACGACCCCCACCCAAGCCCTCCATTGTCCCGCCCAGAGTCTCCTCTAGAAAGCCCCAGGTCCTCTGCCAAAGTTCCAGAGATCCAGCTCCAGCCCAGCTCCCTTTTCTGGGTCCCCATCACCCGCTTCCATCATCGTGTTCCACAGCCAGCCACCCGGGAGCTGAATCAGAGCCATAGAGCTAACATTTTGCACACACGTCTCTCCAGATGACAGGCAAGATGGGCCTTCTGCCCTCGGCCCACACGCACCGGTGCTCAGGAAGTACAGAAAGCCAGGGCTGCACCCCACACCGGGTGGGGGAAGAGGGCTGGGGGGCCCTTTTCCTTCTGGATAACTGGCCTGGACCCGGCCTCTCGAGATTTTGCTCAAGGCTGGGACTTACCTTTTACGGAGCAGAAAAAATACACTGTAAGATGGAGAAAGACATAGAGGCTGTAGACAGAGACTGGAGGAAAGTTCCTATCAGAGATGGGGATGGGACAGGAAAACAGGGCAGGAGAGGCAGGGCGAGAGACTGGTTAGACACAGACATCAGAGACAAGGACAAAGAGAGACAGAAATAGGGAGACGGAGAGGGAGACAGAGAGGGACTGAGGAGGGGAGACGGAAGCAAGATGAGCAAAAGGAAGGTAATTGTGAGAGTGGGGGAGGGAGAGGAAAGGGACCCTGAGAGCGGACAGGAGCTGTCAGCCAAGGGGGGGAGGAGCTGCGGGAGCGGGAGCTAACACTGAGGGGAGCCCTCACAGACACTCAGGGAAAACAGAACCCAGAGCCTCCACAGAAGGATCCAGAGCTTTACCCTGAGGGGGGAGAGCAGAGGCAGTTCCCAGGCACCCCCCACCCACCCACCCTGCCCTGGGACCAGAGGGGAGCTGCTGGCAGGCGAGCCTGAAGAGATGGTGAGGACCACGCACCCCCGACCTGGCAGAGCCCAGGCCCAGACCCTGCTAGGAAGGGTTGGGCTGAGCCCAGGGGAGGCCCCTGATGCCAGCCCAGTGCTCTCTTGCTGCCAGCATTGCTTCTGCCCAATCATATTCACAATAGCCACCATTTATTTGCACCCCTACTAGGTGCCACTTACATCCGTTATCTCTTCCAATCCTTTCACATAAAATGCTGCAAGGCCAACACCATTGTTACCCCCGTTTTACAGATGAGAAAACTGAGACTCAGAAACATGAAGAGAGGGGCTTCCCTGGTGGCGCAGTGGTTGAGAGTCCGCCTGCCAATGCAGGGGACATGGGTTCGTGCCCCGGTCCGGGAAGATCCCACATGCCGCGGAGTGGCTGGGCCCGTGAGCCGTGAGCCGTGGCCGCTGAGCCTGCGCGTCCGGAGCCTGTGCTCCGCAATGGGAGAGGCCACAACAGTGGGAGGCCCGCATACCGCAAAAAAAAAAAAAAAAGATGAAGAGCTTTGTTTAGATCTAACTCCCCACATTGTCTGTGAGCCTCTGCTTTTCTAGCAGTACCATGAAGTTCCATCTCTGCTCTAACATTTTGTGATTCTGCAGTTTTCCAACACATACACGTGGGTGGACTCCAGGACACACACACACACACACACACACACACACACACACACACACGTGTCCCCAGAGGGGACTTGGCATCTGTCCTTCATCTGCCCCTTGGCTTCCCCACCCCCACCCCCAGCATCTCATGCTTTCCCTCCACAGTATCTCAGATCGCCTCCCTCTAGCTCAGCAGCTAAGCACGAGGATGATGTCATTCTTTTTATTTAAAGAAAAGGGCTGAGCTGGAGCTTCAGGATGGCAGTCCACGTGGGAGCAGGAGGCAAGTGACGGGCCACGCCGGCTCCTGGCGCAACCTCTTCTGTCCCCCCAGCTGCCATCTGCTGGGCTGCTTCATGACCCTGGCCCCTTTCCCTGAGAAGCCCCTTAGGAGGCCCTGCTCAGCACGGGAGCAGTATGGGTGAGACCAATGGGAGAAGGAAAGTGGATGCCAGAGGTCTGCAAGGATAGCATGCTTGTTAAGGGCTCCCTGGGCTCAAGGAATGTGGTGCTGTTAAAGCCGTGATGCAGGGGAAACTGAGGCTCCAGGACAGAGTAAATCACTCAAGGTGGTTATCTATGTACAGCATCCCAGTTAGAGGGTACCTGGGAGGAGGACTGAAAGGAGAACTTACTCCCTGAGTCACTAAGTCTGAGTTCTTCCTCCTTCCTCCTTTCATGGTCAGAGTCTAGTCACCTGTTTCTCTCTGGATCACCCAGGAGTGGGCATCAGTGAGGAAGAGCCCCTGTTCCTGGAGCGGGACCTGCTTGGCTTGCCCTCGGTTCCCAGTTCCCTTCCAGGGCCTGTCTTCCCATCCATGCAAGACCTCCTAGCTGTATCTCTACCCCGTTCCAGCCTCAGCCTCACTCCCTTCTGGGAAGCCTCTTTTTGGAGGGGCATGGAGAATTTATGACCTCATGTAAATCTAGCAACATCGCTAAGAGGTTGGTATGACAACTGCCTTCCTCATTTTACAGCCAAGGCAACTGAGGCTGGGAAAGGAGGAGCAGCCTGCCCAGGTCGCACAGCTGGTCAGTGGCAGAGCCAGCGTGCAAATCCAGGTTTGTCGCGTTCCGAAGCCACTGTCCTCTGCTTCTCCCTATTCTGCAGGACTCTCCCTCAGCTCCCGAGAGACCCCCACAGCTTCCCTGCGCTCCCCAGCCCTCTGCCAAGGCTGAGGAGCTATTAGGAGTCCACGGGCCCCCATTCTCTTCAACTATGTCCTGGCGAGAGGCTCCATACCCGGTGAACACCAGCTTCTGTTCCCCCAATCTGTTCCCAGGGTCCCTGGCCCAGGCAGCGTTCAGTGAGTCCCTGCCAGAAGCAGGCGGAGATGCTTGTTCTATGTTTTATTTAGCCACTAATTGCCTGCATTTAAAAGGCATCACGGTGCCACAGTCGTCCTCTGTTTTATGCCCTGATGCGTGTTTCTGCATGAAGGGACACGGGGGCAGGGGAACCAGTGAGCGAGGGGCCACGGGCTCCCCAGTGCCGGCTTTAAAAGCCTGACCCCAGCGCTGAGTGCCAGAGGATGTCAGGTCATCACCCTGAGAAGCACGACGGGGGCGGGCAGGGCTGGGGCCTCTGCAGAAAGGAGGAGAGAGGTCAGGGCTCTGCCAAGGGCCAGGAAGGAGTGGGAGGGGGCACTCCATGTCCCCACTCACCCCCAGGATGAGGGCCCCGCTGATGGAGCCCTACCCAGAATGCTTGGAGACCTCTGCGACAAGCAGCTGCCTGGAAGAGAACATGGTACAGGCCTCAGTCACATCTGCTGTGCTCAGGAAGGAGGTGACACGTGAGCCTTGCCTGTGCAAGAACAAGAGGTGAAGTCAAAGGAGATGAGGGCAAGGGTGGGAAGGTGGAGGTAAGTGGGTGAGACAGGTGGTTGGCGGCAGGTACCTTTGGAGACAGCCCCAGTAGCCCACTTTGGGTTTTCCACCTGTTCACCCAGGTAGGTGAAGAGGAAACTTGTTTCCCACCATTTCCCAGTCACTTCCAGGTCTAGTTCGGAGCCAAATATCGTGTCACTCTGACCCCAGCTCTGACTCACACCGATGTCAGACCTATACTTCAGCGACAACCCTCACCTTATCTCCAACCTCAACTCCAACCCTCATCCCAGCTCCAACTTCACCCCCAATCCCTCCCCTGATACCAAAATCAAGCCAAAGCCCACTCCCAATTCTTACCCTAACAGCAATAATAATCCCCATCCCATTTCCAACTCCAACCCCCACCCTGTCTCTCATATCAACCCGCCTTAACTCCATCCCTGCCTCCAGCCCCATCCATCCTCTAATACCCATTTCAGATGGGAGTCCACCCCCAACTTCCTTTCCAGTCCTTATTTCTCACCTGATCTGACCTTTTCTCCAGCCCAAGATGACCTCCTAACTGCCACTGATGCCAGTCCCTCTCCCTGGCACCACCCCCTGCCCCTGGCCTGGTCCCATGGTGCCTGGTGAGGCTGAATGTGGGGCTGCCATCTTGAGCCGAGCCACCAGGCTACGGGAAGCTTTGGGGCGGTGCCTCCCCGCTCAGAATGCTTGAGGTCCCAGCTCTGAGTGCAGGAATCTGGGCCACTCCTGCCCTTTTCAGTTCTCAGCAACCGGCCAATGACACCAGGACATAGGCAGGGATGTGACAGACCCCCCCAGCTGAGGAGCCGTGCTTCTCTGGAGGAATGGCGAGGTTAGTACTCTGCAGAGCAGCCCAGCACTGCCACTCCTCACACCTCACTGGGTAATTTCTACACGGCCAAGGACTGAGGCTAATGGGCCGCCTCCTTCCATCCAGCTGCACAATCAGGGAGGGCAGCCCCCAGGCGCTCCCACAGACCGAGGGGCTCTGCGTTCTGCTGAAAGGATGCCATTTCCATCCTACATCCGTCACAAGAGAAGGGCACTCTGAAAGCTTGGAATCCTGCAGCCACTGGGAGAGAATGAGCAAGTTAGAATGCTCCGCTGAGCCCTAAGAAGCAGGAAAACTTCCTCTCTGGGGATGGGCAGAGAAGGCATCCCTCTCAGTGGCTTGAGTGCCAAGGAGCCACCGTCTGAGCTCAGCGAATGCCGAGTGATTAAGCCTCCAATGTGCAAAGCCTTCCAAACAGCCCCTTCCAAGAGCAACTTGGTGTACCCGTGCCCTGTTCCCGAGGCCCACCGCTGTCCACCCTCAAGCCACCCGGTGACAAACACCAGCCATCACCACCGCATGGGCTGGCGCCCCCCCAGCCCGCTGTCATCACCCACCCCTCTTCCTGGGGTCTGTCTGTCTGCTCAGATGGGGAGCTGGTGGCCGGGCTAGCTGCCAACTCTGCACTTCCTGCCGGGCCCAGTGCACCATGGTCGCTCACCAAACACAAACTAAATATCTGGTCCGAACTTTCTCCAGTTTCATTTCCCGGCAACTTCCACTTCCTGGGAGGTGAGATGGTGACTTTTGCTCCATCCTGCAGGGAGGCAAGATGGTCCAGTGATTGAGAGTTCCAGTTCTAGGATGAAACAGATGTACCTGGATGCCACCCACACTTGCAGCCCCACCATTTGCTAGCTGTGTGACCTTGGGCAGGGTGTCTTCACTTCTCTGAACCTTGGTTTTCTGTTTTGTAAAATGCAGGTACTTATGGGATCTGTCTCACAGAGCTGCTTTAAAAATTCAATGAGGTGGTGCACAATCAGTGTGTGTGTGTGTGTGTGTGTGTGTGTGTGTGTGTGTGTGTGAAGTGTCAAGCATAGTAGCTTTAGGTCCTCAGTAAACACTAGATCTGCTGATGATACGGCTACAGACGCTGGTGCCTAACTTCAAGACAAGGTCCCGAGAGAGGAGGACAGCTTGGGTCCTTCTCCTGGGGAGAGAATATTCGATACTGTTTACAGTCCTGTCTGAAGCACCCACTCCCCTTTCTCTTCATCCCACCAGACATTCTCCTTTGCCTGTCCCCAAGCCTGGGCCAGGGAATCTAGTTATGTTCATTCATTTGCTCATTCACACCTTCCTCTAACAAATATTTATAGATTGACTATTCTAGGCAGGTCCTGTGCTATGGGCTGGGAGAGAAGCAAACAGGTCGAGGTCGTTAACCTCACAGAGCTCGTGGTCTAGAGGGGTGGGGACAGGGGCTTGTCAGCATAAGCATGGGGGGCGCACAGGAGGACCCCCGGACTAAGGGAAGGGAGGTGGGATGGTCTGAGCTACCATCTGGAGGACCAGATAGGAGGTAACTGAGGAAAGGGGAGAAAGAGAGGAAAGCAGAGGAAACAGCCCCAGCAAAGGCCTGGGTAGGAGAGAAAAGGCAGATTTAGGGCTTCGAGAGTGTCCAGGGTAGAAGCAAAGCCATAGGTGATGCGGTATCATCACACAGGCTGGCGTTTGCCTCTGTCTTCAGAGCTCTTCCTTTGGAGACTGACAAGGCCTAATGCTTTCCCCTCTCTCTGCACGTGGCCTCTTGTCTCCACAAGGAGCCCTTCCTGAGCCCCTGCCTAGTTGGTGCGCGGTGGGAGGAGGTAGGGTGGGACCCAGGAGAGGCGTTCACACCTGGGAGGGCCTGGGATGGACGGAAACCAGGAGGAGGAACTTGTCAGCTGGAGAGAAGACCTGCCACTGCCAGTGTGACCAAAGCATTCACTCTATTTTCTCGCTCAATCTTCCCGACATTACAAGAAGATACCCTTGTTAGTTCCATTTTACAAATGAGGGAACTGAGGCACTGAGATTTTCAATAACACAAATGTGGCCCTGGTATCAGTCCCCAAAGCCGGTGTTCCGAACCACCAGGCCACCCTGGAGGTGGGATAGCGCTGGGGGAGAGGACCAGGCACAGGAGGGGACAGGAGAGGGAATGGAGCTTTCCGGGGGGTGACTCTCCTTGGCCTCTCCACTGGCCTCTTCCCCAGACACAGACCCCGGGAGCCAGAGCCTGCCAGTCCCTTGAGGGGACAAAGCCCCCATTCAGGGCTCTGACCGTCTCCCCTCCCAGCTGCTCAGCTCCTTGCAAAGCATTTTCCCTTAATAGCCTCCCATTCAGCAGGACGCCTGCAGCCCACATCTGTGGAAACCAGGGCACAGCAACTCCTCCTACCAGGCCAGCAAGGCTGCCACGCCATGGTCACCATGTCCCAAGTGTCTCCTTTTCCTCCAAGTCAGGAACCTTCCAACCCCCTTCCACTCCACCTGCTATTTCTGGGACTCTGCCTGTAGAGGGGGAGAGAGCTGAGACCCTGTCCTTCAGGCCAGTCCTTAACTTTTCTCTGCAAAATGTGTCTGAAGGGTGGGGATGGAGAGCAGGAGGAAGAGAAGATCTCTGGGTTCTAATCCCTCCTCTGCCTCCACTTTGCTGGGTGACCTTGGGAAAGTTACTTCACCTCTCTGGGCTTCCTGTTTTTTCAACTGTAGAATGAGAAGGTAGCCCAGGCATGGATTCAGACCACCCAGGACTGAATCCTGGACCCACCACTAACAAATTGTGTGACCTTTGACATACCTCTCTGAACCTCAGTTTCCTCATCTGTGTGAATGGGATGACCTACCTCAACGGCCGTTGAGAAGATTCGAAGAGGTAATCCGTGTAAAGCACTTAGCATAGTGCCTGGCTCACAGTAACAATCAATAAATGTTTGCTGTAATTATTATTATTACCATAATAGATGTTTTTCAAAACAGCTGTAGAATTTTTTTCTTTTCGAACACAATTTATAATCAAAACTCTGATAGTGGGGCATGGCGGGCAGGGCCTGTCCACCCTTTCTTCCAGCTCTTCCCAGCTCTCACCCACAGTGGCCTCTGGTTGTGACCAGTAAGTCTCAGACCTGGCTGGTTCTCAGCTCCTCCTGGGAGGGTTTTAAAGTCAGCTTCCCAGGCTCCACCTCTGAGATTCTCATCCAAGTAATCTCGGGGGAGCCCAGAGACAGATCTTGTAGAATCACCCCAGGTAGTTCTAATGATCTCCCAGGTTCAGGCTGCACTAAGGTCCTTTCTGGCCCTTAGGTGACATCAAGACTTTAAGGACGAGGGCCTCCTTCCCCGTCGCCCCCTCTGAGGCTGAAAAGTACCCCACACAGGCCCAGAGGGTTCCAGTGGTCCCCACACCCTTGCCCAGCTCCCAGTCTGTCCCCTACCTTCATCAGAATCCCTTCTGCAAATTCCTGACTGAGACGGGACAGAGGTGAAGGGCTCCTTCACCCACCTCCAGGCCCAGCCCTCAGGCACCATGTTCCTGCCCCTCCTTTCCAGGCCTGTCTCTTTAGCTAATAATGTTTAAAAAGCCTGTGAGGGCTTACCATGTGCCGGGCGCTGTGCTAAGCTCCTTATAGATATCATCTCGTTAAATCCTTGCAAAGCCCTATGATGTATGAATTACCATCCCCAGCGACAGATGAGAAAACAAAAGCATAGAGAGGTTAAGTGACTTGATTCTAGTCACACAGCTATAAGTAGCCCAGCTGAAACTCTACCCTAGGTCTGCCCAACGCTGTAACTCATGCCCTTAACCGCTTTGCTGACGTCCTCCCCTCAGTGCCCCCACTCCTAACCCTTCTCCATGAATCCCCACTCCCTGCCTCTACGTCCCCAGGGGCCTGCTGAAGCGTCTCCCAAGAATGTGGCTCTGGCCACAGCTCCAATGGCAGGCAAGAAGCATCACAGCAGAGCTTGCTCTAACTGGCGCCTGAGAGCACGCCTAACCTTGGGGTAGAGAGGCCAGACACTCCCTTGGGAGATCACAGATGCACTGGTGAATCCAGTCACCCAGCCAGTTCCTCCTAAGCAGACTCCCATCAGCCCTTCTGTCTGCCATGTGACAGTCATCCATCCATCCGGACATCAGGTCAGCCTGCACTTACCAGCCCTGGGCATCTGTCAATCTTCCTTCTGACATCAGAGGCCACCAGATGGTCCTTACATGCTTCTTGGTTCATCAGTCAGTCAGTCCCTCTCCTCAGACCTTGATGTGTGAGTCTCCAGGGTGGAGATCCCTGACTCAGGGTCAGTGGGAACAGACCTAGCAACTGTCCCTGGAGACCTTATCATCGGACATCCACAGAGCCAGCATTCACCCAGCAGCCGCCTAGGTCATGATGCCAAACAGATCTCCCATCCTGACCCACCGCCACCTCATCTCCCCTGGGCCCATCTGCCCACCCTCCTGCTGGGGACCTTTCCCTTGGCGACATGTCTAGGTAATTTGGAAGGTGATTAACAGCAATCATGCTTGAGTTTGACATCCAGGCATGGCCGCTAAATTGAGGCTCACAAAGCCTCCTTGACATCCAATATGTTATATGCTTTTCCCCTTAATTAGGAGCTAAAGTGGATAAATATGAAGTTGCCATGGCAACACCCTCCCAGGTTGGTGGAGGGATGCAGCTCAGTTTCTGTCGGCTGGCTGGCTGACATGTTGGCTGATGGACCAAGTCGGCTCCTGGGAAGGAGTAGGATGGGGCCCCCTTCCACTTCCCTGGGAACCTGTCCCCCAGGCCCAGTTCTGGTTATTCTGTCACTGTTCACCAGACTTCACAGAGCCCTGGAATGCCCCACCTGGACCATAGACCTCAGCTGGTCTAAGCCCCTCATGGAGCAGGTGGGGAAACTGAGGAGGAAAGTCTCTGCTCCAGGAATGAAAGGCAGACAAGACCTACTGACTTTGGGACCAGAGTCCATAGTCACTCCTCACCAACCTGGGATCCTAGATGCTTTGGAGGATCTGCTGAAGCCTATGCATTGTCTATCTGGATACACTTTCAGGAGGTCCAGACCCCCGAAGCGTGTCTGTGTACTGTACCCAGCTGTGCCTCCAAAGCTTTTACCACCTGCAGAAACTCTTTAAAAAATGCATTTGTGTGGTAAGTCTTCACTCTTTCATGTCTGCCTTCCCCCACTTGATAGTTTTGTCTGAGACACCCCGCAATCTTCTCTTCCTCACCCCACCTCTCTTAGGCACCCTTGGCAAGGTGCCTAAGCCATTCCTCCACCAGGATTCTATGTGTGTAGCCGGAGTGGGCAGGGGGCAAGGGTAGGATGATAGGGGTGGGGAGCCCTTGGGACTGCAGCATGGCTTCAGCGAACAGCTTTTTCTGCTCTGCAGCTGCAGGGTGACCTACACGTTTGGTTTTTGCCTGGGAACGGGAGGCTTGGGGCTGTGGGGGCAGTGATGGGGTGAGCAGAGTCAGTCCGATCTGAGGGGAAGTCTCTGCAACGTGGGCCTGAGATCAGCCACATAGTGGGGTTCAGGCCCAGAACTGGACTTTGCTTTTAAATTTTCATAACTAATAGCTGAGCACTTACGGTGTGCATTTTCTCATATTATCTCATTTAATCCTCAGCAATTCTACAGAGCCGGTACTATGATTATCCCTACTTTACAGAGGAGAAAACAGATTCAGAGAGATTTAGCCACGTCGTCAAAATCACACAGCTAGTAGGTGGAGTCGTCAGAATTTGCACCCACGTCTGTCTGACTGCAGAATCCAAACTCTAACCACTACACTCCACGGGCATTTGAACTGCCTTTCCCTGACCCGCAAGTTAGCAGCTACGGGGTTTCAGCCAGGGAGCCTTTCTGCTGGGGCGGTGGGGACACTGAAAAACTCCTCCGTCTCTGCCCCCAGCTCTGCTCTTGGGGCCGGTGGAGGAGAGTCTATGGGTTCATGCCTCACACAAGTTCCCCTACTGAGGAAGAGCCAGCCTCAAACAGCTTCTAACAGAGTCAAGATGTTTAAACCTTGAAGGAGGAAGTGAGGGCCCTGGTCAAAGAGCCCACAAAAGGAAGCACCTCAGAGTGACCTAGTCCTATTTCAGGAGACCAAACTGGGTCTTTCTTCTTCTCCACCCTCTCCCTCTGTGCCACAGCCCTAGTGCAGAGCCGCGTGTTCAGGCAGGGAGAGGAAGCTGCGCTCCCTCCCCAGCCCCACTGCGGAGGGAGCATGTCCCCTCATCTCATCCATCAGTCCTGCGCCTGTGCTGGCAGGTGGGAGGGAGCCTCCTGAGGAGCTGGGACTCGGGGCTCCCACGCGCCCCCGCACCACGTGCCATGGGTGCTGGCAGCGGGAGCTGGGGCTGGTGGCGTGGCCCCCGAACTTCCTTTCCTTCCAGTTCTGACTAAAGATAGAGACGGCAGGGACGAAGCTCGTCCTGTCAGACAGTGTTGGGGGGGATGCCTGTGCAGACACAGCTCCCCGCTTCTTGGCACGTGACACCCAGCCCCCAATTTTCCCCACGTACACCCCCTGCTTCTCACAGTCTCCCTCTGCTGTGGCAGCGACGGCCGAGGATCCAGCGTTTCTTGGGGGAGATCCGCTGCTTTCCCCCAAATCTCAGCAAACGTCCTCATTGGTCTCTGACTCTAGGGAGGGGTCCAGGTCGGGGCTGTAGTCTAGAGGAGCAGAAGACCTGACTTCAGGGGTTTCCTTCCCCTCTTCCCTCAAGCCACATAAGGTGGGGCGACAGGGCTGTCAGGACTGGGGCCCCTTCATATCTTTCAATATTGGAATAAGGCCCAGAAGCCCAGTCAGCTAAGTGGAATAGTCTTGGTGGTAGAGGCAGGGGAGGGGAGCATGTGCTCTAAGAATGTCTTGCATTTTTCAGGGAGGATGACTTTCAAGCCTCAAGCCTCAGGGTCCCTCCTGCCTCTTGGCCTTCCTGCAGGTTCCCCTGCTTCAGGTGACTGAGAGAAACCAGGGCCAACTTAGTCTCCTGTTTAGCTGCTCGGTTCCTGTAGGCAGCCCCACCCAGCAGAGAGGCCTGGAGGGGTCTACAGGAAGGGGTAAGGGAGGAGCCTGGCATCCTTTGCTGCTCCTCTCTGCCATCCCCACCCCACCCTGGCTGCCCAGTCTGGAGCTCTGCTTGGGGAGAAACACACACACACACACACACACACACACACACACACATTATCCTGGACACAGCATGAATTTATAAGCTCACACCAGGTCCTGAGGGCATGAAAAGCTAGTGCTGGGCTGGGGACAGGCACAAAAAAGATACCTCTACCACAGTTCCTTGTCACCCAAAGAGATGCTTTTCTCTTGGGGACAGAGACCAAAGCTGAGACCTCTTCTGATCCCCAACCCCAATCCGATCCAGGCACCCGAAAGGTTCTAGATCTCTGCTGGTTCAATGGCACATGGGGTGGAGAGCAGTGGGCAGGAGGAGACAGTTTGCTGCTGTATCCCCAGGGCCTGAAACAGTGCCTGGCATGCAGTAGGTGCTTAGAAATATCTGTTGAGTAAGCGAATGAAAGAATAAACGAACAAACAGGATGCAGTCAAGACCCAAGACAGGAAGGGAATCATCATCATGGCACTTTTGCACCAGGGCTGGATTGGAAAACAAGAGAGCCAAGGGTAGGCGAATAAATTCAGTGCCTCTTCAAACCAACACTCTCTCAATATTTGTTCAGTATTTGTTTGGATGAGAAGCTGTGCAGGGACTGGGCAGGAAGCCCCGCCCCCGCCCCCGCCCCCGCTGCAGCCCTCAGCCTCTCCTCCACCAGCCCCAATGATTCAGCTTTGGCCCTAACCTCACCAGTCCCGCCAAGCTACACAGAAACCCTTTGGTTCCGCAGGACCCCCTCCTCCGAAAGGAGTTTAATGAATAATTGTTGTAGCTTGAGCACCCTGTGGGAATCTCACCTCTGTGCCCAGCGGTTTATGGAAGCATTCCTGCCACCGCTCACTCCCACCCCAGGCTTGTGCCTGGTAAATACTCTTTTCTCCAATTCGTTAAGTGACCAGTGAAGCTTTAGCGCACCTTAGAGATGGGTGCCCTGGGCAGCTGCCTGGTGGGCCGCCCTCCGCTGGATCTCTTCTCCGGGTGACTATGGAGGGGAGAGGCATGGGGGTGTCTACACAGTGCCCTCTTCAGCTCCGACAATCTCCTTCCCCCGTACCTAGGAGGGAAGGTCAGGATGGGGAGGTGGAGTGTCCGGAGGAGGTAAACCCCCTTGCTTCCAGCTCTGAGCAGGTGAGAGGCGAGTGACCAGCAACCAGAATGGACTCCTACTCCCTTCCCAGGGAGCTCCAGGGGCAGACCTGCTGCTCTCTGGCCCCCATTCTGCAGGGTAATGACCTGAGCCCCGAGATCCAGCAAGTGCAAGTGAGCCCAGGATAAATGGCGTTAGAGCTGCTGAACTAACGCCACCTGACTTCCATTCCGCAGGGGTGACTGTGAAAACCAGATGTCTGGCCAATGAGACCATCACCGGAGCAAAATCTTTAAGTAAATACGTAGTCACTCATAGTCACTCACTTCCATTTCCTCTGCTCTGCCTGACCCGCCCTCCCCTGCTTTCTGATTCCAGCCCCAACTTCCCACCTCAGGCTGCCTGCCCCCTGCCCCCATCCTCTCCCTGCAGCTGCTTTCCCGGCCCCCACCCCCGCCCGCGGAGGGCTTCTCCATCCTCTCCCAAGCCCCCTGCCACCTGAGCAGCATAAAATGAAACCTCTGAGCACCTGTGCAGGTGAAGGAACAGTAACAACATTAACACTATTTCTCGAGCACTCACCCTGTGCCAGACGCCGGGCTACAATACTTCTTTTATTTATTTATTTTTTTGACTGCGCCCGAGCGGGGGCTACTCTTCGTTGCAGCGCGTGGGCTTCTCATTGCGGTGGCTTCTCTTGCTGTGGAGCACGGGCTCTAGGTGCGCGGGCTTCAGTAGTTGCATCATGCAGGCTCAGTATTTGTGGCGCACGGGCTTAGTTGCTCCACGACAATGAGATCTTCCCGGACCAGGGATTGAACCCGTGTCCCTTGCACTGGCAGGCGGACTCTTAACCACTGCGCCACCAGGGAAGTCCCTGGGCTACAATACTTCTTTATGTGCATTATCTCATTTACTCCTCACAGCGACCCTGAGATATGGATACCATACATCATTTAGGATAAGGCTCTAGGGTCAGACAGAGTCCCAGCTTTCTCGCTCACCAGCTGGGTGACTACAGGAAAATCACTTAGCCTCTCTGAGCCCCTGTTTTCTCAACTGTAAACTAGGGAGATTCACAGTACCTACCTTCTAGGGCTGTGAGAGGATATGAAGAACTAAAGTGCTCGGCACAGTGCCTGGCACATAGGCAGGCTGACTCGCGGCGCCATAATCATTATTATCTTCTTTTCAGTTGAGGAAACCAGGGAGGCTAAGTCAGGTGCCAAGGTCATGAGTGACTAGAACATGGCAGGGTCCGGGCTCTAACCAAGGCCTCCCCATCCTGTCTGAGGGGCTCAGCTTGGGGCCAGGTCAGACATCTCCCCCATCCCTTGACTCTGCCGGCCCCCAGGGTCACGGCCCCTCTTTCTCCTGTGGGAAGGAAACTGGAACTGAACGAGCTGGAGTGAGCCTGTGGATCTCTGGCGACAGCCAGCATCCCACAGTGTTCTCCGGAATGTGTGCACACGCCCACCTGCCAGGCCTGGAGGAATCCAGGCTTTAGACTTGAAAGGTAATTCCATCCCCCGTGCTTCCTACCCTCCCCCGCAGCGCTGGGTGTCCATGACCGCAACACAGACCCAGTTTCAGAGGAACAAGCCCTCAAGTGCAGAGCCCGATGTGCGCTCGCCTTGCTCTCAGGAAGCCTCCCTGGTGGAAGCAGCAGCTCTGCAACTAGTTGGAGACATAGCCACCCCTGGCCTCTCACACCTCCTCTGGACTTGACAACTCTCCACCCTTTCCTCAGCCTGCCGTGTCCAGGCTCCTTGTCTCTCTCCCTCGCCCCAGCCTGGGGAAGCTCCATCTCCCTGCCCATCCTCTCCCCTGCCTCCCAGGCCCCCGACCCAGGGTCACTTCTCATCACAGTGGACACTCCACGACTGCCCCTGTGCATCCCCCTTCACCTACCACCTCCATCCCCACCCTCTACCTGTTTCTCTCCACCCAGTGGCCCAACTCAGCCCAGGCCCTGAGCCTGGTGCCCAGCGCTTGGGACTGGGGCAGGAGGAAGCCTGGAGCAGCTCAGAGCTCTGTTTAACTACTAATGAGAATGAAGCAATCTGTAATTAGGGGATGAGGGCATGTGGCTGTGCTCCGTGGACCCTGCGCTGGGGGAGGGGCTGGAGCCCCTGCACACGTCCTCACGTGCCTCCGGCCCCCCATCTCTGGCCAGATTCCTCTCTCACTCACCCTCCCACTTCATACTGGGTCCCGTGGCCAGCTCTCTGACCGTGATCCCCATTCATTCAGCCCGCAGGACCTTCCCCACTCAATCCTGCCCCGGCTTCTTGTCCCAGCCTTCTCCACTGAGCAGAAGGTGCCCATTCCCTGCAGTCACAGAAATCCCCAACTCTCGTGGCATCACAACTCCCTCAGGGGCCAGGCCAGACCCCCATCCCCAGCCAGGCCTTGAGTACTTGGAACAAGAAGCCCCCGCAAAGGAATCCACAACGAGTCAAGCCCCACGCCTCTCCTGCTCCCCCATTTGGCTTCTACTTTCTGTCCCCCTCCATTGGCATCTGCCCTATTCTCCCCACCCACCCAGCAGGGGGCCAGTGATAACCCCTCCAGCAACCTTCCCCATCCCAGCCAGTCCCCTGTCCTCTTCCCCTCTGACTCCTATGAGAGCTTCTTGGGTGGTGGGAAGGCAGCACCCCACCCCCTTCCCACCCCCACACCCCTTTGTCCAGGGACAGGAGGAGGATGTTGCCCTCCAGTGGCTGTGGCTAGCAGTAGCCCAGGGAGGGAAGGACTGTCTCAGGCCCCCATCTGTCTAGGGGCGGAAGCTGGGGGGTGGTCCTGCCAGGCACCTTTAGAGCTGGGTGCTGCCTAGTAGCCTAGTTAGCGCTGATCCCCTCACTCTGGCCCCGTGGGCCTGCTTGATCAGGTTCATCCCTGACCCCTCCCCCCACCGGAATATTTTCTGATACTTTCACCAGCTCTTGAGATCTATTCTAGCACATACTCTACCCACACCCTCCCACCCAGCACCGTCCAGCAACAGGCCTGGCACAAGGTATCAATTAATTACAAAAATGACAAGCAAGATCAACACTCCTATGGAGCACTCCCTGCTTCCTCTGCGCTAGGGAAGGGCTTTGCAAACGCTGGCCGCTCAGTCCACACGGCAGCCCCAAGAGGTGAGGGAAATTGTCAACCCCACTTTACAGATGAGGAAACAGAATCTCAGGGAAATGAGGTAATATCCTGGCTCACCCAGCCGGGAGGGGCTGACTTAGGGGTCTGACTCGAGAGCCCAGCTCTTGGCCAGGAGATATTTGGCCGTAATGGCCATTGATGGAGGGCTGTATGTAGGTGAGAAGGGGGTTAGGGACAGGCAGGGGGTGTGGCCAGCATAGGGACATGAGGAGCGAAGTGGGAGGTGAGGGAGTGTCCGGAGCAGCAGAGGGTTCCAGAAAGTGATGTGAGGCGGGGATGTGCAGGGTGGATAGAGGGTGAGAAGTGGTGGGGAAAGAGTGTGAGGGGTGCAGGGGTGAGCCAGGGAGGGGTGAGGTGTGAGGAGGGAAAAAGGAGGGGAGGGGGTGTCCAGCATGTGAGAGACGTGTACGCAGGGAGTGGTACAGGGCTGAGGTTGAAGAGAGATGAGGTTTGGGGTGAGAGGGCAACGTGAGGACAAAGCAGGAGGTGGAGAGAGTGTCGGTGTGGGGGGGGTGTGAGGCGGAGGGCTGGAGGCGTGAGGGGCACGAGGGGTGAAAAGGTAGGGCAAGGATGAGTGGGAGGTGGGGGGAGTGTCAGGTGTGGAGGTGTGAGAGGCACGAAGCGTTTGAGGGAGAAAGTGAGAAAGGTGTGTGGGGATTGCGAAGGTCCCTGAGTATCTGGAGGACATGAGCAGGGGAGAGGAGCGGAGGAGGGGCGGGCATGGGTGGTATGGGGAGGGGTGCATGGATCTGAGGGGCTTCCACAGTTTGGCTTTTGTCCCTGTTTTCGTCCCCAGCTGCCGCAGCCCTGCCAGAGCTGGCCTCACTGCCAGGCTCATTTCAGGGATGGGTGGAAATTTCCATTTCAGCAAAATCCATTTGTGAAGCCCTGGAGCTGTGAGCCTTGTTCTGCTCTGCCCACCTGGCTCTGGCCTGCCCAGCCAGCCCTACTCTCTACCCCAGACCTCCCTCTGCTCTCCCTCCCCTTCAGGCAGGGGTGGACTCAGGGACTTGCCACCCCCAGCCCCGCCAGACTCCACTCCAACTCCGCCCGTATAGCCTACAGAGGAGCCCGCACTGCAGAGCATCTCGATCTCCTGGATGCCCCCAGGGTCTGGCGGGTGTGAGGGCCTGGTCACCGCCTTGTGCTCAGCTAGAGTACCATCAGTACACCGTCTGTCCCCACTGCCCCCTTTCCCAGTGCTGTGGGTGGGTGTGACATCACAGGATAGCAGAATGGGACAGGCTCTTCTTTTTTCTCTTTTTAATTTATTTATTTTAATTTATTTATTTTTGGCTGCATTGGGTCTCTGGGCAAGCAGGGGCTACTCTTTGTTGCGGTGCCCACGGGCTTCTCATTGCTGTGGCTTCTCTCGTTGCGGAGCATGGGCTCTAGGTGCGCAGGCTCAGTAGTTGTGGCACACGGGCTTACTTGCTCGGCGGCATGTGGGATCTTCCCGGACCAAGGCTCGAACCTGTGTCCCCTGCATTGGCAGGCAGATTCTTAACCACTGCGCCACCAGGGAAGCCCGGGACAGGCTCTTCAAGATAATCCTATTTAGAGCTCTTCACTTTCTAAATGAAGAAATAGAGGGCCAACCAGGAAAAGGCACTTATTTGTCCAGAGCTACACAACTGGCTGGTGTGCAGGGCCTGCACGACCCCCTTACTTAAAGGAGGAATTGTAGAAAGACAGTCATGCAAACTTAGATTCAAATCCTGGTTCTGTTGGAGTGGCATGCCTTCAACAAGTGGTTTTACTTCTCTGCACCTCAATGTGCTCACCTACCAAGTGGGGCTTGTGACCACCCAGGCTGGCGTAAGGGTGGTGAGTGGACCATAGCTAGATGCAGTGAAGTGGGCGTAGGTAAGAAAAGCTGCTGGGCCCTTGAGTCCATGGGGCAGGCAGGCACAGACACCAGTTCTAGATTCTGGCCTTTTGCCTTGCTCCACACCTTCCCAAGGGCCACAGAAACTGCAGGGACCATCTGGGATGACATGGCCAGGGACTGGGGCTCTGGATGGAAAGATGAGCTGTGGGCTCCTGGGGTAGAAAGTGAGGGGACACCTTGGGCCATCTCACTCAAGCCTCTGAGCAAGGCTTTCCTCTTCTAGCCCGTAAGGAGTAGCCACTCTGGACTCAGGGAGGAGGGATGGATCCCCTGGGTTTGAGCCACAGCCCTGCATTGGGGGAAAGACGGAGCTCCTCAGGAGCAGGGGCAGGGTCTCTCTTGCTAACTTCTGTATCCTGGCACGGCACGTGGCAGACAGGGTATACCCCTCAGGCGCTGCCACAGCTAGAGAGAGCTTAGGACAGATCTTAGTAGCCAGTACATGGCAAGCACCAAGGGCCACTTGACCTAGCCTGCGATCTGCCCAAGACCCACATCCTAGGTGCACCCTGCACACATGCCCCAGCACACACTGGAGCCAAGCTCAGTTCTAGCACGTGCCCCAGCACATCCTCCAGCTGCTGCCCTCCTCCCCCAGCCTCCACAGGAATCCCAGGGCCCATCTGCTCCACTTTCCTGAATCCCCCCTGAACATCTGGACTGCTCCCGAAATCTGACTTCAGGGAGTTGCTGGAGGGAAGAGTAGACTCCTAGGTCCCATTTGTCCTGAGCTGGAGCCAGGGAAGTCTCTGCCTGACCCGCTACTCACAGCCTGCAGCTACCAGAATGAACAGGCCTGATGGGACCCTGGTCCCTAGCTCCTACTTCCCCTACCCTTGGGTACCCCCTTGCCTGTAGGGTTGTAACTATCCTCTTCTCTCCGTGCACACGTTACGCACCCTACACAACCTCCCCAGCATCTGCCCAAGCGTCACTCCATTCTCTTGAAGAAAATACATAATCTGAACGTATTTAATTTCACTGAACTGTACACTTAAGAATGGTTTTTATGTTATGTGTACTTTATCAAGAAAAATAAAAAAAACAAACAGACCCCAAACCCCGAACCATAATCTGCTCATGTGTTTAGTTTTGCACTCGACACACAAAGGCTCCCAGAGCTTCCTAGCAAGGGCTGTGGTCCATCCAGAACTGTACAGCCCAGAGCACAGGCTGCCCCTCCCCCTCCCCCTCTCCTTGGTTGGGTTGTGGGGGACTTTGTCCAGGGCAGCAACCAGTCTAGGTCCCAGTTAGGAGTCAGCCAGCCTAGGAGAGCCAGGCTGGGAATGATCCTCCCCTATGTCCAAACCTTTCCCCACCACCTCTCCCTTACCTCCACCTCACCAGCTCTCTTACAGGCTATCCTAGTTCTTTCTTTGGTTTGGTTCAGGAGAGGGCCTCTCCCCGGCGTGATGCTCTCCATGGTCCTGAATCACCAGGTCAGGGCTGTATGACTTCCCCTTAACCTTGAGGAGTGGGTCAAACTGACCCACACATCTCCAAGGCACATTGACCGAGGTAAGGAAGGAGATGATAGTGAAAGAGAGGGCAGTGGAGAGACAACAGAGGCAGAGAATGGGGACACAGGGACAGAGAGAAAGGGATCAACATGAGACTGCCAGAAGGAAGAAAAAGTGATTTTTGTTGTTCCTTCTAAGAAAGGCAACCTTCCCTCTGGGTACTTGGATGTGGGTTAAGACCTTATCCTATGCAGATGCCAGCTCCTGTTTGCCCCTGCAAACTTCCAGCTGTCCCACCTTCCAGTTCCTTCTCTTACCCACTGTTTCCTGCCCCTCGCTGACTTGGGATCCCTGTGTGTTGAGTGCCATCCCCAGCCCTGGCCCTAAAGGCTCAGCTGCTGCTGCCTTCTCCCTGAAAGCTGAGAGAGGCGACCACTCGCCAGACTTCTCCCATCCACCACCCCTCCAAGAGCAGGTTAGGGATGCAGAAGTCCTGTTCAGTCTCCCTAAGAGTGGCGCCCCCCTCCCCCAGTGCCCTCCTGAGCAGAGGGATGCCTGTAGCCAGAGGGAGGGACGGACCCAGCCTGGGGGAGTCCTCGGGACTGAGCCGGGAAGGAAGGAGCTGGGGAAACAGAAAAGAGTGCAAAGCGGTTTCCCGTTCTGTTATGGCTGTTATTATTTATTTATTCATGTATTTTTTTTTATTAAAGAGGAGATGGCCTAACGAGCGGGAAGCCCTGCCGGCTCTCAGGGGCGGAGCTGGGGGTAATGGGGCGCTAGCCACTCATGCAGGGCTCCCTCCCCAGCCGCCAGAAGTCCTCAGTAGAATCTCCTCCATGCTGGCTCCCTCCCCCTCCACACTGCGCCTCTGCCTGTGCCACAGGGGCCCAACCCTCACCTGGGCAAGCGTTTCTCTCTTCCCCATCCCTACCAGGTTCTGTGGACACAAGAGCCAGGGCTGGAGTCTCAGAGGATGTCCCTTTTCCTTCTCCAACAGCCCCCTTCCCACACCCCACCTGGTGAGACCATCCCCCTCCCAGGCTCCTTCTCTAACTACAGAGCCAGCTCCCAGCCCTCGCCAGATAGGGGAACAGCCCAGCTCTCATCCCCTAGTCAAAGGTCATGCCAGCCTTCATCGAGGACAAGATTTAGCTTCAGCTCTAGCTTTCAGTCAACAGCAAGCTTCAGACCTAGGTACACTTCAAGTCTTAAATCCAGCTCCTAACAGGCAGCTAGCCTCAGACCTGGACTGGATCCTCACTCCCCGCACGTGGAGACAGCGGCAGCCTAGTCCCAGCTCTGAGGCTCTCTCTGGGAAACTAGGCTTAGACCCAGCTTAAGAACCAACACCTATGGTAGGTGTAGCCTCAATCCCTGTCTGTACTGTAGAAGAGCCTCAGACCCAACCTCCAGCCCCAAGCCCAACCCCAGGGTTTAGGGCAGTGAAGAAGGTGAACGCTTTTGGAGGTGATGCCAGTAATAGCTTGGCTGGTTCGGGGAATATGGCTGTGGGGACGAGCAGGGGCGACTGGTTGTTCCTTTTGCACCGGACCACTGCAGGTTTACTCCACTGGCAAAGGGTCGCCTCCTACTTGTCATAAGGACCTAGCGGAGGGCACACCCTGGGAATTTATGGAGAGGAGGTGGGGGTGTGGGCCCTGAGAGACCCCTACCTATGTGAGCACAACGCCACAATTTCCATCAGGCTCCCCTCAACGTCCAACGGAAGCTGGACCAAGGGAAGTGATGCGTACAGCAAACATGAGCAGTGCCCTGCTGTGTGCCAGGATCTGGGGACCAGAAGAACATCCCCAATAAGCCAGGTCTCTCTAACGGTGGGTGGGGGACCAGCATAAAGGTCTTAGCAGCACCGAACTACTGAGCATGTACTTATGCCAAGCCCTGTGCTTCACAGCATTAACTCACTGCATCATTACAGCCCTACAAGGTATACGCTGTTATTGTTCCCCTTTTATTTATTAAATAACATTTTATTATTACAGAGGCAATACATGTGCGCTGTGGAAAATTTTAAAACACAAAAAGCAAAAACATAAAAATAAAAACATCACATTCCTACCACTATTCACACCTTAATGTACATCCCTCCAGACCTTTTTCTTACTTATAAGTATCTTTTAACCAAAATATGACACATTTTACATACATACTGTTTCACGATCACCTTTTTTTCAGTCAACAATCTCCAGCTTTCCATTTTAGTACATTTTCATCCCTTTTAATATCCAGACCCTATACAAACCTCCCCATTTGCTGCCCCCCGAAGTCCTTTATGGCTGGTTTGTCGGAATCCAACACCAGGCCGCACATGGCGTCTGATCATTATGTGTATTAAATTGTTTAAGACGGTGCATTGCCCCAGTTTTTTTTTTTGGCCACCGCACCACGAAACAGCCAAGTCAGTTTTCCTACAGAGTATCCCTCCTTCTAGATGTCTGGTTACTTTCTTGTGCTGGATACTTCCAGTGTTTTCTGTAAACCAGAAGTCAGATCTAAAGGCTAGAATGATTCAAGTTAAATGTTTTGGGCTAGAACACATGCGAGGCTCTGTCACACACTTCACTTCCTACCACATCGGAAGACACAACGTATCTCATTCATCCACTGATAGAAATGCTCAGATGAACACCAGCTAATGATAGTTACGGCTCTCTCTTCACCTTGCTCCTAGAAAATAGTGTGTGTGGGTTACTCTGGCACCAAACAAATGCCAATGTCCCCATCAACCATTCCCCTAATAGTTTTTAATACCAATCCACAGCCCTTGTCTGATTACTTCCAGTTTTAAAGATGAGAAAACTGAGACTCAGGTCGGGGAAGAAAACCAGTCAAGCTCACACAGCCAGCAAATTTTCGTCAGGTTTTCGTCCTCTTTCCCACCATACTGAGCTGGGTGCACAGTAGGTATCTGGTACACATTTAAATGAATGAAAATCTGGGACTTCCCTGATGGCGCAGTGGTTAAGACTCCAAACTCCCAATGCGGGGGGCGTCGGTTTGATCTCTGGTCAGGGAACTAGATCCCACATGCCTGCTGCAACTAAGGGTTTGCATACCACAGCTAAGGAGCCCACGAGCCACAACTAAGGAGCCCGCCTGCCACAACTAGTACCCGGCACAACCAAATAAATATTTTTTAAAAATTAAAAAAATATATAAATGCATAAAAATATGCGGGGAAGGGGTTTCCCCTCTTCCTAGACTAGGCTGACCAGAGGTGGAAAAGGTTCTTGGTGAGGCCCAACCTGGGTCTGAGAGCTGTTGCCACTAATGATGGCACTGGCAAAGAGACTGCACCTGTTATGAGGGGGCCTGTGCTAAGTGCTTTACAAATGCGAGCTTCTTTGATCCAGTCAACAACCTGCCAGCTATGCACTATTAAAACCCCAAGCCCCATTTTACAGATGAGGAATATGAGGCTCAGAGAGGTAAAGTACTTGCCCAAGGCCACACAGCTAGTGATCAACAGAGGCATGGTTAGTTCTTCTGACTCCAAAATCCAGGCACTTTACCACCACCCTGACCTGCCTTCTCAAGCTGGTCTCCCTCCCAGGCCTGAGACTGAAGAGTAAAACTAACGAGAGGGGCTTTGGGCCTCCTCCTTGCATGGGCTGGTTCTGACCCTGCCTCCAGCCCCTTATGGCCATGAGTCAGCATCAACGGGAGCGAAGAGGGTTCCCTGTGTCTCCTTTGCTGGCCTCTCCTCACCAAGTAGCTCTCTCCGTCTGTGAAATTGCTAGAATCTGACCTGGTTCCTCCAGCCTCTGCACCCAGTTAATCCCTCCTAAACTCCATTCACCCTGCCCTCCCCCAAGCCCACTCTAGGCCTTAATGCCCCCATCAGAGCCCTTCACACTTGCACGACAACCTACGGTTTATGAAACGCTTCCTTTTTCTCACATGTATGTAGTTGGACCCCACAATCATCTTTTGAGGGAGGCAGGGATCATGTGTTCCATCTCACAAATGCAGACATTGAGGTTTGCTGAGGAAAGTTCTGAGCTCAGAGCTGCCTCACTCTTCCCCAGTTCAGTACAGTATTTTCAAGGTGGGACCTAGGCCCGTGTGCCAGTTCAGGACCAGCCCAGATGATGGAACTTGGCCGTCTTTTGGAAGGTGAGGCTCGTTCGTCCCTGGGAGAGGCCTGTGAGCCCGTCTGAGCCTAGAGCAGGGGCTAAGTGGTCAGCCTCCCGTCTTCCATCCCTGTCAGGGAGCAAATCTCTGAAATGTCACAGCGCTGAGGGCGTCCTGGGAAATGTCAACACGTGCTGATTCGGGTCCCTTGGCAGAGGGTGGAGCCAGCCTTTCTCTGCAGAGCCTCCCTCCACCATCTCCCTGTTCCCAACAGCCAAAGGAACAGATGCCAGGGAACTCTTAGGGCTGGTCCAACCTGATTTTATAGATGGGGGAACTGAGACCCAGGCTCACAGAGCAAGCTGGGGATTTCTTCTTTGAAAACATCAAGGATTAGTGACGAATCCCCACCCACCTCCCCACTCCCTCTTATTTCCTATCTTCCTCTGAGCCCTGGAAACTCACCCACACACACACACACACCTCCTCTCCCCGCCCACTCCCTATCCCCGTCACCCCCGAGTCAAGACACCAATTCCGGCAGCTAAGGGAGCAGAGGGAGGGCCTGAGGAGTGGCTCTGGGCCTGGCATCAGGGGCTGTGCTAAGGAGAACAGCTTGAGCTAGCCGCCACACCAGCCTCTGCCTTCCCCACCCCCTCACTGGACTGACACCCGGACCAGGTTCTTCCTGCCACCTCCAGAATAGAGAAAATAAATGTTCTACTGAATGGCAGCACGTGGGCTGCGGCGGCGACACAGTAGCCTCCATGTACCCTGGGAAGCCACCACCCTCTCCAGTCCCTACGTGCCTGGTGCTCCTGACGTCTCTCACCTTCTCTCTGTTGGAGCCTCTTTTTCCATCACCCACCCCACCTAACCAAGGAAGGCTGCCTCTTGCCCCAAGCCAGGCAGTCCTACTGAGGCTCCATCCATTTGTTTTCACATCTACTGGATGCAAAGGATCCTGCATCACCATCTCAAGGAATCATCCCCGGGGCCCTGGGGAGTCTGAACCCTCTGTTTTCAGCGGCAGAGTCCACGTCCTTTTCTCTCCCAGCCCTCTCACAATTGTAGTGTATAGCGAATGCTGTGTCCTCTCTGGGCTGCGTCTGTGTATCTGTAATGAGAACAGGATCCAATGCGGGGAGGGCACGTCTGTGTTCGTGCTTACCCTCCAGGCCTGCCATGTCACAAGTACACAGCAAATTATCATTGAGGAAATAAACACTGATATCCCAGATCAGGCCCAGACTGTACCTAATAGTCTGCACTTCTGCCTCGAAACACTTTGAGGTTGGTCTTCCCCACAGACTGTTAGCTCCCTGAAGGCAGGGACCATGTGTTTCTGATTCATTTCTGCATCCTTAGTGATTAACACAGTACCTGGCCCGTAGCAGGCACCCAGTAACTCTTCATGGAAGGGAATGTTTGAGTGGGTGGATGGATAGATACATAAATGGGTGAATAACCTAGGCAGGAGATTTTTATTCTCTTATTAATGGGGAACTGAGACTCAGAGAGGATGGACACCAAGAAAAGTCTTCCCAGATGTTAAGTGGTAGAGTCAGGATTTTAATGCAGGAAAAACTGGCCCAGGAGGCTTGGAGCTACTGGCTGGGGGTAGGTGAAGGGAGCGGGGTAGGGTGAGGAGTTGAATGGGGAAGCCTTAGGGCTGCGGCCCAGGCAGTGGAGACTCTGCCTGGGAGGAAGGACTTTCTTGGAATTATCCTGCCTCCAGGTGGAGAAGCAGGGAAGCCTAAGTGGTTTTTCAGATCCTGGAGCTGGGTCCATAAATCATGGCTCCATTCAAGACATGGGTGCCTTCTCTCCAATAACCGGGTATGACTGGATACACATTCCTAGTGACATGGGAAGGCTTGCAGCCTCCACATGCAGGTGTCTGTGCCACCCTCGCCCAGAATAGAAGGCGCCACACAATAGGGTCTGCCAGTCCTCTGCGGTGTGTGAGGCGTATGGGGGCCCAGGGGAGGTGCAAGCGGGGGAGGGGACCCCAGAAAGGCAGTGAGCCCAGAGCGGGAGGGCAGGAGAGTGGCGACAGCCCAAATAGCCTTCCTTTGGTGAGTTCAATCCCACTCACTATTTATCGAGCACCTACCTTGTGCCAGATGCTGTGCTGGGCGCCGGGGCCCCTGACATAGCTCAGACGCAGGAGAGAGAGAGGGAGAGACAGCTACAGAGACGATAATCACAGCACGGGTGATAAGTGCTTGAGAGGGGTGTACAAAGCGCTCTGGGAGCTCAGAGCACCAGGCCATTAACTCTTCCCGCGTGGAGAAGGATTTAGAAGACTTCATCGAGGAGGAGGCGGTTCAGCTGAGTTAGTTCGGTTCAGAGGCTGGGAGAGGGAGGGAAGGGCCCTTCAGGCAGAGGTGAACATGTGCAAAGGCGGGGGTGGGAAAGAAGAGTGAGAAAACTTCTGTATGGCTGGAGCAGAGGGGAGGCAGGAGAAGAAACTGGACAGGGAGCCTCGGGCCAGAATTTGCAAGGCCATGAATGGTCCTACTAGAGAGTTTGGACTTGATCCAGTCGTGGGCAAAGGGGAGCCATTGAAGGATTTCAAGCAGGGCTGTGACAGGACCAGATTTGTGTTTTAGAAAGCCTTCTGGTGGGGGGAGAGAGAATGAACCAGGACTGTGGCCAAAGGGCAGAGAAAAAAAGTGGATTCTGGGGACGCTTTGCAAGGAAAATGGACAGGACCTTTTCCTTCCTAAGTAATTATTTTGGACCTTCTTGCCTTTCTACCCAGGCGCCGAGTTCCGCTGGGGAGGGAGCTGCTCCCTCCTTTCTCTGTCTGATGCAGGCTTCCTCATTCACAGAGCTGAATTACAAGGTCTGATTGACTGATGTAGCAGAACTGGCTCCCAGTGGTCAGGGAGTCCTGCTCTGAGGAGGAGCTGGTGACTTCTTTCCAATTCAGTCCATAAACCCCAGAGCAGGGCGAAGCTTAGCCCAGGCCTGTGGGGAAGGCTCACTTGGCCCTCTCCTCCCTCCTTCCTTTTTTCCTTCTCCTCCCTCCTTCTCCTCACCAGAGCCCAAGCTTCCTTGCTGGGATCCTCTCAGAGCCAGCAGAGCTGTGGATGAAATGGTTCGGTGGCTCCAGCCCAGCTGCTACCATGGCAACCAGGCTGCCTGCCAGACCCACAGTCTAGGAGCAGACCCAGCTTTCCTGCTCTAGAACTACAATTCCCGGAATGCAAAGCATCTGGGGTCTCTGAGAGAAACCCAACTCCAAATGGGTAGATAGCCAGAGCCCTCCAGCTTGGAAGAGGACACAAATGGACACCCCCAGGGGAACACGGTACAGAATGTGGGAACCTGGAGCGGGGGGACAAGGCAAGGGATACTTCTGGGGGAGGCCTGGGAACCCCTTCTGATGGTGGCCCAGCGGACATCCCAGAAGGAGGACAATGGTTACAAGAAGGTGCAAAGGATCAGGATGGGTGCTAGTCCTGGTTTTGCCACAAGCCTGTGGTACGGCTTGAAAACTTTCTCTCAAGAACTGTCCACTACTCTCAATCTCCACCAGCACGTTCCTGGTCTGAGCCCAGGTGGCTGCAACACTTACTGGTCTCTGCCTCTGCTCAAGCCCCTCCCTTTCTTCTTCGACTGAAGCCTATTGAATGACCTTTTCAAAATGTAATTCTGATTATGTCACTGCTGCCTAAGCCCGCCCCCCTGCTCTTTCAACTCTTCAGTGTTTAAACCTTTTGCTCTTAGATGAAGAAATAAATTCCTTACCTCGCCTGACAAGGCCCTGCATGGTCTGGCTTCTGCCTGCTTTCCAGCCTCCCCATTCACCCTACACACTTCAGACCTTCTGGACTTTTAGTACCATGTAGAAGCCATGCTCCTTCCTGCCACAGGTCTTTGCACATGCTGTTCTATCTCTTCAGGACACTCTTTCCTCCACTGTTGCTCTACACAACCCTCTCTATCTCAGAGAAATATTTTCTACTCAGGAAACTTTCCTGACCTACTGAACTTGACCAAATCCCCCCTTTATGTACTCTCATTAGCACTACAAGCCTCTAAAGTACCTGTCATGGTGGCAATTTTATAGTAATTTGTATGATTAGTTGACAACTATCTGTCTCACCACCAGAATGCAGCCTCTGTGAAGAGGGGGAGTGCCTTTTCGCCTGCCTCTGCGTCCTCAGGGTCCAGCGCCATGCCTGATGCTCAAGAACCATTCACTGAAGTAAATGACTCTGTCTAAGCCAGAGTCTTCCTGGCTGAGTGCCCACCACGTGCCACGCACTGTGGACGGTGGTGCCAGAGATACAGCAGTGGAGAAGACACACAGGTGTGGGCCCTCCTGCTGTGGAGCTCACAGCCTAATGAGGAAGATAGAAACTGAATATATAATGACCAGAGGGCTGAGTGTTGCAAACAGTGAAGAATGTAGGGCCCTGGTAGCCCAGAGACAGAGGATCTGGAAAGACCCACCAAGGAAGAGAAGTCGGAGTTACGAGATAAACAGGGTGAAAGGACATTGCAGGCAGAAGGGGCAGCATGAGCGAGGGCGCTACTGAGGCAGAAGAGAGCATGCGGTGTTTGAGGCATGAAGGAAGGCCAGAGTTGCTGGAGCGTAGAGGGAATGGGAGGTGGTGTTAGCTTCATCTATGTGCTTTGATTTTACTGGGCAGAAAGTGGCATTACATGAGCTATCTTTTTAAACCAGCTGGCCCTTGTTTCCATCCTCCTCCCCCCTGTTCCAGGCCCAGCTGGAGATCCAGCATGAACACACCCAGGCTGTCCCACTGCTCAGGCACACTGTCCTTCACCTCTGAGCACCCACTGCTGTACTTCAGGTGTCCTGTGCGGGCCCTGTCTGTGTCTTGTATGATGGGGCTGTGACATCTGGGGTGTGTGTGTGTGTGTGTGTGTGTGTGTGTGTGTGTGGAGGGGGGCATGTGCTGGGGGAGCAGTCAATCAATTGTGGAGCATACCCTGTTGACAAGTCAGGGGTGGGGTGGGGTGGGGTGCCTGAAGAGGCAGAGAGGCTGGCCTGGGGCTTGGGGGTGGGCACACAGCTTGCCTGGGAAATGAGGCATGACTTACCAGCTGCAGACTTCCATGGGTAGGGAGCAGAGGCCCCTGGGCACAGAGCAGGGAGGGCTTTTCTCCTCCTCACATCTGGTGCTGTCCTCCTCTTCCTTTAGGGTCCTGGGTCAGGCAGGGGAACTATCCCTAGCTGGCTGAGCCCTTCCATTCCTTCCTTTGAATTTGGGGGCTCCCTCCCAAGTAGCTCCCAGTGGCACATGGCTGGAAATCATGGGTGTTAGCTTCTTCATTCCACTGTAGGTATTCCAACCACTACCCTCCCAACACACACAGAGACATGCACTGAGCAGCCAAGATCTCCGGTTCTGTTGCGATCTCCCTGGAGCAGAAGCCCCCAGCTCACCCATTCCCCGGAACAGTGTTTCTCACAATGTGAACTTCAGACCCACTGCATCAGAATCATGCGGAATGCCTGTGAAAATGCAGGTTTCCGGGGAACTCTGATGCAGAGGTTCATGGACCACATTTTAAAAAGCTTCATCTGGAGGATACCTAATTCTGTCCACAGAACTGCCAAGGCATTCCTTTCCCCAGAAACGTCTCCTCAATCCATCCAGTGATGGTATACTTGGCGATTCAACCCTGGACCCTGGGCCCATCCCTTCACAGCCAGACCTCTGCCAGAAGGGCAAGCCATCCTGCCCCTTCAGACCTGCCACATCATGCAGTCAATAGACATGCACCAAGGACCTACTAGGTGGTAGGTGCTAGAGTCCTGACAACGACACGGTGCCCACGATCCCTGCCCTCGTGGGTCTTCTAAGTTAGGAGTGAGGACAATTATTATAGAAGCAAATAAATAAATAAGCAAGATAATAGCGGCAAGTGCTATGAAGAAAATAAAATACAGTTATCTGAAAAAATTTCCCAGAGGACCCGCTTAATTCCAGGTTCAGGGAAGGGGGCTACCTTGGTGCTTATGAAGAGTAATGTTCTGGAAATGAAAGAAAGAACCCTTCCTCTCCCTTTGCTCCTGTCTTTGTCTCTCTTCTTTCTTTCTTTTCTTTACCTTGGCTTGGCTCTCTGTTTTTCTGGTTAAATTCCCTCTTTGTCTCGTTTCTTCTCTCCTCCTCTGCTTCCCTCCCTCCCGCTCCCTTTGCCTCCCTCTTCTTCCCACCCGCCTCCCTCTCTTCTGCTCCCTCCGGAGAAACAGATCCCTCTGCCTCTCAGGCTAGCCAGCAATAATTGAGCTGTGGGCTTGCTCAGCAGCTGGACCTGAGAGCAGGGCTAGGGGAGGAGAGCAAGGAGGTCAGAGGGGAGCTGGAGGTGGAGGAGAGCTGGAGGGACGGGAGCAGGGAGGGGCCTCGGGAGGGTCAGGACTCTCAGAGGGACTGGAGGCGGCTGCTGTGCCAGGTAATCTAATCGGGGGTGAGTCATAAAGATCACTCACTCCTGTGCACCGGACTGGCCCAGGAGATCACATTCATTTCAAGCGGGTGTAAAGTCTACCGAGAATTCCCCTCTTCACCACACACATGAAGATAAACTGTCTTCGGCTTCCAATATGATCTTACAACAGCTTGTCAGTGACAAAACAGCCTCAAATCCGCCCATTTATCAAACGGCCAATCCTGTTAACAGCCTAAAAGAGACATAATTACCTGCGGCCTATTGTGCGATTCTTTATACTCACGCCGCTTCCTTCTTCCTGGCAGAGTTCCAGAACGTGAGCTCAGAATTCATTCCTGGTGACTGGGGAGATCATCGGAGATGTTAAGGTTGGGGACAAGAGGGAATGGTTGAGGTGAGAAGTTTGCACCGTGGGCGGGTATGTGGGTCAGCACCACGGACAGAGACAGGGCCGGGCGCCTGGGAGTGGTGGCCTGCACGGTGGGGGGAGGAGCCAGGCCCAACTCGTGCGGGCAGAGCGAGGGCCCGCAAGGGGCCTGGCAGGCATCTCAAGGGCTAGGTTCCAGCTGCCTGTATAGAGAATGCAGTGGAGCTTCAGCCCGTGGGGCGTCAGCACTGACAGTAGGGACAGTATAGAGCACAGCTTGACCTGTAGATCAGCAGTTTGGGTAGAATTGTCCACTCTCAGGCAGAGCCAGGAGTCCCTTCTGTTGACCTCAGGATGGCTGACACAATTTGGGTTTCCATGGCTTCAGAATCTGCCATGCTGCTACCTGGGTGAGTAATCATGCTGGTTAGTAAAAGCTAACATTTACTGAATGCTTGCTATGGGCCAGGCTGTTCTAAGCTCTTTAAAGATATAATCTTAATCAATATAAACCTTACGCAAATCCATTATAGGATCCAATTTTATAGATGAAAACATGGGTGAGGTTAAGTTACACGTCCAAAGTCTCCCAGAGCTGATTTAGACTTGCGGTCTGTGAGCTGGGCTGCCTCCAAGGCAGCCTCTGGCCATGATGGGAAATGAGTTTTGCAGCTCTGGTTTGGTCTCTCTCCCTCTCTGCACTTCTTCCTATTCCTCAGGGAGCCCAATCAAGGCAGGTCTCTGCTCTCACAGCTTTGGGGAGAAGGATGGGAGAACAACATGGCATGACCTTTTCCTCCATGAGAAATAAGACACCCTGGAAACTGGCGTCTCTCTAGCCAGGGCTGCTCTATTAATGTATCTTCATTCCCTATCCCCTCCCTCTCTCTGCTGGCCCTAGGTACCTCTCCTCCACCCATTCCAAGAGGCCACCACACCCCTCTTCTCCTACTTCCCAGTGCCAAACCCCCTACTTGCTACTAGCTTTCCCCACACTCCTTTCCATTTTCCAGCAGGTCCACGGGAATCCTCTCCTGGGAGGAAACCATCAGAGTTCATTTGGAAGCCAGATAAAGAGGCAGACAATGAGACAGACAGCAAGAGACAGACAACAGACAGACTGAAAATGAATTGTGAAGCACTGTTGAGTTAATGATTGTGGTCAAATCCTGTTGAGAGACAAGGCCAGGATTAGCTATCTGAGACTGTCTCACAGAATTTCTAGAACTCAGCTGTAACTCTGCTGGCTCCCTCTGCCCACCAGCCCTCCAGCCTCACCACTCTCCTTCCCTGGGCTGCCCCCCAAACTAGCATCCTTTCTCCCACCCCACCCAGCCACAGGGCATTCATCACTTGGGTTAGTGATTTATCAAAGTCTCCGACAGTTGCCGCTTGGCAAAAATCAATCTGTGAAGAATGGGACCAACCCAGGGGCCCCTGTTCTCCCAAGCCCCCACCATCAATCTGCCCCAAAGGAACGCAGCAGCTCCAACCTCAGTACTGCCTCCCTGACCTCAGCCTCACCCCAGCCTTGGCGGGGTGGGGGGGGGGTGTGTCTCTGGATCCCTTCCTGTTCTTAGAGAGAGGGGAGTGAGGGAAGGAGGACAGAGAGAGAGAGAGGTGTGAATTAGTGCCTTTGTTAAATGTTTATTTTGTTGTTTTTAAGTGAGAAAGTCCGAGCTCTATTAAATGCAATCAATACTTGGCCCAAGAGAAGCTTCCCTTCTCTGAGACATTTGAAATCTGGTCAAATCGTTTTGCCCCAATACAAAGTAATTTATCAATTTCAAAACCCTTCTAATCAGTAGAGGCTATGGAGTCCCCATTCCTGCCCTCTTCTGTGGCAGGACACACACACACACACACACACACAGCTGTGCACAAACTCCTCCCTCCCCCCTCCTACCTCCCAAGGACTGCAGAATGTCTTCCCCTCAGCTCAGCCTCCAGGCTGGGCGCCATCCTCAACGTCCCCAGCCCAGCCTATGTGCTTCTGGCCCAGAGAGGCTGCGGGGCCCCTGCAGGTCTGTGGCGCTCAGCCCTGGGGAAGTGGAGGTGGGCATGGGCCCAGCCACAGTGCACTGCTGAGTGCACTCCTCTCCACCCAGTGAAACAGCCAAGTGGGGACGATTCCTGTTCATAGACAGAGCCCAGGACTGGAGCCAAGCCACCAAAATCATCCCCTAGGACCTTGGCCTTAGTCTCCAGGGGGCAAGCAGGATCGGCTGGTTGGAGGGGGGTTTGCTGGCTGCACCTGGGGGTGATGTCACAGTACTCTCCTGCCTCTGAAGCTGCTATTTTTGCCCTCGAGGACAGCCTGTGTCCAAAGGGAGGCTGCGGCAGCCGCGAGATCACCTTGCAGCTCACCCGCCCGCTCCCAGGAAGGGTAGCTGGAGCCCTTGCCATTAGATTGCGTTCTCGGCAAGCCTTTGGTGGCCACAAGCTGTGGTGGCCAGATAGGCCACTGACCTGTGGGTAGGGCCCCCCCCCGAGGGGCTGATTCAAATGCTCTCCCCACAGTGGACTCTGCACATTCCTCCGTCAGAGAGTGACTGAGGAAAGTGACTCAGCAAGCCAGAGGCCACCCCACAAGGGAACTCAGGAGCACAGATGGCATAGGAGCTTTCTGAGACCTCCACCCACAGAACAGTCAATCCAACGGTCTTACCTTGACCTCCAAGGCCCTGCCATGAGGCCTAACCTAAAACCTCCAATAGACCTATGAAAGCATGCCTAGTTCTCTGTAAATATGTGTGCAGTCAATGAATGTGTGGAACTCTCTGTGTAGCTCTGCCCCCTGCTTTGTGCATTCTCCCCCCAAATCCATCACAGCTCCTCTAGGGCTAGGTCTAAGGATTTTGCATATCTTGGGAGCCCTCATAGTTTTTCCCCGAGGCTTCTGCACAAAGTAATATTAAACTAGAGTGAGCACTGTGCCCTACAGTTTATTAGGTATTTTAATATTAACTATCTATTCTGCAATAATGCTGGGGCATAGGTATTATCCTAGTTTTTACTGAGAGAAACCAAGGTTTAGAGAGGTGAAGTCATGTGTCCCAAATCACGCGGAAAGTGCTAAACCTGGCTTGCCAATCCAAGTTCTCTGAATCCAAATCCTAAAATCTTTCTACATCGTTCACTCCTTCTTTTATCATATAAATATTGAGCCTCCTTCTTATGTCGAAAGCTTTTTTTCATGGAAGTCTAAAGTTAGGTGACATTATCCCCTTTCTATAGACTGGGAAATAGAAACTCCACGGTGAAGTGATTTGCCCAGGTAGCACAGTGTAAGTATGAGATGGAAGTAGATTAAACCCAGGTCTTCTGACCTCAAATCTGGAGTCCTTCCCATTGCACCACACAAAATTTTCATGGCCACGCAGCATATCAAAGAGATATCAGTGTAAAGGGGCCATGTTTCTCCTTGATCCTGTAGACCATCTGAGGGCAGCCACTCCAGTCCAGCCCCCCACCAGGACTGCTTGTGGGAATTATGAACGTCATTCCCCCAGGAATTTGAGAAAACAGTAGGAGTACGGCACCACGAGCCACGCTAGCTGGAGGTGGTCCCCAGTGCTAAGCAGAGAGGAGAGGCATACAGATCCAGGGCTGAACCCTTCCGGGAGACAGGTGGAAGCAGAGAACCATTGAGGAGGTGACTGGGAAAGCAGATGACTTCTGGGAACTACGGTGCCCATTACTGTGTTGGATCTCCCAACCCCGCGCCCCCCCCCCCACAGACCTGAGGACTGCCCAAGCCTCCCCCAGGAGGGGACGTCCCCCACAAAGAATGGCTGCAGTACCAACCAGCTCCTCACCCCGATTGCTTCCCACATTGATGGATGAAAGCGCCTCTGCAAATTAGAAAAATAACTAATGTGCTACTCCCAGCCCCTGCTGCCTGTGAGTGGAGGGGGCTTTTCTGGCTTAACCCAAGAAGTGGGAGGAATCAATCCCCTGAATAACAACCTGAAGCAGCAGCAGGGAGAGGCTCCTAGCCTGGTGGGGGTGGAATTACATTTCCTACAGGGTGTTCTCGATGTCGCCTCTCATCACCATAATATTTACATCAAATGCAAAAGGCCTCCTTGGAATAGAACCCTGAGGTTGTAGATGCCAAATCCAAGAATGTCAGCAAAGGCAAAAGATCAAGTTCTTTTTTTTTTTCCCTTTTTTGCGGTAGGCGGGGCTCTCACTGTTGTGGCCTCTCCCGTTGCGGAGCACAGGCTCCGGACGTGCAGGCTCAGTGGCCATGGCTCACGGGCCCAGCCGTTCCGCGGCATGTGGGATCCTCCCAGACCAGGGCGCGAACCCATGTCCCCTGCATCGGCAGGCGGACTCCCAACCACTGTGCCACCAGGGAAGCCCAAAAGATCAAGTTCTTTAAGCAGCAGTCTCTCCCTCCCTACCCAGTGATGCATGCCACAATCCCCCCGGGGGAGGTGGGTGGGCCCCTGAACAGCCCTGAACCTCACCCAAGATCTGGAATGGCTGGGAACTTGCAGGCAGCTCGAGCTCCCAGAAGGGCACTCTTCTCTGGTCCTGGCATGCCAGGAGGTCTTGTCCCTTCCTCCAGGCTTTACACAAAGTCTGAGGAAATGTGTCCACATTTCCTCCCTGTGAAGAAAGGACACCTCATGGACAGAAAGACAGGCGAACTCTCTTCCATGAACCCCAGAGCCTCCGTGATCAGGCCTCAGTATGGTCAGCAATCCAGTTCTCAGCCCAGTGTGCCCCTCCCTTTTCTAGCTCCACCCTTGGGGAAACTTTTCTGAGGTTGTTTGTCATCGAACATTTATTGAGCACTTACTTAGCACCAGGCCCTGGGAATACAATGGTGAACACCCTGCACAGCTTATGTTCTCAAGGGCAAAACACAATGCCCTTGTGTTTTATTAATCAGTCAAGATCGCTCAACAAATAACTTCAGATGGTATTCAGTGCTGTGACGGAAAGAAATTGGGATGAAGGGATAGAGGGAAGGATGGAGCCCACTGTTGCCTGGGTAGTCATGGAAGGCCTCTCCAGAGAGGTGGCACTTGACCTGAAGAATGAGAAGGAGCCGCTTCGTGAAGATTAGGTGGAAAAGCGTTCCAAACAGGGAAGCACAGCAAGTGCAGGAGCCTTGAGAAGAGAATGAGCGCATGTGCAAGAGGAACAGAGAGCAAGCGGGCAGCTGGGGCAGAGTGAGTGATGAGTGGGAGGTGAGGTTAGATGTGCAGGGTCTTACCAACCACAGAACGGAAATGGATATGTTTTTTTTTTTGGAAATGGATTTCATACTGGAGACGCTGGGAAGTCGTGGGAGTGACTTAAGCAGGGAATGACACTATCTGATGTACATTTTTTTTTTTTTTTTTTTTGCGGTACGCGGGCCTCTCACCGCTGTGGCCTCTCCCGTTGCGGAGCACAGGCTCCGGACGCGCAGGCTCAGCGGCCATGGCTCACGGGCCCAGCCGCTCCGCGGCATGTGGGATCCTCCAGGACCGGGGCATGAACCCGTGTCCCCTGCATCGGCAGGCGGACTCTCAACCACTGCGCCACCAGGGAAGCCCCCCGATGTACATTTTTAAGTTTTGCTCAGATTATAAAAGTCTCAGTCTAGTTCCGGCTTCCCAGCTTACTCACTGTGTGATCTTGGGCCAAGTGCCTGCATTAGTAAACTCAGTTTTCTTAAGAACTCCTTGGGGAGTCAGAAAGGTGACATGAGTTAACATGCGTAGCGTGTCTAGTTCAGGGCCTGGTGTCAGTAGGTGCACAGTTAATGCCCCACATTGTCTCTCCCACTCTGTGCGTCCTCTGAGTCACAGCCTAGGCCCCATCTCTCCCCAGGTGTCACACACTAAGTGCACCCAGGGCCTAGCTGGGGTCACAGAGCAGGGGGAGGGGCCTTGTCCACTGGCATCAAGACCAGTTGAGGTGGAGCCAGTGTTCCCTTCACCCAGCGTCCCAGCATTTGTGGTCCCCACCCCTTGGGCCACAAGAGATCAGACATCATGGGACTCCCCAGGGGCCATCAGTGGAGTGGTGTCCAAGATGCTGGGCACGTTTGCGTGCAGACACTCTGCATTTCCATGTCACCTGCTGCACCAGTAGGGCAGACACAGCATCCAGGGGAAAGGTTATTGCTGCTATCAAAGGTTGTGCTCCTCTAGACTCATCTGCATTCCTCCCCAAGTCCTTTGCGCCAGAAGTTGCCTGGAGAAGATTGGGGGAAAGGGTGGAAGCAACTGGAGGGAGCAGATTATAAAGGTTTTTGTCAGGCTGTGTGGAAACTGAACCAGGGCTGGGAGCAGATGGGTGACCCCACTTCTCCCTGGAGCTGGCCTCACTCTGCAGCCAGCTCCCAAGTGGGGAGAGGGTGGCAGCTCTGAGAGAGGATCCTCCCAGCAGCTGCCTGGGTCCACAGGTCCACCTGACTGTCCTCAAGAATAAGGTAGTTCTCCTCCCTCCCTCCCTGTACTGGGCTCCACAGAAAGGATATGATGAGGTTAATTAATTGCTCATAGCAAGTTCTTTGGAAAGAAGAGAAGAGGCAAGAGAGCCGTCACGTATGGAAGCCAGAGGGTCCTCAACACAGGGCTAGCAGCGAAGTCCTGCCAGACACAACAGGGAGTAAGGTGGGGGGTAAGGGGGTTGTGATGGCTGCAGGCAGGCACAGGAAAGGAGAGGGGCAGCAGAGGAAAGGGGTGTGAGAGAGGCCTCAGATAGCAGCCTCACAGGAGCCCCCAACCCTGGCATGTTTGGGAAGCCCACAGGAGGAAGAAAGTTTGGTTGAGCAGGGATGGCAAAGCCCAGATTGGCTCAGCCCAGTTCCTCAGACAAGGAGGACGAGGAACGCAACGCAAGCCACAGGCACTTCCTCTCCCTCCTCCCCCCAAATCTAGGTACCCATGAGGGGCCCTCCTTCTCCCCATCCAACTTCTTAGAAACCCCTGTAGCCGCAGTGAGGCCCCCAACTCTCTCTTGAACTTTACACGTAGGGCCACTGTACTTAGCATCTCCACCAAACCCAGAGGTATTAACATGAAGCAGGCTGGAAACAGGCAGAGAAAGCGGGTGCTGCCGGAACCCCGAGGGTACTGACCAAGGTCCTGAACAGCCCAATTGCTTCTACAGAACCTTCACAGTTCTTCCTATTCACCCTCTCCTCCCATCCCCACCCACACATCTACCCTGCTGTACCTCCAAGGCTTCATCCTGAACGTGAACCCTCGAAGGGCTGGTTAGTCAGGGAGCTGAACTCAAGAAGCTCCTCTAGGTTTCAAACCTCCTCCCGAAAGCAGCCGCCTGCCCCCCTCCCTTCCTCTCCCTAACACTGGCTCCGTCTGTTCTATCAGCTCCTTCAAGGACAGCCCCCTGTGTTCTGACCACGGTAGCAGCTGGCAGGGCCTCAGGCTGCACTTGACATCCTGATCTAACCATATTCTTGGAGAGGAAGCAGGTTGGGAGTTCCGCATGCTTGCACACACCTGCACGTACCGGGCTCACACCCTCAATGTCAGCCTGGACTAGAGAAGTGGTTCTTAGATTTCCTGGGTCAGAGACCCTTTGGCTGTGACGAAAGCCAGGCACCCTCTCTCTGGAAAAATGCACACATACACAACCTTTTGTGTGTCCTATCAGGAGGGCCTGGAAGAGGGGTAGCCCTTCCCCTGATTCCTGCTCTCAGCAGCAATCCTTATCCAGGGGTTGGGGTTCCCCTAAGAAGACGTTTTCCAGGCAGATGGGGATTTGGCCAAATCACAGGGCGCCCTTTCATGGGTTGAGTCTTCAGGAATCGCCAGAAATAGTGCCAGTGGGGCTGGGCTAAGGGGGGCAAGAGGGGTCTGAACAATCTCCAATGCCACCTCCATTTCTCAGACTCAAGGACTCAGTAGTTCTGTCCCACGCATGCCTTTTGCTAGCCAGTGAAGTCCAGGCATTATCCTCCCTGCCTGTGGACGTTCTTTTTGAACCAGGACAAGTAAGCTCTGAGCTCCTGGTGTCTCCTTGAGTCATTGCACCGTCTGACCAGGTTTTTGCCATCCACAGTGAGCATCAACCATGTAGACAAGAAACCTGAGCTCTGTGTGGTTTCAAAGCTCCCTCTGACCAGGCACGAACTCACTGCCTTGGGTTCGGTGCACACCTGTAGACACACAGGCACTGACACACAAAGCACGCACACACAAGTTGTGCAAGAGCATAGAAAAACACACACACCACAGAAGCAGGAGGAAGCACGTAAAACTGCAAAAGGCACATACATGAACACGCTATTCATATACACATAATCACAGTCACGTAAACCATATGTGTGCCCATACATGCTCTAATGTGTAACTTCCCATTCCCACCTCCTGGGGAACACGCCAGCCCCACTAAACTTTCTATTTCTCTCTGCCATACTTTTGTGTAGTCTGTTCCTTGGGATGGAATCACTCTTCCCTCCTTTTCCTCACATGGTAGTTTCCTAGTTAGCCTAGTAAACCTTCGTATTAGGGTTTTGCTAGGGATGCCATAGCAAAGTACCACATGATGGATGGCTCATAACAACAGAAATTTATTCTCTCACAGTTCTGGAGGCCAGAGGTCTGAAATCAAGGTGTTGGCAGGGTTGATTCCTTCTTGGGAGCTCAGAGTGAGCATCTGTTCATGCCTCTCTCCTAATCCTCTCTGGGGATAGGCAGGGGTGTGCTGATTCTGTACCCCAAGCTGTGGGAACACGGGGGCAGCCCCTGGTAGGGCTCTTCTCCTTCCTCGGAAGCTGTGGGTAGTAGCAGTACCTGCTGGAAGGGCAGGGTCAAGCTCAACCACTGGTCCCTCCACCCACTCCTTCCCTGGCAGAGGTAAGTGACAAGCTGGCAGAAAGCTTCGCTGACACCTTTGTTGGCAAAGCAGCCCCTGTTGGCCACCGATGACAGGGTGGGGGCCATGGCCAATGGGTAAAATGAAATGGTGCCTCTGGCTCTCAAAGCTCCTTCCCATCTCCCAAGCCCTGGCACCCAAGGGCCCCTGAGGAAATGGCCAAGCAGTGGTGAGGGGAGGCTCAGCCAGGAAGAGGGGGGAGCAGTGCCTGCCCTCACCAGGGAAGGTGAAGAGATGGGGAGCTCTTTTCTGGGTACTGAGAGAAATGATCATTTGTTCTCTCATCCTGCAGAGACAAGGAAGGACTGAGTCTGGGGCTAGAGAAGCAACTATAAGACCTCTGTCACCCTACTGGCCTCCTCCGTCACTTGCCATCTCCCAGGGATGTGGGGCTCGGAAGTAGCTGCTATCACGGGAGTTCGGAGAATTAAGAAGAAAGTGGAGACCGCCAGGAAGAGGAGAGGGGCTGGGGGTTCCAGGATGGGAAATTTGGCCTGAGCACCTTCCAACAGTAGACACCCTGTCCCTGTCCCTACAGGTCCTGCTTGGAAAGGCCCCCAGAGGGAAGGAGGAAAGAGTAGGACAAGCTCTGTGTTTGGAAGGTGAAGTGATTTTCTTGAATCTGCAAGATAGGGTTCTGGAAAACCGTTCCCCTGGGGCACCTGGGTGGGTCATTGGCAAGCAGCTGGGCAAGCAGGTGGAGCTGGAGCCGGGAGCCAAGGAGGGATGAACACTCACGGCCTCCCGGGTACCATCTGCAGCTGCTTGCTCTGCAGTGACCCTGGCTACAGCTCTCCTGCAGGAAGCAGGAGTGTGCCGTGGATCGTCCAGCCCAAGCGAGGGCTACAGTGTGAGACAGGATGAGCACCCCTGATGGAGGGCTGGCCGGCCAAGCAGGCTCCACGGAGAGAGATGGGCCGGAGGAAGCCCACAACTGGACAAAAGGGACAGAAGTAGGTGGCAGCACGAAGGGGGCGAGAGGGCGAGGGAGGGGAGTTTGAGGGGCCAGGCAGTCAGGAGAAAGCTCTGGCAAGCTGTCATGGGGCCATCTCCCTGCCACAAGGTCTCAGGGGTCCCCCAGTCATGCCCATCCGGGAGCCCAATGACAGCCTCCTAATAGGGCACCCAGGTCTTTCTCGGCAGCCCCCCGTCCAGTTCTTCACGAGGACTTGGTTTACTAACTCGACACCATTCGCTCAAGTTTACCCCACCGCCAGCCACAGATCATGGCCAACTGGGGAGTCTGAGGCCAGTTTTCTGGGCTTGCCTTAAGGTGGAACAGGGTACTCAGACCCCTGGATAGCCGAGCTCCTAGAAGAACTCTTCTCAGAGTCACCCACAAGCCCAGACTTGTCAGCGCCCACGTTCTACCTTCGCCCCCACACCAAGATCCGTCTCCCAAGTCACAGCCGAGATCGGTGGGGGTCGGGCAGAGGCTGACCCAGATGCCGCCTTCTCTCCTCTTTGCTCTTTGTCTGGCCCCCGCCCTGCCATGGCCGCGGGGCCCTACACGCCTCTGTGAAACCCCATTTCCTCTCCATTCAATGACACAGTCTCTCCCACAGACTCTGACTTCCGTCCCACATCCTGAGCATTTCTAGGCCAGAACCCCTAGCCGGCAGGATCACAGAAGCCTGCCGGCCTGCAGCAGCCAGCAGGCAGGAGCGCTGATTGGTATTAACAGAGACCAGGCCACCAGATCACAAAAGACTCTCTCTTCCTGACCAGAGCCACGCCTGGGGCACAGCCTGCTTCTGGTGTCTGCTCTGGGGAGGAGGGGGCCCCTTTGGGGGGAGGGGAACAAAGGCGGGGGCGGGGGCGGGGTGCCCGCTGGGACCCTCCTCCTGGTGCTCATATACACTCAGCAAGGGGCTGGCCCTTCTCACTGACCCGCAACACAAGTCCTTGGGTAGCACAGAGCATACCAGGGACCTTGTCCCCTCAAAGCCCACCCTGTAGGCTCATTTAAATCTAACCTCACCTGGAACAAAAAGCTCTGAGTTCAGAATGCCTGCGCTAATATTCCAGACCACACTAACGTGTGTGACCTTGGACCAAAACACGGTGCCTCTGGTTTGTCGTCTGTGAAAGGGAATAACACTACCTACCTCACTGGGTTGTCGTGCACATTAAATGCTATTCATCAAAAGCTCCTAGCATTGTCCCCAGCATGTAGTATGCACTTCCTCAATAAATGGTAATTGCAGTTATAGGATTATGATTATGATTTCCTGGATTCAGTTCCCTTTATTATAAGAAGTTCCCATTTCAGGACTTCAGCACTGAGCATAGAGAGTGGAATAGAGGGGCATCCCAGAGACGTTTGTTGAATAGATGGAAGGAAGGCAAGGAGAGAGGGAAGGAGGAAGGAAATCGGATGTATTTATCACAGGTCAAATCAGTTTTGTGGGTAGACAAGAAAGACCCCTATTTAATAATCCACCTGATAGACAGTCACTCCCTAAAATTTCACCAATGTTGATTCATTCCTTTGAGTGAAGCACCGCCCTCTTCTCATCGGTCCCCTTTAAGATGCAGACAATCACACTTTAGTTTGAATGAGTTATAAGACTGACTGATGAGACGAGGTGGTTGGAGAGCACTAGAGCCTCAGTGGGGAGAAAGGGAATTTTGACGTGAAAAGTGAAGGGATCAGGGCTTCCCTGGTGGCACAGTTGTTGAGAGTCCGCCTGCCGATGCAGGGGACGCGGGTTCGTGCCCCGGTCCAGGAAGATCCCACATGCCGCGGAGCGGCTGGGCCCGTGAGCCATGGCCGCTGAGCCTGCGCGTCAGGAGCCTGTACTCCACAACGGGAGAGGCCACAACAGTGAGAGGCCCGCGTACTGCAAAAAAAAAAAAAAGAAGTGAAGGGATCATACAGGTGTGCAGGAGGCTGTCTGTAAGAAAATTGAGTGCAGGACACTGCAATTTGCCTTAGTAACAGTTCAGATGTGACTGAACCTTATATTCAAGAATGTCTTCCTTTTCTTTGTCCCAGATCCTTCATGCTATGGATTATAGAACAAAACGGTCATCTATTTCTCCACAATATGGGCCCAGCACAGAATGTATGACAGTATTTGTTCCTGAAGATTTTCTTTTTCTCGTGGTAGGAACTATCCATATGCAATCTCAATCCTAAAGTGACTTTCATTTGCTGGGGAAATTTGAAGACTATCTTTCGCCAGTCTGAGGTTAAACACAGAGGGAAATCTAAAGCAATTTTCCTGTTTGAGAAGCAATTACAATATTTTTAAACAACTGAAGCTTCAAAATTTCAAATTCACCATACAGTTAGGCCCCCACCACAGGAGCTACAGATTTTGCAAAGTTTACAAAGCAGTGAAACAGCTCCATGGTTTTTCCCCGAGTGCTGAGTCTTTGAGTGTTTCACAAATGAAGATGTTCCGGGAGACTAGATGCAGTTTTCTTGGTGTTTGGCTTTTTGGGGCCTTTTAAAGTAAGCGTTACATGGGGAAAAATTAAGAGGAAAGATGGTATAACAAAATATCAGAGCAACAATACATTTTTAAAAAATTAATTAATTTATTTATATTTATTGTTGGCTGTGCTGGGTCTTCGTTTCTGTGCGAGGGCTTTCTCTAGTTGTGGCAAGCGGGGGCCACTCTTCATCGTGGTGTGCGGGCCTCTCACTATCGCGGCCTCTCCCGTTGCGGAGCACAGGCTCCGGACGCGCAGGCTCAGCGGCCATGGCTCACGGGCCCAGCTGCACCGCGGCATGTGGGATCTTCCCGGACCGGGGCACGAACCCGTGTCCCCTGCATTGGCAGGCAGATTCTCAACTACTGTGCCACCAGGGAAGCCCAACAACAGTACATTTTTAATAGCATTATTTATCAACATTTATTGGCGTTTGGACTTAACAAACACTCTGGTCCATCCCCATTGAGCATCTGAGTAAATTTAAAGAACTTGCCTTGCCTTTGACGCAGTGAAGATGACCCAAGTAGGGTCCTTGTGACATTTTGCAGAGACAGACTTTCGGATGCTGGGCCAGAGAGGATAGATACAGAGACCATAGCCAGTTCCTACCTTTTCCCTGGTCCATTTCCCAGGCCTGGAGAACTCAGTCTGCTTTGTGAGTTTCCCCCAGGCTTTCTCATAAACCCCACCCACTACAGCAGGTGGACAGAGGGTTCTGAGGACACATGAATCATGCTGTCGTTCTGCCCACCAAGACTACCAAAGGGGCAGCCATAAAAGACCGATCTCTTTTTTTTTTTTTTTTTTTTTTTTGGGGGTACGGGGGCCTCTCACTGTTGTGGCCTCTCCCACTGCGGAGCACAGGCTCCGGACGCGCATGCTCAGCGGCCATGGCTCACGGGCCCAGCCGCTCCGCGGCATGTGGGCTCTTCCCGGACCGGGGCACGAACCCGCGTCCCCTGCGTCGGCAGGCGGACTCTCAACCACTGCGCCACCAGGGAAGCCCAAGACCTATCTCTTTTGCCACAGCTGATTTATCATTATCAGGAATTTGGCAGATGATCCACAGGCGAGAAACCCCCTCTGGGGTCTGGTGGGCGGAAAAAAGTGAGATGCGTTACTCAGAGTTTCTCTTCAAGGAGTCTAAACAGGCAAGCATAAGGCCCATGATGGACAGGTACTGTTTTTGTCTGCCCAGCACTCATTTCACATTTCTCTAATAACACCTCCATATTCTTTGGGGGAGCAACTGCTCTACCGCTTTCAGTCCCTAGAGTTTAGGTAAGCTGGTCCCACCCCTAGATTCAGGGATACAGCCCCAATCCCAAGTCCGACCAGTCAGCAGAACCCACCCCGACCACAATGGTGGGTTCAAGAGGGGAAAATGAATACATTAAGGTATTGGTCTGGCTACTGTAACAAAGAGACCCATACAGCCATAGCTTAAACAAGACAAAAGTTTGTTTCTTTTTCATGTAAAAGCCCAAATGAATGCAGTAGCTCTGCTCCATGGAAGTCCTCAGGAACCCAGGACTTCCGCTGGACCTCTTCTGTCTTCTGCTCTGCCCCTCTGGGGTTTACTCTCATCCCCTCCACGACCACATGGCAGCCAGAGGCAGGAAAAAAGGAAGGGGAAGCGTGACCTTTCCTTTGAAGGGAAGAGCCCGAAAGTTGCCCATGTCCCTGTTGCTTACAACCCATTAGCCAGAATTTAGCCCCAGACCACACCTAGTTGCAAAGGAAGCCTTACGGCCAGCTACAAACTTCTACCAAGTTGGAAGAAGAAGAGAATGACAACGGTGAGACAACCAGAGGCCCTGCCGTAGCAGCCATCCTGTCACCATGATGGGAGAGTCTGTCCACAGATGGAGTTAACACAGAGGAAAGAAGAGATGACTGATGGCGAGAACGTCACTGAGGCCCACAGATCCAGCCATGCTGAAAGCCAGCTCTCCCTCTGATTTTTCAGTGATGTGACCCAATAAACTCCCTTCCTTTTTTTCTGTTTTCTTTCCTCTTGTTTTTGTTTTTGATTAAACTAGTTTGATTTGGGTTTCTGGCACCAGAACCCAAAGAGCTCCGGCTAATCCATGGCAACATAAGAAGATAAATGGTCGTAAGGAAGAAAGAGGTCAAAGAGACCATGACGAGAAAGCCAAAGGCATGAGGAAACAGGACCCTCACAAGACAAAAAAAAGGGGCAGAGAGTCAAGGATGGTGAGAGGGGAAGAGGTGGACACACAGAGGGAAGATAAACTTTCATCTCCTTCTGTAAATGTCCCTCCTGCCAAGCCACTCTGAGGTTCAAATTATCTTCTAGTTCAGTTACAATGCAGGGAAAGTTGTTTTATTTTTCAAAATATTTGCTGCCCTTCCCTTGGGTGCCCTTTCTGAAGGAGGAATAGACTTCCCATTGATGTCAGCCTTGGCCATGTTATTTACTTCGGCCAATAAAATGTGAAGGGAAGCTTTAAGCCCCAGTGTGCTCCTCTGTCCGCCTGGGCTCCAGAGTGAAGAAAACATGTAGCAGAGCTGCAGCTGACCCACAGCAGACATGTAATATAAAGGAGAAAAAAAATTTGTCATAAGCCTCTGAGATTTGGGGATTGTTTGTCACTGCAGCATAACCTAATGTAAGCTGACTGATGCACATGTCTTTAAGGCCTATATTTCCTGCAGTTCCTGCTGATCTTGAAGCTTGATTGTTCATCTTTCCATGGGTTCCCAAACACATATTTCCTTACAGTATTACCTCTCCTCTACTTGTAACCGACAGGGAGTATGCCTTGGAGAATCATCCTGATGTCTAGGAAATTTGGAGAGTTCTATCCATTAAGTCAGGAATGACAGGCCTATGCTTCATGAGCAAGTACCCCTTATTACCAAGTCCTTTTCCAATTCCTTCTCCCCAGTTCCACCTGTAGCCCCAAGAGGACATGGATCAGATCTGATTATTATAAAACTGAGTAACTGCATGATTAAGTAGTTTCATATCTGCAAATCTTACAGAATTTCTGTAAGACAAAATCAGAAATGGATCATATTACCGATGCTGACTTATCGAACTTGAGGATGTTTCACGTTAGCGTATGTGCCGCACTAGCAACGATAATGATGGTGGACAAATTCACGCAGTGCCTTCTATTTTCAAAGCATGTCACGCACTTGCTTGCTTTAAATTCACAATAGCCTGCAAATATTATCCCCATTTTACATACAGGGAGACCGGGGGAGAGAAAGTTGAAGAGACCTTACAAATTTTGGAGCTCTGGCTCTTTGTCCTGCTTCTTCTCCCTTCCTTCTACCTGAATCACAGCAGGAAGAGAACACCTCCTCCATGACAGGAGCTTGGGAAGGACAATCAGAGACACCCTGATTTAAATAAATAAGTGAATGCATGAATGTAGGACTAAACGGATGGCTAGGTAGATAGGTGGATGATGGATAACTGGACGAGTGGATTGATGGACAGATGAATGGTTGGGTGCCTTGCTGGATGGATCCCTTTTGTATGGGTGGGTAATCGGTAGGTGGATTGGGGTGGCTGCTGTGGTCGGAGAGAAAAGGCAGTGGTGTTCTCTCAGAGTCTGGAAAGTGTGCACAATACCTCTAATACTCTGCCACCCAGAATGCCCTATACTTGGCCACTATCTTAACCCTACCTGCCCAAGTATTCTAATTCCCCCTCACCCCCAAGAAAATAGAATGTGTTTCACCCAAAAGGTTGCCTACTGTTACTCTACAACTTATAAGCCATGTTCACTACATCTCTCCATGCCTCAGTTTCTTCATTTGTGAAGTGGAAATAGCACCTCCCTCTTAGGGTTGTTGTGGGAATACATAATATATATAGATCACTTAGTAAAGTGCTCAATGTATCATAAGTTCTCCATAAATAATAACTATTAAAATTATTATGTCCTAAAGTTCAGGATGGTTGCCTGTGGAAATCAAGTTAAGTTCCCGCTAAGCATACCCAATTGTGATTACCATCTTTAGCCCTTTTTCATTAGTGGTGGAATCTGTAATAATACAATAACCTTTATTTTATTACACAGCCCTTGGAAATTGAGGGTTTCATCCGTGTCAATTAATTCCTTCACAGCCCACGTTGGCAGTGACAGTCAGAATGTCAAAATGTCTCAGAGGATTCCTAGGAAATCTGAGGCCCTTCACGACGAGCCTGCCTGGGTGAGAGCCCAGCCGGAGTGAATCGTTAATGTACTTCACAGGAAGGGGACTCTTCCCAAATGCTAATACAATCAACCTGAAAGGCAAACTAAGCGTCCTGCTCAGTGATCACAGAGGCGCTCCCGGAGCTGGGGCGCTGTCCCCTGAGGAGGCCAGAGGCCCTGCTTCCCGCCCAGCCTTCCCGGGGAGGAGCAGCCCGTCAACGAGGTTTGCAGCTGCCTCGTGCAAGGTCAGCAGGCACATCCTGCCACAGACAGCCGGGCAGCGCCCTCACCGACTCTGGCCGCACGGACCTGGGTCCGCCCCAGGGAAACAGCACATTCTGGAGGAGGCTTAGCCAGGAAACCCCCATGGAGCGAGAAAGGAGATATCTGGATAAAGGAGGAACTGCCTAATTCCCAGCGTTTGCTCCTGGGACCCTGTTTGCCGCATCCTGTGGAGCCAGACTGCTTCAGTTCAAACCCTGGCTCCCCCGCTCCGCTTCCTAGGTGTGTAGCCTCGGGTACATTACTTAACCTCGTGCGCCTTACTTTTCTCATTTGTAAAGTGCAGATAATAACAACATCCACCTCCTAGGGTTGTGTGAGGATTTAATGATTTAATAACTATAAAGCACTTAGAGCAATGCCTGGTGCATGGAAAGCACTGTATACACGTCTGCTATTATTATTCATTCTTTCTTCAATCCCTTCCTTCATGCCTGCATTAATTCTTCCACCCATCCATTTATTCCTGCACGCGTGCATTCATGTATCCAACCTGCCTATCTGAACCTCGGATGAGGTCATGTTAAAAATGAATAAATAACAAGGTTTGGTTTGAGAGACAAAGAGCTGCCCTGGGTAGCTGGGGAAGGTTTCCTAAATCCCCAATTCCTGAGGCAACGTTCCACACAATCAACAGCTGGATGCCTTCGTTCATGTGGTTGTCTCTCTTTGGATACCTGCCTCCCTCCCTCTTCTCCCCTCAGAAAATTCTTACTCATCCTTCAAGGCTCAGTTCAAAGGGCATCTTTTCTAACTCCCAGGCATAACTATTCTCCATCTCCTCAATGAATGCTTATTTTAATGAGTGAATGAGTGACCGAATGAATAAAGGCTCCCAATGCTTTGTTCATATTATAGCCAGTATCACCTTGTGTTACAATTAGTCATTAGTACTCTCCCTTGTGCCTGGAACACTCTTTCCCCTTCTAGTAGGCCATTCCTATTTGTCACTCAGGTCTTGGTTTGGAAGTCACTTCCTCCAGGAAGCCTTCTTTGATTTACCAGATGGAGTCTTGGAGCGTCTCCTGTAAACTCTTGCAGCCCCTGCTCCTCCCCATCACCTCACTGGCCACACTGTGAGATAATTCCTAGTTCATCTGACTGTCACCCCTATGGGACAGCATCTTCTGTGAGGTTAGGGGCCAGGTCAGGCATTCCCAGCACCCAGTAAGGCGTCAGGTACACATGTCCACAGAATGGACAGCAATGCAAAGGGTTGGGCACTGCACAACTGTGGATGGCAGCCCTGCCCTGGAACGGCAAATGCTATTAACGGTAAATAGATGGTGGCAAAGCCTAGCACTCCGGGTCCCTGTGCCTGGTGTTTCTCCTCTGCTGCTCCAGGCCCCTTCTGGGTGCCGCAGAGGTGTTGCGGCTTCTCTCCTTCTCCTCTGTCAGGAGGTTTTCTGTGTTTGTGAACCTCTCAGTGCACCTGGAGAGAAGTGGATGGTGGAATGGAATGGGATGGATAGAAGCGGGTTCCCTGAGCCTGAAAGAAAGGAGGCTGTGGCTCTCACCTTGATAACAGTAAATACTGAGCGTTTTCTGGGGATAACGTAGGCCCTGCCTGAACACCTCCCTCCAGCTCTGACAAAGGGTGCCTGGAGCCCCTCCTTCTCAAAACATTTAGGCACTGCAGGACTCTCCCCACAGAGGGCAGGACAGGGGAGTGGTTAAGAGCAGACCACACTGCAAATTCCAGCCCACTTCCTACCGGCTGTGTGGCTTTTGGCAGGTTGCTCAGCCTTTCTGAGCTTCATTCTCTCACCTGTTTAAGGATCATACCTCACAGGAAAAATGTGAGAATTAAATGAAATGGCACATGTAATATGCCCAGCCCAGAGTAAATGTTCCACGAGTGTTTGCTAAGATTATTATTGTTGTTGTTATTAATCATCTTGTCAGAATCAGATGGGAGCTCAGAACAGATGCGTAATGTGGTGTTGATCTATCCCCACCTCAATGCAGTCCCTCATTGAGTCCTGGAGGCAAATGACGATTTGTCAGAATCACAATCTGGCAGCAGAACCAGAACCTTCCCATCAGTGTTCTCCCCACCACGTTGTCAGTGAAATGTCACTTACTTCATTCCTTTCCTCAGCGTCTGGAGGCTACATATAGAGTGGAGGGTGAGACGGGACACTGGATTGAAATTCTGTGTTTAGCACCTAGCAGCCATGTGAACTTGGGTGAGTTACCCTCTCTGACCTTCGGTTTCCTCATCTATAAGATGGGAATAATCATAATAATTCCTGCCTTAGTGCGAAGCATCAGTAGATTATCAGAAGTTAATCAGGAAGTTCAAGGAGAGCACTCAGTACACTGTCTGGCACAGAGTAATAACTGTTCATTATTATTATTATTTTATTAGTAAGTCTTAGGGTAGATGGCTGTTGGGGGAGGGAGCATTTAAACTGTGTCCTTGAAGGAGGCTTTTATTCTCCCTGGAAGTCCAGGCTACGGTGCTCCTGACCTGGGCACACCATTCCCATCTCAGGCCTGGGGGCCACCCCCCATGCCCCATTGTGCGATTCCTCCCCACTCCCTTCCATACTGCACCTCGCACTCCACCCAGGCAAGCTGTGGCCTGCTTCTACTTTCCTGGTGACCTCACCAGGGGACACTAATCTCAGATGCTTCTTTCTGCGAAATGCAATCCATGTCTGATGACAGAGGGACCCAGGCTCCCCCAGGCTGGGCTGGCTGCTGGGATGGCTCTGTCTCGTAAGGCAGACAGAAACCTCTACTAACCACAGGGAGCCGGCTGCTGGCTTCCTTCTGTGTGCTCTGCTCTACCTGTCTGCAGCTGGAGCCGCTGGCTGGTTCTTGAGGATGGGCAACTGACCTGGGGTTTGTTCCTAAGCTGGCATCACTGCCCTCACTCCAGTGTCATCCAAAGAGCTATTTGTCCCCCTATGTCCCAGAGCAACCTAGATGTCTGGGGGCCCCTCTACTCTGTTGTACCCGGGAGCTGTGGGATTCTGGGGAGGGGAGAACCCCTGGCCCCATCCTTTCCTCGCATCTCCCACCAGCTTCTTTTCTGGGAGCAGATCTGCAGGGCCCCCACCTCCAGGCGCCCAGAGGCCTGAGGAGTTGTCGAAACCACTGAACCTGACATGTATAATCATAGGAGATGCCAGCCGTCTCCTCCAGATGCGGACTAAAAATACAGAGGAGCAAGGGCCCTTGGTAATGGAGACTTTAAGAGCCTGTGACATGCGGCAATGGCTGCGCGGTCGCTAATGAGCTCTGAGCCGGTCGATGCCTGGGCCGGGAGTGAGCGCGTGGGCTGGGAGCAGGGATGGGGGTGTCACTCAGCATTTGTCCATCCTGGCTCAGAAACCTGGAACGCTGGTGTGTGCCAGGGACTTGGGGACCAGCTTGAGTGACCCCTGGACGATCAGATGGGGAGACTGAGGCCAAGTGACAGGAGGTAGGAAGACATCCAGGGCCCCCAGCCACACACCCCAGAGCTCAGCACACAACCTGCACCAGGACAAATGGGTGACGACTGACCAACTGAGTAAACAATTGAATGAGTGAATGAATAAATATCTTCCTCACTGCAATGTAAGCTCCCCAATGACGGGGACTGTAACTTAGTCCCCTGTCCCTCTAGGAGCGCCTGGTACAGAGTAGGCACTCAGACACTGCTTGCTGGCTGAATGAACACGTGATCTGCTTCTTCATCTACCCTCTTCTTGAGTGCAGAGAGAAGGAAGCCTGTGCAAACTGTTCCTGGGGTCTCTTTCCATGGGTCCTGCCGCTCAAAAAGCCAAGGTGTAGTCCCACCTACCAAAGAGAAAAACCACCACGACACAGCAGACGTCTCTTAAACACCCTCCTAAGAACGTGGCACAGATTATCTCACTTAGTCTTCATGTCAACCTTATGAGTTAAACGCCATGTTTACACGCATTTTGCACAGGAGGAAGCTGAAGGGCTCAGAGGGGTTGTGTGACTTGCCCTGGGTCACGCCTCGAGGAATAACTGGGGCCAGTATTCAAACCGGACCAGCCTGCCCCGCTCCCTCCTGAACCACTGTGCTACCCTGCCTCCCCTAAAGTACAGCAGGAGAGGAGAGGAGAATTGTGGGCCAGAGAGAGCCAGCAGCATGGAGGCAAAAAAATACCTCCAGGGCTCATAAAGTGTTTGATAAATTCCAGGAGAAGAATAGGAAGAAATAATGAGCATTTGTCAGAGTCTTTTATAGCATATAATACGCTTTCCCCTGCATTCTCTCATGTGATCTTCACCACAGGCCTGGGAGGAAGGTATTATCATTATCTACATTTTACTGGGGAGGAAAGGAAGGCTCCCACGCATCCCTGCTCAGGCTGGGCAGGCTGCATACCTTTGGGGGTCTGGGGAGACGGTGATGTGGTGATGGGGACTTGCTTCCCATCTCCTGGACGTTGTCATAAACCCTTCCCAAACTGTCACTGGCTCAAAGGCTAAATCCAGGCTGAGGCCCATGACATTTCTGAGCTCCCTATCACCACAGGAGAAAGGCCAGAAGAGGGCAGAGGGCGGACCAAATGCCACCTCCGCCAAGGAGCCTGCCTGGACCTGCCCAGGCCTGCAGGCCTCCGGGAATCTCACTCTTCTCTGAGCTGTTCCTCTCCTCCATTTCTTTGGCAGCCCCTCCCAAAGTAGGGCCGAGCTTGCTATTTCTGCGTCATCACAATAGGTATTAGCCAACAAATAGTTACTCTCAGGCGGTGGGAAAGTAAACACCTGTGCAAGTTTGCTGGTGCACTGGTATGTGATGGTTTCAGGGCTGAAAGTATGTGTGGAATGAAGCCAGAGGCCCTCACCCTCTCTTTGCCCCTCTGGCTCCCCAGCTCCTCTGTCAGCTTCTCAACCATCAGAGCTTGTGGCCGAGGCTGGGCACAAAATGGGTGTGGTGACACCTTTTCTGAGGCTCCGCATGAGAAATGAAATTCAGATATAACATGATGGAGGGCTGGTGTAGGGTTCCTGTCCTACGCCCAGTCACTGTGCTCCAAAGTGAATGAGGGTGTCAGGCAGTGACTGCCCTGTGATTAGTTGGAACTCCCTCAGCTCAGTATAGGGTCAGTTGCGTTCAGCATAAGTCATCATCATTACTTTTTGTGCCAGTTCAGATGGATGGAAAAAAAAAATTGTTTCTCACCAACCCTACAAAAATGAGAACCCAGGGGCTTCCCTGGTGGCACAGTGGTTAAGAATCCACCTGCCAATGCAGGGAACACGGGTTCAAGTCCTGGTCTGGGAAGATCCCACATGCCACGGAGCAACTAAGCCCGTGTGCCACAACTACTGAGCCCGGGAGCCACAACTACTGAAGCCTGCCTGCCTAGAGCCCACGCTCTGCAACAAGAGAAGCCACTGCAACGAGAAGGCCGCACACCACAACCAAGAGTGGCCCCCGCTCGCCGCAACTAGAGAAAGCCCGCGCACAGCAACGAAGACCCAACACAGCCAAAAATAAATAAATAAAATTTTAAAAAATAAATGAGAACCGAGGTTTTATGCGATTGAATTTCTTGGACCCCGGTTAATGCATATGGTGGAGTTTTACAGTCCTTGTGATTGAAAGGGGGAGCCAGAGCAGGAACGTGCCTGAGCAGGAGGCAGGCAGACGGTCCACAAACATATATGGAGCCCCTGCTGCGTGCTCTGCACTGTGCTAGGCTTGGAGGACACAGTGGTGAACCAGGTAGACACTCCCTGTTGTCAGGAGTTTCCAGTCCAGCGGGGGACGGGCAAGCAAACTTCACAGGGCAGTAGGTGCTCCTAGGGGTGGGGAGGGGGAGGGTGTTTCGTGTACCGAGAGCATGAAAGCCCACAGAAAGCTCCTGACATAATTAAGGAAAGAGAAGACCTCTGGGAAGGGGTTGAACCTGGGCTGAGTCCTAAAGGATATGTCGTGATAATGAACGCCTGACCTGGAACCTGGGCTCTGCTACTTCTAGGGGGTGACCTTGGGCAAGTCACTTGAACACTCTGTGCCTTGGTTTCCTCATGTATAAAATAGGGATAATAACGGTAACACTTACCCCATGCGGTTGTGAGGATCAAGTGAGTTCACACATATAAAGCACTTAGAATAGTGCCCAACAAATGGTTAGCATCTCCCACATGTCAAGTATGATTATTTTTACCTCTCAGGTTGTTGTGAGGATGAAATAAGATAACACTGAAGCACTCAGCAGAGAGTAAGTGTCAGCTGCTATTATTTTTGTTATTAAGTAGGCACTTGCCAATGCTGGCCAGGTGGAAAGAGGGCCAAGGAGAAGAGGAATCCAAGGCGGACACAACAGCATATGCAAAGAGAGGCCTGGAGGCCACAGAAAGCCCGGTGCATTTGGCAAAGTTTAGACATTCAATTAGACTGGCACATAGCTAGCTTCCAGGAGTGAGGCAGGACCGGGCTGGAGAGGTAGAGGTAGGGGCTGGATGGGGAGGTGTTGGGAATACTGAGCCTCCCGCCCCTTACTGACAGCCCAGCTGAGAGTGCCTAGGCGTTAAAGGCTTGCCTGGGATGGGGGGCTGCTCGGCTCCATCCCCCACCCTGCCCAGTGCCACTCTGCGTGGAGCTGCCGGCTGTCAATTAGGCAGCCTCAGTGCAAGAGGCTCTCTTTCCTCATGCAATACATGTCACATCCGGGAACGATCAAAACAGCTTTGCTTTGGCAAAACGTCTTGTGCTGCGTGTTTGTTCTTTGGTGTCTGAGTGTAACTCCTGTTCTTCCTGAGACACCTGTGATTTGCTGGTCCCTGACAGCCATTACCTGCTCATAGTCTCTGCCTGCCACACACCCCGCCTGGTGGCACCACCATTCCTTTCTCTGCCATCCCCAGAGCACTAAATGCCTCTCCGGGCCGCAGGGGTTGAGGCTTGCACGGAATCAGACATAGCTGGCAAGAATGGCCAATTTTAGGGCTTCCCTGGTGGCTCAGTGGTTAAGAATCCACCTGCCAACGCAGGGGACATGGGTTTGAGCCCTGGTCCGGGAAGATCCTACATGCCGCAGAGCAACTAAGCCCGTGCACCACAACTACTGAGCCTGCGCTCTAGAGCCCACGAGCCACAACTACTGAGCCCGCACGCCACAACTACTGAGCCCGCAGCCACAACTACTGAAGCCCGTGTGCCTAGAGCCCCTGCTCCACAATAAGAGGAGCCACCACAGTGAGAAGCCCACGCACCACAACGAAGAGTAGCTCCCACTTGCTGCAACTATAGAAAGCCCATATGCAACAACGAAGACCCAACAAAGCCAAAAAAAAAAAAAAAAAGAATGGCCAATTTTAGTAATCACCTCTGCTATTGGGGAATACCTACTGTGTGCCGGGTGCCTTAAATGCCTTATTACTCTGCCCAACAACTCCACAGTTCAGGTTTATTATCTTCATTTAACTGAGGCACAGTAAAGCTAAGAAACTGGCCCAAGTCCACCCAGTTGATAAGAGTCCAAGGCAGCATTTGAACCCAGATCTCTTGGCCGCCACAGCCTGCACACCTGCCGTGACACCAGGCTGCCTCTCTCCAGATCACTTCCTCCACAGCCAGCTGCTTCTGAAAGGAGGGTCTTGAGGATGGCTGGATTCAACATAGGCAGGAGATCAACAGATGAGAAGTCAGCTCCTCTGGCCCCAGGGCCCCTCAGCCCCTGAGGACAGGCCCCCGCGCAGGTAGCAGGCCCCCAGTGCTTGTCTCCAGAGCTCAGGCCCCGACCAGCTCTTCCTGCAGGCAGCCCCTCCCCTGTCTCTTTCGGCTCCTGGACCCATCCTTTGGCCTCCACCATCTACCCACCAAATCTCCCTTTGAGTTCATACGTGTCAAGCATTCAATTCAAGCTAACTGTTGTTAGTATTATAATGGGTGCAATCATAGCCTTATGTAAGGCTTGAGAGCCCTGCCTTTTTCCCTACTTTCCCCCTTTCCGGGACCAAAGGAGGTACAGGTGCTCCATTTTGTGATAAGCTCCTTGAGGGCAGAGCCCTGTCTCATTCACCTTCATTTTCGCAGTGCCTTGAACCACAGTAGGTACTCAGAAAGTATTTGTTGAATAGTCATCTCCACAGCTGCTATAATTGAGCTGCCCTGAGCATTTCACTTACATGACCCCGTTTAGTTGTGATAGGAACCATATAAAGTGGGTATTATCTTCCCCTCGGATGAGGAAATGGAGGCTCTGAAAGATGGAGCGATGCGTCACCAACCACCGTTAGGAGGTGGTGGAGCCAGGATTCAAAGCTCAGGGCTGCCGGGCCCCAAGCCCACCTTTCCTACCCTCCATCCTCTACTCTCTGTTAATGTAATCAGTCAATGAATAGTCAGTCAGTGAGTGAATGGAGGAGTCTCACGTGCCCTCTGCAGTTAGCTGCACCTGGCCTGAGCCCTCCCACCATCTCCTAGGACACTGGAGTCCCCTGCCCATCCTGCCCCTCCCCTGGCCATGGGCTCAGAGCAAAGCCTCTTCCAACAAGGCTTATTATTTCTAATCTTAGGAGAGAAGCCTCAGTTCAAAGGCATTTCAATTCCATTGGAGACATGGAACACTTGGCCTCTCTGACCCCCTTCTACCCCTACCTCCTCCTCCACCTGGCGCCAATAACACAAGATAAATCTTTCCTCAGAAATATAATAGTTGTTCTTCCTCTTCCCGTTGAAGTCTCTGCCAGGTAATTAGCATACGCTGACACCCTGATAGATGAAAAGAAAGGCATGAGATAATTCCCTTTTTCTTTAACCATTATAGTATGAAGCAGCCTTTCAGTTTGCCAGTTACCCCATCCAGCATTCCTGAACGCAGCCCACTGTGTGATATGTTATTCTAGCTGATCCTACCATCTCCGGTAATCATCACCAACCCCAGGTCACGCTTGATAGAGCAAATTCTCCCTCTTCACACTGACACCTCTCTAGTAGGAGGGGCAGCCAGGGTTCAGATGGTCTGGAAATTGTAGGGATGATGCCATCACACTTGGTTGGGCACCCCCAGCTGGCAGCCTGAGGCCTCTTCCAAGGGCCTCCAGGGGCACTTTCAGAATCCTCCCCCTCTTCCTCTTTCCTGCTCCCCAAAGAAGCTGGCCTTTGACCAGGGCTCTGGAATCCCTGCACTTGATGATGCAGCAGGAGTTTCAGCTTGCAACTGGTGGTCTTTCTTTCTCCTCACTGACAAACACACACACACACACACTCTGGGCTCATGGGCCTGGCATCTTGGGGTGGTGCCCAGCCTCTTTACAGAGACTGTTCCTCCATGGTCATATGTATGTTTACATGTATATGATTTTCTCCTTGTCTTTTTTGGGGGGTGAGGGATAGGAGAATGAATTCACTTAATTCATTTTACTAAATGAAATAAATAATTTATTAATTGTTTATTAAGTGTTTACTATATGCCAGGCAGACAGGGATGAACAAGACAGGTTAGAGCCCCCGCCTCATGGAGTTTATAATTCGGTCCAAGGAAGCACACAAGGAATTATTAATAAACCAGTAAAAGGTATAATTTCAGATGGTGATACATGCTGTTTAGGGAAACAAAACAAAACAAGTGAGGGCATAGGGAAGGCGTGGGAGGACTCTCTTGAGACAGGATGGCCAGAGAGGGCCTGAGATGTGAACTGGCAAATGATGAAGGTGAACAAGCCAGCTGTGTATGAGCTCGGGGGAAACATTCCTGGAAGTGGGAACAAATACTCACCACTCACAAACCGGTCTGAGAATGCGTCATCCTGCAGCCGGGACCATCACTTTGGAGGGGTCTGTCCCACCCTGACGCAGTCTGACTTTCCCTGGGACCGCAGAGCGTGGGGCAGGGCTGGGCGAGCAGCTTGCTCCTCCGTTGGGAGATGGTGAAAAATAGCTACCTGGGTCTACCAGTCACCCAGGCCATCCGCAAGGCTGGGGACCAGGCACCCCACACCCGAGCAGAAACCGAAAGCAGATCAACTCTATCATCCACCCAAAGGCTGCCCAAAGAAATCTAGTAGCCCCCCTGCCTCAACCCTCTTCCACTCCAGGCAGGAGGCTCAGCTGCCCCTACCTTCCCCTCACCTGTTTGCCCACTGGCTCCGCCTTTTGGATGGGACAGGCTCCTGACACCCTCACACTGGGCCCAGGGGCTGGGGGCTGGGGAATGAGAGCCTGCCAGCTGCCTGCATCAGCACAGACACTACTCTCGTCAGCCAGCTAAGAGAAAGTAAGAATTTTCTTTAAAGGAAACTCATCTAGCAAAAAGAGGAAAAAATAAAAGAGAAAGAAGTCGGCGGCGGGGGTGGTGGCGGGGGATGCAGAAGCTGGGAAACGGGTATCCACAGAGCTGGGGTTCTGGACTCAAGAAATTCAAACCTAGCCACAGCTCACTTGGCCTCCTGCGGACTTCACCCCACCACCGTCCTGTGGCTCAGGATGCAGGAGGGCCTTGGGACAGCGCTCAGGTTGCCAGGTGACTTGTCAGTCATTCTGTTGGGGGGTGAGGAGCACAGGCCCAGAGCCCAACTGGGCCACGTGGAGCCTCTCCTTCCCCTGCGTCACAGGGGACCTGTTGGCGCTCCCAGCCGCCTCAGCCTCCAAACCTGTCTCCCCACCTCACCCTGTGCCCTCCCCCCATCTATTCTCCATACATGAAAACCAGTGATTCTTTTTAAAAACAGTATATATGAATCATGTGACATCGTTGATGGATAAAACCCTCTACTGAATAAACACTAGGATGGGCAAGAGAGAAAGGCCTGGATACACGGGATGAACAACATGAACTGCCAGCCAGACCTCCCACCTCCCTTCAGGGAAGGGCCGGGTGCCCCAGGTGCTGGAGTGCCGTGGGCAGACAGCTGCCAGCCCTCAGCCCCTCCAGGGACTGCCTCAGCTGCAGAGAACACGGTTCAAGGCCACGCCCCTTCCTGGGGTCTGCGAATCCTAGAACTGACTGATGTAGGACACGAAGGACAAGCCATCAGCTCAGCTCCGAAGGGCCGTGCCAGCTATAGAGCTCCCGATCAGGTTGGCCAAGGCTGTCCTTGACCTATATCCCAGCTCCGCCTCTCCCTCTGCCCTGGCCAGCCTCCTTCCACAGGTGCTGATCCCAAACGAACACCTTAATAAAATCTTGCACACTAAAGCAAAATCAAAAACAGAAATAGAAAAATTCCACTGACCTCCCACAGTATTTTCAATAAAAAAATCAATTTTTTTACGAGAGCCAATAGACCTTGCATGCATGCCCTGACCCCAGCCCGCCTTTCTCAGCTCGTGTCACTGAGGTCCTCCCTGGCCACCTTGTCTAAAATGTCAACCTCACATAGCCATTAATTTTTTTCTCTTTACCATTTATCACTATCTATCATACTATACATATTTTTTAAACTTATTTATCTAGTTTATTTTCTGTCTCCCTACTAAAATATAAGCTCTAGAGGGGCAAGGGTTTTGGTCTTTTTGTTCCCACTGTGTCTCCACAGTTTAGCACAGCGTCTGGCACGTAGTAGGTTGTTCAGTGAAATAATCAATGAATCTCCTACCTACTGCTATCTCACACAGCACCTGGAACATAGTAGGCATGAAATATTTGTAGACCAAATGAATGAAAGAAAGAATGAAGCTGTGTCCACCAAGTGGGCCTCTCTCCAAAATCCTCCATTTGTTCTCAAGGGCTCCTGCCCCCCAAGTTCCTTAAGTTCTCTTTGGTAACCCCTCCAGGAGCCCAAGGTCACAGGGATCCGGTGACAGAGTTGTATGCCTGTCCCCCAGCACCTGTAAGCCTCTGATCATAGACTCTCTGACCACGGGCTGTGTGGTCAGTGCTAACAAACCAGGGCTCTGGAACCAAACTGCCCGGATTCAAGTTCTGGTCCAACCGCTTATCAATTGGGTGGCCTTAATATCTGTGAGCCTTTCATCTGCCAAGTAAGGAGGACGACTGTGCCCACCTCATGGGGTTCTGGCATGTGCCTACTGGACGCTCGTCCCCTACGACATCCTGAATGCTCAGAGGGCAGGACCAAATATACAAGGTCACAGCTGACCCCTCAGCACTTAATAGGTACACGATAAATGGGAGAAGGAAATTCCGTGTTTCCCACTGTCCATGGCTCCCCAGATGTGCGCGAGTGAGCAAAACCGGTGGGACGGCACGGCAGAGGCAGATCCCTAATGGCTGCACTCAGGGGTCTCTGCCCCATCACCCAGGGTTTGCTTTCTCCTTCCTTCGCCTGAGGACTGCCTCTATTCTCTTATTTGGTGGGGAGGAGGAAGTCCAGTGGTGGTCATCCTATGCCCAGGGGTCCCTGCGTACCCCCAGATGACCACGCTACCCTGCAGCTTCTCTGCTCGTGGGCCTCTGACCGAACCCCAATCTCTTCTCTGGCACCCCCTCTCCTTACTCCAGGATCCAGCCGAGTCCTCCTCCAAACAGCCTCCGATAGCTCAGGCCACAATATTCTCTCCCCTTCCTGACCACCCACTGCATCTATCGACTGAATCGTGCTTGCTGGTATTTGCTTCCACCTAGGTCTGCATTTGATTAGGTTCTGCCGCAGGTTCCCATCTCACTTGCCTGTTAGATCTCTCCAAATCGACTTTAATAATAATAACCGTAATGCTCCCACACATCTGGGAACCCACTGCGCACTCATACAAAAGGCTTCAATTGCTTTTATCTCTGTCTCCACAACCACCCCAGAAAGGAGAAAGTGGGGATGTAGACTCTTCCCCACTCTGCAAGTAAGGCAGCCAAGGCTCAGATAGGCTCACATCAAAAACTCCTCACCCCGACCCATTCCCCTTTCACCAGCTCAGTCACTGGCACCACTGTCCACCAAGATGCCCAAGCCAGAAATGGGGGTGACATCACCATGCTTCACCTCATCCTTTCTCTCACAGCCAGACAGTCCCCAAGCCCTGCCCAGGTCACCTAAGTCTCTCCCCCGACCACTCTCCAGCTCTGCTGTCTTGGCCATGTGAGCTGGCCATCCCCTTCCCTAGAGGATTGCAAAGGTCTCCCTCCTCACCTCCATCATTGTCCCACCCCACCCCATCCTTCTGTACACTGCATCAGAGTGGTCTTTCTCTGCTGCATCCTCATTTATGTATTCATTCATTCACTCATTCAATAGTTTTGAGAGCTTACCCTGGGCCATGCCACTGTTCTAGATGCTGGAGGTTCAGCGATGAACTAAATAAAGCCCTTGTTCTCACGGAGCTTATATTCCAATGGAGAGGTGGGGGACCAATAAGAAATAATCGAGTAAACATATAGCATCTAGAGAGTGTTAACCTTCGTGGAAAGAAAAAAAGCAGAGGGAAACAAGGAAGTGCTTGGGCAGGAGAGAGGCTTGGGATTATACAAGGTAGGGAGGGAAGCAGACTTCTGGAAGAAGTGAGGGAGTGAGCCTCCTTGACACCTGGGGCTGTTCCAAGCAGATGGAACAGCAAGTGCAAAATCCTCGGGTGGGATTGCGCTCGGCAAATTCACATTTGAGGAAGTGCACAGCGACCAGCAAGGCTAGGGGAGTAAGAGAAGAGGGAGGGATTTGGCAGGAGGCCACACCTTGCAGGGTTTGTAGGCCATCTTCAAGATTTTGGCTTTGACTCTGAGTGAGATGTGGAGCCATTGGAGGGTTTGAGCAGAGGATCGACATGATTCGTTGGACACTTTAACAGGATCCCGCTAGCTGCTCGATAGAGAACAGACGACAGGGGGACAAGAGTAGAAGCAGGGAGACCAGTTAGGAGGCCACCGCGGCAACGAGGGGAGAGAGAATGATGGCCTGGACCAGGGAGGTGTCTGTGGAAGTGGTAAGAAGTGGTCAGGAGTCATACGATTTACAAAGGTAGAGCTGACAATATTCTCTAATGAATTGGATATGGAGTGTGAAAGAGAGGACGCAGGAATGACACCAAGGACGACTGCAGATCTGATCTTGTCACTCCACTACTTCCCCATTGCTCTTTGGTTTGTCCAAACCCCTTAACAGGGATTATAAGGGCCTCATGATCTGAAGCCCCCCTTTACAGAAGAGGAAACTGAGGCCCAGAAAGGTTAAATAGCATGACCAAGGTCACACACCTAGTAAACAGCAGACTCAGGATTTGAATCCAGGCATCCGATTCCAATGCTCCTTCTTTAACGAGAGACTGAAATTTCAGTTCCACAACCAGCCATGAGCTCATTCCCCTAAACTCTGTGACTCCCAACAGGCAGCTCCACGTGTCGAGAACATTCTCCCTCCCACCACTCACACACCCCTAACCGCCCCCCCCCCCCCCCCCCCACACACACACACTTTTGTCTGGCTAAATTGCCTTCCTCTGGGAAGCCAGTTAGGGTTAGGCACCCCTGCTCCGAGCAACCACGGCTGCCTGTGCTTGCTGTGTGACAGCCTGCCACGCTGCCTACCTAAGAGCCTGTTTATCTACCTACTAGATGATCTCTGTGTGCACACAGGCCAGTATCCACAGAGCAGGAACGAGGGCCTGGCATCTGTAATTATCTGTGACGGATAAAGGAGACAGAGCTCAGACTCAGACATTCTACCTCTAAGAAGGATGCACTTTGTATCCCCCCTCTAATAAACTCTAGGTCTGTGCCCCTCCACTTTGCCTTCTCACAGCCCCTCCACTGCTACCTACGTAGTAGATAATAATAATAGCTGACATTTACTGAGTGCGTACTTTGGACCAGGCACAGTACTAAGCAGTTACATGCACTATCTCTCTTAATCCTCCCAACACATCTATGAGATAAACATGCTTATTATCTCCATTTTACAAGTGAGGTAACTGTGACTCTCGGAGCTTAAGTAAACTCCCCCAGGGTCAAAAGTACTTGGATGCTAAACTAATAGCTGATGAACTGAACTGATGACATTGGCAGTAACCTGTGCCTGCTTTCTGTGGGTCCACGGCTCTCAGCCCAAGACCTGGCACAGAGTGGACAATCGGCTCAACCAGTGAACAGATCGCAGCCCAGCTTTCAGGCCACAGAGGAAGACCTCCCTCCTCTCTTCCAGAGCTTCCCTCTCCTCATTCATCTCTCCCTTCACACCCTTAATAAAAGCCCTGAGAGTGACCGACCGAAGGCTGTGATTTCCTCCGGAGAGCAGCACCATTTACGTGGGAACATTCAAACAGGAACAGAATTCTTCCGCGAGGGCATGGGCTTCAGAAGACAGCTGTGGATGGACAGTTGTTGTTGCGGAGGAGGAGGGTGCCCGAGGGATGGGGAACGATCCTTTATTTCCCTCTCAGAGTCTTCACCTTTCATTAAAACAGCCTCCGGATGGGGGTGCAATCAAACATTCATTAGACAAGCAAGGTACATTTAAAAAGAAAACTAACAACGCCCAAACGCGCACGCGCACAGAGCAATCATCTGCGCAATGAAACCAGTCCTTCAGGCGAGAAAAGCAGGCTGTGAGCCTCCGCACGATGCTCCCGGGGCCCTGGTTCTACCCCTGGTGACCGTGGCTCCCTCCCTGACTGCGTGCCCGCCGCGGTCCCTTGGCTGTCTGCCCCTAAGCTACGACCCTGGGATATGTCACCTGTGGGATACTGCACGTGCGGAGTAGTCCGTACCCCCACCAGCGGGTCGGACACAAGGGGCTCCTTCCTGATGCTCCCACCTCGACAGGTTTGCCCACCGGCCTCAGACGCACAGAGTTCTCACTTGCATCTGTTCGCACATCCTGACCCGCGGCTCAGACCTTGGCCCCGGGGGTCGTCTTCACAGAGCAGTGGCATTTCCCCAAAGCCCGGTGGTTGGGGGAGTGGGGGATGAAAGGCAGTTGTCCGGAGGCCTCGTCTCTCCTCCCCTCAATCACGACCGGCTTCCCGCAGGAGACGGCGGCGGAGCCCGGAACAGGGCAAGGAAGTGGCTCGACAGATGGGGAGTGGGAGGCTCTTCCCAGCATATGGGGCTGCGTGGGCGTAAGGAGTCTGGGCCGGGCATGGGGGAGGGGGCACAGGGCTGCGGAGACGGTCCCCGGAGTCGGGACCCGCACTGGAGTGGGGGTGGGCGTGTGAACTGGACGGAGGGGGGAGGAGGTAACTCCTTAAAGGTGGGGGCGAGGGAGTGGGGGAGGCCTTGGATGCGCTCATCCCAGAGCCTTCGGAGTGCGCAGCACGCCGAGCGCCTTGCACAAGAGCGCCCCCTGATGGCGCTTCTCATGTCAGACACGGTTTCCATTTTCTTCTCTTATCAGTTTAACAAAATCCTTCATGGAGAGCTTCTTCGGAGCCAGGCGCTGGGCTGAGATCGTTGGAGGATCCTACCATGTCCATTTTTCAACTAGGAGAATGGAGACCCAGCAAGGTTAAACCGCTAGACCTGGGTGGCAGGAGGCAGGATTCCAACCCGTGCACTCATTCATTTCACAGTCATTAAGAAGTCCCTCCTGTGTGCTGGGGGCTAGGGATACTGCAGTACACAAGACCAACGGGTCCCTGGCCTCGTGGGGCTTATGGTCTAGGTGAGGAGACAGACAGTACACAAGTGAACAGATAAAGGAGCAAGATAATTTCAGTGTGCAGAGGAAATAAACCAGGGTGTGGAGCTAGGCAGCAACTGTTCTCGGCTTCCCCCAGCTGGCCTCCTCCTCACTGCTCCATGGGGGACAGGGATTTGTCAGCCGTGGCTTCTAGGCAGCAGCAAAGGAAGGTGGCTCTGGGGGTGAAACTAAGGTGCAGGGGTGTGCAGATTCCCAAGGCCAGGAGCTGCTCCCCTCCCTGGCACCCCCTCCCACGTGCCACCACCAGCACCTGCAGCCCAGGCTCTCCCACTGTGGCCAGCAGGCTGAATTATCTTCTCATGTCAACCCGAAGAGTTTTTAATCTGTCCTTACACAGGAGCCTGGCTGCCTGCGCCAGGATTATTACTGAGTTCTCTGCACATCGCTCCTGCCTCCCCTGGCTGTTCTGACCAAGTGAGGCTCTGAGATGGAGGCTGGAGGAGTCTCCGCTCCAGAAAGATCTAGGGGAGCACCAGTGCTTGCTGTGGGCAGGGCCCTGAAGCATTCAGGAAGCAGATGCTCAGGAGTTCAGGGGCACTGTCACGCAAGATGGGGTGCAGCCAGGGTGTAGAGGTGTGGGGAGGAAGGGGCAAAGTTCGCCATTGGAGCTCAGGAGACGGGGCTGTTCCTGTAGTACCAGGTGACTTGGCAGCTCCGAGGGGAGAGATGAAAGGAGGCAGGAGAGGCTGGGACGGCCTAGGAAGGGACAGGAGATCAGGAGAACAGAGTTCCGGTCCCACCTCTGCCATTTACAAGCCATATGCCCTTGGGCAATTGTTTTTTCTGTAAAATGGAGGTGAGGAAAATATTCTGATAACATTTAATGAGGTGGTGTACGCACACGGTATTCCCACAGGAAACACACGGTCGTGTCGGCTGTGGTTATTAATATCATTATCTGTAAAATGGGAGTAGGAGTGCTGGCTCTGCTTCCTGGACAGATCTCTTGTGAAACTCAAGTGGACAGAGGCACCAGGCACACATGAAGACTATTGTTGATCTGCGGCCAGCTCACCGAGGCTAGTAAAGGTGTGAGGAGGTGTGAGGCAGACACACGCAGTCAGTCGCTTCCGCGTTGGGTCAGTGACAGACACACGCTGACAGCTGTTTATTAGACATGCAGCCTGGATAACCCCATCCCCACGCCGCACCCCGCCTTCGCACCAGGCCTAATAGCAGGCACTGTGGAACGGAAGCTCCCACACGCGACTTTGTGTCTGCCCTGGTGCCAGTGGGTTCTTGAGAGTGGACTTTCAAGTACGCAAATCTGAGCATCTCAATCATTGCCCTGGGATAAGCCCCCGATGCCCTCCGTGGTCTGGGTATGTCTTCTGTTCCCGCCTTGCCGCTCACCTCTCCCGCCCCTAGCACACTGAGCTCCTTAGGGCTTCTATTGTATACTTGGCCTCTCTTATCTCTTCCCCCACACATGCAGTTCCTTCCTCCTGGGACACTTTTCCCTTCACACTCTAACCCCCGATAACAGAGACTTGGTCTATGGGTTTATCCAAAGTGGATGATCAGTAACTATTGGTTGAATTGAGTTGAATCCACCCTCATCCCAGCTGACTCCTTCCAGCCTCAGCTCAAACCTCAATTCTCAGGAAGAGCCTTGCTGCTGCGGAGGCTGGATAAAGCCTCAGAAAACCACCTGTACCTCCCCTGGGAAGTGGACTAAACTACACAAGGGCAGGGACAGCTCTTTCTCGTTTACTTTTCTGTCTTCAGTTACCCAGCATGTAGCAGGTGCTCAGGAAATATTTTGAATGAGCAAATAAATGGATGGATGGTACCAGGACACCCTGCTTCCTGTTTTAGTCCCTCCCATTCACCCTCCTTCCCCATCTTCAGAGGAATGACTTCCGTATCTCAGGGCCAGGTCTTTATTCTCCAGCCCCTTTTCCTTCTGTCTCCTTCTTCCATACCCATTCACTTCTAGGCCACGCCCTGGCGCCTGGGCACACCCCTCTGGCTGGGCCCTCTCAGCTTTGGGAGCCCCTCCCTGCTGAAGGGTAGGGTCTGCTCTGAGCTCCTGGGGCAGGCCTGTCCCTGGGCGCTCTGAGCCCACCTCCCTTCCCCGCTCCAGAGATCACGGCTGTGAGCCTGCAGACACAGTGAGGCTGGGCGCCTCTCTCCCCTCACCAGCCAGCCCCGCCTAGCAAATGCCGAGTCATCGGCTGCCACTCGTCTCCAGCTCCTCCAGCCTGAGGAGCTGCCAGGAGCAAACCCAGAAGAGCCGCCCCTGGCAGCATCTGAAGCACTTCACACCTGGAGCCAAGGAACCTCTGCTCCCTTTGTGCAGACTCCCACTTCTGCAAGGTAGGTGGAGGCCCAAAGCTGGGTGGGACCACTGACCCATCTCAGTGCCGCCTCCCCACCCCAACCTCCGCTGCCAAGGGCCTCTGGACACACGCTGACCACCGGCCTCAGTTTCTCCTCGGGGCCCTTTCCATGAAGGAGCTACCAAGGGAACTGTGCCGAAGCTTTGGTGCCTGTGAATGCAGACTAATAATTAAGCCCCTACAAACTGCCTGTAGATGAACAATCCCTGCATTTGTACAGCCCTGCACGAATTTCACAGCCTTTTCACATATATTATCTCATACGATCTCCCACAATAATCCTATTGGGTAGTTACTGGGAAGAAAATTAATGTCCTTATTTTGTAGAGGAGGAAACCAAGACTCAGAGAGGGAAGAGTCTTGTCTGAGGTCACACAGCTTGTGGGGGGCCAGGGTCGGGCCCAGGACACAGGTTCCTAAGAGTCCGTGGCTCATAATTATCCCCTTGCCCGGGATCCTGGAGTAGCCTCTACAGCACAAACCCTCTCAGCTCTTCTGCCCACGTTAGAGATGAGGTGGCCAAAACTTAGAGAAGTTAAGTCATAGCCTAAAGTCACACAGGCTCTTCAGATCCAGGACATAATGCTCGTCAGTTTGACCAATCTGACTTTAATCCCTATCCTTAGGCTCTTTCTGGCTTAACTGAGGCTCCTTCTCAGACCCCAAACCTTCAGAACCTCTTCCTTGAAGTCTGGGACTATTAGAGAACTCCCTCTTCCACGGCTCTCTGCACTCCCACGTCCTCATTCACTCACACGTTCATTTGACAAACATCCACCGAGGCCCTTCTCTGTGCCTGGCATTATGAATACCACAGTGGACAGTGGGCCAATCTCCTGCTCTGGAGGAGCTAGCCCAGGCCGGGGAAACCCGGGAAGGCTTCCTGGAGGAAGGGGCACCCAAGATGAATCGTGAAATATGACTAGGGGGCAGGCAGCGGAGAGAGAAGGAAGAATGTGCCAAGCAGAAAGAGCCAGAGGTAAGAGAGAGCAGCATCTGTTCAGAGATGCCGTAAGTGAGGCGGTTTGGTTGGAGGAGAGAAGAGAAGTAAAGCTCATACAGTGCTGAAGAGGGACATGTGGCAGGGTCGTCATCCTGCCAGGCCTGTGTTAAGGATGCTGTGGAGGCTGTGTAGAGGGTGGGGCTGGCACTGGGGACACCGTGTTCCCAGGCCTTTCTTGTCCAGGACGCTTGGAGCCAGCCTTGCAGGCTGTGGGGATGTGGGAGGGGCCTTCCAGGGCACTCTTGGCTGAGCTTGGGGGACACTTTGGAGGCCGGGGGTGGGGGGTGGTTTGTGGATGGGGTAAGATGTGAGAGCCGAATCTTCCCACCAGTGGTCCCCAGTGAGGTACCCGTTTGCGAGCAAGCAGAAGGAAGGGCATTCTAGACAATGGGAACACCATGTGCAGAGGCCCAGAGGCAAAAGAGAGCAAAGCCAGCTGTGGAGCTAGAGCCGTTCAATATGGCTGAAGAGGGGGTCTGAGCTGGGTGGGGCCCCTACTGTGCAGTAGGAGTGAACTCCGACTTTAATGGGTGAGAGTCCAGGGGTTCTGCAAATGGAACACTGCAGGTTCCAGCCCCAGCTCCTACTACCCAGGTGTCCTGGGGCAAATTATGTCATTTCTCTGGTTCTCAGTTTTCTCCTCTATAAAATGGGATTGTTGTGAGGATTATACAAAACAATACACGAAACACAGCATATAATAAACACTTAATAAGGGCAACCTATGTTATTATCGCTCTCATTAGTATTAGCAGTTTTGCAGTGAGAAATCCAAAGTGGAGTACCATGTTGTAGGGGAGGAATCTCATTTTAAAAAGTAAAAACAAGTTGCAACGTGTGCTTATCTGTAATCTCCACATTCACAGATATGTGTGAAATTTCATCTGCAACTGTTTTCTCACCGTGTCATCTCATCCCAAATCAAATGATGATGTTGGATGTTGGATGTTGTCACAGGAATAGTAGGGGCATCACAGCAAATGGTAACAGGCTTGAGGCTGGGAGTGGGTGCAGGGGAGGGGAGGGGGCCTCTCTCAGTCCCCGGAGGGGTGACAAGCGCATGTTTCTGAGCTGGGATGGTGGGGGACACTTTGAGGACTGGGACTGAATCTACCTGCCCCAGTTAGGATGAGAGAATCAGCCACACTTTTCTGGAGTGAAGGCTGTGAGAGGCGTCTGGGACACGGCCCCTGCCTCCAGAAGTTTATCATTTTGTAGAGTTATGAATTAATCTCATAGAATCTGCATTGTTTAAGCACGGGGATTGAGATTTTCAGGTGTTAACCGCGAGACCCCATAGCTCCAACATGGTCAGACAGGCCAACGAGGACCAGGAAGCCTGTGCTCCAGAGTCCTGCCTGGTTGGAATCCTGCCTCCATCTGTGCACCCATGAGCCTTAGACAAGCTACTTGTCTAGGTTTTGGTTTCCTTCCCTATACAACTGAACCAATAATTAGACCTACCTCAAGGTTTGTGTTAAGATTCAAAGAAATAACGCCTGTACAGTGCTTGACATGGGGCCTCCCACGTGATCAGGGCTCAAAAACTAGCAGTGGTGATTGCTGATGTGATGTGGTCATTGCCAATATGATGTGCTTCTCCTTCTGGGAAGCTTGATGACCAATCTTGGAGCTCCAGGTAGACTGCCCATGGAGAGGGGCAACAGGAACCTCTAACAGCAACTGGGGAACAAACTGGGCCTTGGCCTCAGCAGTGAGAACAGGGAAGGAGGTCAAATCAGCCACAGGGCTGGCTGGACAAGGACCTCTAACCAGCACACGGGGTGCGGAGCCTGGGGCAGGGCGAGGTCTGCATCGGGAGCGCTGGTCTACGTCTTGGTGGAGGTAGGGAGCAAGGCCAATCATTTTCCAGGCCTTCTGAAATTCAGGAACATGAAGTTTTAAAAAACAGCACACACACAAATAAATGGTTTCTTGCAGCTGTTTTGGCATTTGGGGAGTAATTTACCAACTTGGAGTTCAACTTAATGAAGTCGGGGGTAGGCAGCTTCCATGGGAGTTCTGCTTCCTAGCAATCTGTGTTCGCCCGGCCGGCAAAGAGGGCCGAGCGGGTGGTCGGTGGGGAGCATTAACAGTAACATGTTGTGTATTTGTCATCAGAATGGAGCCCCCAGGCACTGGGGTAGTGCCCATGGCTGCTCAATGATGCATTTGTCATGTGGCCACTGACACAATCAATTGACCCCCTTACACACCGGTGTTTACTAGCCATTGTACAAATATTTCACCCCTCCCCGGCTGACACATAATCTCTTCTTTGCTGCCTCTGACAAATGAACATTTCTCTGTAGACTCTTAAATGAGTATGTGTCACAGCTATGTCACTGATTAATTTTTTTACCACCACGAACAACGATGCATAGAAATGTAACTTATATTCATTTCCCGGCTTGAGCCTAGCTGTCTAAAAAATTCCACCAGCAGATACGACTGACAGACAGCTATCCTAGCGCTTGGGCGTGCTGACATGTGGTTGTGTGAGTGCCAGCTTGTTAATTACGGGCTTTCTCTTCCGGCCTGGCTGTGGGGTAACCAGCCACAAGGACCTTAATCACTGCTGGGGCCGGGAAGGGCCTGCTTCAGAAGGCTCCGGGGGCTGGCTCCCCGGCCCAGCCTAACCACACACATTTTTTTCCTCCAAGCATTGGCCACATTTGCCTCCGGGCCTTGGTTTGGGAATGCCCCTGAAGTCACCCTGGTAACACTCATTGCCACCTTGAACTCTTCACCCACTGATCTGTGAGATCATGAGGTTAGGGACTGGGTCTTATTTGCTAAGCACAGGGTGGATGCTCCCCAAACATTTGCAGACGTCAAATGAGCCATGGTGTAATTATTGAACAACGTACCAGACACTTGACATGTATTGTTCATTTCACCTTTTCAGTGAATATTCTTGGAACTCCCTACTATGCAGACCTGAAGACCTGGGGCCAGAGGAAAAGGTGACCATTGCTTGGAGAAAAAAATGGAGTGCGTGGTTAGACTGTGGTGGGAAGCCACTCCCGGGAGTCTTCAGAAGCTGCCATTCCTGGGCCCAACAGTGATTAGGGTCCCTGTGATGGTTACTTGGCCGCTGGGCCAAAATGAAGTTCAGGTTCTAGTGGTGCAGGACTAGAGGTTCTCGGAGTAGGCACTATTTGTACCCTGGTTTGCAGCTGAGAAAACTAAAGGGCAGTTCTTGCCACTGGAGTCTGGCTAAGAGCCTGTGTCATCGATACCAGAGCCTGCACACCTAACCATCCTCTGTCAATCTCCCCACACCCACAATCCTTTCCTGGGGCTGCCTTAGTGTCCCCCCACTGCAGCTCACCTCCCCGCCTGTCCTTTCCTCTCCTTCACATTTTCCTCTTCCTGGCAGATTCCAGACTCACCTTGGGCTTCAGAGCCGACTCAGCATCCCTGCCCCAACCCCCACCCTGTCCATCTGCTGCTTCCCCCTCCCTACCCACCCACCCACTGGCACGGGACTGAGCCTGCAGCAGGTGTCTAGGCTGCTCCCACCCCACCCCCTACCTCCATGCACCTGTGTCCCATGCACCTGTGTGCCTTCTCTCATGTCATGTAACCACTGGCTGGGAGCCAAGTCCACGACACCTGGGGGCACTTCCGATAGATTAACTAACTCACACCAGCTCCACTGTCGCCCCGCAAGGCTCTCAAGAGACTGACCTGAGGGAATTCCCCGGGCGGTCCAGTGGTTAGGACTCAACATTTTTCACTGCCAGGGGCCCGGGTTCGATCCTGGTTGGGGAACTAAGATCCCACAAGCCTTGCAATGTGGCCAAAAAAAAATTAAAAAGGGAGATTGACCTGAGATATAGGGATCCTTCCCCTGCCTAATGTCGTGTCCCTGGAGTCCACACAAATCAGTCAAAACCACTGATGTATGTAGTAAGGTAGAGAGCCTGGAATGGGAGACAGTCTGAATCCCAGTTTCTCTATTTACCCACTGTGTATCCTTGGGCAAGTCACCCATTTTCTTCTTGTCTTTGACACTGGGGCTGCCGATACCCCTTTCACAGGGCTGTTATAAGGGTGAAAAGAGCTCACGTGAAACAGCACCAGGCATGGTGCCTAGCACACAGTAGGTACACAGTAAATGGCAGACATTTCAAGGAAAGGACTTTCAAGACTCCTTCCCATCTTGACCAATCATCTCCCAGTCAGAGAAGAAAAGCTGATCGAACCCATCTCCTGAGACACACGCAGGTGCCTGTCGATACCCAGCCCACACGGACCTAGGAGGTAGCCCTCTGAGACCCCACGTATCAGGTGGCACTGCCCACCTTCTCCCCTCCTGGCCTGAGTGGTGTGGGAAGAGGGGCAGCTCTAGGGAATGAGATGAAACTGCTGGGGGTGGAGCTTCCCAGAGGATCTGCTCTCACTTTCAATAAGCATCATCCAAAATGATGGCCACATATGAACATTCAGTCCAGGCAGCACTGAATGAAGGACATGTTTATGTGCATTATCCCCCCGAAAAGTCCCCCAAGCCCTCTGAGTTAGGTATGACCGACCTCCTTCTACTGGTAAAGAAATTGAGACCCAAAGAGATTAGGGAAACTATAAAACGTCACACAGAGCCAGGACTCACTTGAACTTGGGTCTACCTCCTTGCCAATCAAATGCTCTTAACTACCACCATATGTCACCTCCTTCCGATCTCCTTCCCCACTAAGCCTACCAAGTGTGCTCCAGGGGGCAGGTACCACCTGCTCGATGATGTCATCCAGGGCCTGTGCTGTGACGTCACAGCCCCAGTGGGCTTGCCTTGCCCCACCTGTGGGGACTTAGTGGTGCTGAGGGCAAGGTCAGGGGAAGGAAAAGCCCAGATGATGCAGTACTGGGTCAGAACCGGGATGATAGCAGGTCCGGGGAGGGGGCTGATGCAAGAGAGGGGCCCACACAACTGGCCCTTCAGTTGCAGGCTTGGCTGTGCCATCCCCCGTACATTTCCTTGTTCGAAATGGAGCGTGGAGCCCCGGAAATCAGGACAAAGCACCACCCACAGCTCTGGTCTCGATGACTCAGATTCCACCTCCCACAGCCTCTTCCTGTGTGTGTTTCTGAATGTGTGCGTACCCGAGCGTGCATCCCGCCAGTGCATGAGGCTGTCAGCTGTGTGTGCACGTGTGTGCACATGCACACACAGGGATGTGTCCACATGTTTACCTGTGTCCATCTGCAGACCTATTTCCAAGCCCGAGCCTGCAGAATATGACAACCAGCAGGGTCGGTGATAATCATAACGTTAGTAGCAGACGCACTTCCTCTGTTCAAAGGCACTGTGCTAAGCTCTTTACATGTAGCATCATGTGGAATCCTTACAACAGCCTTATGAGATAGGTACTATCATTATTCCCATTCTACTTATGATGCGACCAAGGCTCAGGGAAGTTACACTACTTTTCCAAGGCCACACAGCCAGGAAATGGTGTAATCTTCAGATGCCAAAGCCTGTGCCCAATAAGATGTGCTTTCCTCCTTGCCCTCTAGGGGGTTTGGAGAGAAGACCCCAAGGGTCCTTTGTATGCAGAAAGCAGCCAGGGTCCCTGAAGGAAAGGGGGCCAGAAGCCAGAGTCTTGGAGGAGAAGGGGGCAAAGAGCACATAGATGCCTGAACAGGAGGGGGCAGGGCAGCTGTCTCTCAGAACAGGTGTTAGAGAAGCTGTGACAGCCACTTAGAACCATAGTGGCAAGCCTCCTTTACATGCCGATTTGCGTATATTTGCATGTATTTGCATGACGAAATCCGTGGAATCGGCCTTAATGGTCCCTGCCTCGGAAGACTGGCAGAAGCTAAGAGGGTAGGAGTGACAGGGTGGGCCTGGGGAATTCGGGAAGGGAAGGAGGGAAGAGGCAGTACTGTGGAGGCACTGGGAGGTGCTGGGCACTGCTAAGAGACAGTTTCTAGGGGAAAGCAGGAAGATTCTTCCCCCTGTGTCCTGAGTCCATCTCCTGAGGGCAGCGGGGAAGAGCGGGGTGGAGGTGGGGGGAAGGGAGGGGGGGTGGATTCAGAAATCGGGGAGAGCGGAGTGGGGTGTGGGACCTGAGTCAGGGGGTAGGACTTGACAGGAAGGCCGAGGCTGAGTCGAGAGCCCCCAGCCCCAGGTCCTGGGAAGACTGGCAGGAGGACAGGGGAGGGCCTTGCCCGGCGTGTCCCCGCTGGGCGGCCGCCCACTCGGCCGCTGGAGCTCAGTGGCTCGGTGTTGGGCGCCATCTAGTGGACATATGCGGGAACGCTCCTTCTTCCTGCCTACTCTGGCGCAGCACCTTCCTCTGCCTGCCTGAAGAAAATGGGTATCTGCTTTGCCCCTGCGGAGGAAGCACATCGTGTACCACGGTCCTGCAGCCCGCCGTCTGAATGGGCCTGGGAGTTGCGACTTTCCGGAGGATCACCAGCAGGGACCTTCCTACGGGGCTCAGGTCAGGCTAAGATAGGCTAGTATAGCTAAGTGATGAAGAGCTTAGGCCTTAAGGTCAGAAAAACATGGCTGTGCCAGTTACTAGCATTGTGACTTTGGCAAATTAACCTCTGAATCAGTTTCCTCATCCGTCAAAGGGGGCTGATAATAGTTATTTGTGGGACTGAAAGGAGCGAATATATGTTAGGAGCTTATTAGTAGATCAGGATTAGGAAAAGGCAAGTGAGGTGACTGGGATGCAAAATTTAAGGACTTGGGACTTGCAGGACACAGAGACCTCTTTAAGATTTGTGTCCTAGGCCCCGCATTCTTTTCCCTCTAGTCCTGGCCTTGCTTATTAGCACATTGCCTTGGCACCGAAGGAGCTACTGTTGGTGTTATTATCACAGCGTTACTGCTGCGAGGATGCTAAGCCTTGGAAGGCAGCCCTACCCCCAAGGCCCAGCAGGCAGTAGCACCCCAGGTCCCATCTGGCCTGGTCTGGCAAGGGTGTGAAGCGCAACTGGAACCCAGAGAGGTGAAGGGTCACTTCCCAGTGAGTCAGGAAGTCACAGGCAGATAGGATCTAGGCGGATATTGGGTCACAAACTTTGTGTGGCCTCTTAGGTTCCCTGTGCCCAACTGATAGACGAGGATGGGGCTCGGGCCTGTTTCACAGAGGGTCAGTGTGATATGTTGGTGAGAGTTGGAAGTGGACTGTGGCCACATTATGGCCCTCTCAGGATGACCCTAAAGGGCATCGGTGAGGGGAAGTCCCACCCAGTGTGCAAAGCTTTGAGCGGTACTCTTGGTCCAAAAGAAGAGATGGACTGAGGTGTGGATATTCCCTGACTCCTGGGAAGCAGTGCATGTCTTGGCTGGTTGGTCAGGAGCCTGGCATGAACAAGACCAGTGTCAGTGGCAAAGAGGACTAGGGAAAGGTAGATGGACAGACTTCTGGGAGTGGGCACCAAGTGTGCCAACTTCCGGTCTCAGGTAAACACCCTGCAGGGTGTCCACTGCCAGGAGGCTCTGAACCAGGCAAATAGAGTGATTCATCAGGTGGGTGAATCTCTTCCTGTCCGCCCCAAATGCCTGCACCATAGCCCTTGAACAGAGCGGTCATGGTGCCAGGGATGGGGATGAAGCGTGGGCCCGACAGCCTGGGCTCCCCTCACCAAGGCTGAGCTGGTCTACCACTCTGTGGGCTCAACCCACCTACTGCGAGACCTACCCTGAGTGCGTGATGACTCTTCCTCAAAAGACCAGCCAAGCCCCTGGTGGCAGGTGGATTGCACTGAGCCCCTTCCTTTCACCCTGGAGGGAACAGTGACTCATCCTTCCTGGAACCAGTGAAGGCTCAGGATTCGGGCTTGTCTTCCCTGTCCACAGAGCCTCTGCAAAGAAGGTACAAAAAAGGGGTCATCTAAGACTTTTACACTTGCAGCTCTTACATCTAGGTCTTTGATTGTTTGGGGTTAATTTTTATCTATGGTATGAGGTACTCGTGCGACAGTGATCAGCAGATTCATCTCTCTCACTCCCTTGCACCTCATCACCCACAAGCGGTCAGCCTGGCAGAACAGTGGAGCGGCCTGCTGAATGCTCAGAAGATGCCGGCGGGAGTACACCTGTGGGTTTGGGCCCTGACCTCTTTGACAGGGTATTTGTTTTCAATAGCACTGTGTTCCCTATACCTAGAAATTACAGGTCCCAGAGTCAATGTGGCAGTGGAAGTGGCCCATCTCACCCTCAGATTTGCACAACTTTTGCTTCCTGTCCCCCAAACTTTAGGCTGTGCCAGTTAGAGGTCCTAGCTCCCAGGGAGGGAGAACTTATACCAGGGAACTCAGTAATGTTTCCACCAAACTGAAAACTGTGCCTGCCACCTGGCCACCTTAAGCTCCTCATACCAGGGAACCAATAGCCAAAAAGGGCATCACTGTACTGTTCAAGGTCATTGGGACTTCCCTGGCGGTCCAGTGGTTAAGACTCCACTCTTCCAACGCAGGGGGCGTGGGTTCGATCCCTGGCCAGGGAACTAAGATCCCACATGCTGTGTGGCGTGGCCAAAAAATTAAAAAATATTAAACAACAACAACAAGGTCATTGATCCTGGTTGCCAGGAGGAACCAGGGCTGTAGCATGTAGATACAATGAAGGCAGGGCAGGGTAGATCTGGACCCAGTCCGGAGATTCATGGGGCATCTCCTAGAACCTCCTACCCAGTGCTAATTGACAATGGACAACCTCAACAATGCCAATCCCAAAAGGGCAGACAATCAAAGAATCAGACCTTTCCAGGATGAAAGTCTGTATGGTCTCATCAGGTTAGTAGCCCAGATCTGCAAAGGGCTACTTGAGGGGAGGCGGGGAAGGAGATAACATCATCAGTTATGGACTCAGGACCAGCTACAGCGGTGGGTCCTGGGCTCGCTTCATTAACCCTCTTGCCTATATCTTCCTTGAGATCCCATCAGGCACTATCTTAAAGGGGATTTGTTGACAGTGGACTGTGCCTCCCTTTGAGGAAAAAGTGATAACTTTGTTCTCACGGAAGAAAACGGAGGCCCCATGGTGCGGTATGGAAGTCAGGTATAACGGGAGGGCTCTAGGGGATCTCAGTGGCTCGAGCGGTAGGCCGTAGGGAGACACAAACCTTCCTTCTCAAAGGCCTTAGCTACCTCCTCTCCTTCTGACGCTGCCCCTCCGCTTTCAGGCCTAGACGCAAGACCGCACTGTGCAGTGTGGGATCTGGTTTCCGAGTGCCACCAGGGGCTGGATGACAGAACCCAGAAGTTTGGGGTGCACTGGACGCCCCGGGCTAGGTTGTGGGTGGGAGCTGTGGGCCCCTCCAAGGTGTGACCCTCCTCACAGCCTTCGGCAGAAGCCCCCTACCACACGCTGCGAGCACACCGGCTGAGCCCTGCAGCGCCTCTCTGTGGCCAGTTTGAAGCACAGCCAGGACAGCAGGGCATCATTGCCCCAACGGGCCTTGCAGCTTCCCCGCCCTCGTTTCCCTTTGCCTCACCCTCGGCCCCCTGGTTTTCACCTGAATCCTAGCCACAAGCTCTGCTTCTAGGGGGCCTAAGACAAGGGGTGTCTGAGAGTCGTCTCCCCCGTGTGTCCCACTTCGTGGCCACTGCCGGAGCCCGTCTGACCAACCCAGCACTGCTGCCGAAGCCAAAGAAATGAAGACCTCAGTGGGCGGGGTGGGAGGGGCAGGAACCAGCTAAGGACTTTCCAGATGGGGGACAGAGAGGGTGGGCATCTGAGAGATGAAGGAGGAAGCCCAGAGCAGGAGGGTAGAAAGTTAAGTCCCAGTGAAAGTTGTCTTCTGTAAATGGGTCTATGCAGGGAGCTTTGGGGAGGAAGTGGCTGGAGCCTGGAGGTGAGAAGGGAGGACAGTATTTCCTCCCCACATCGGGTGGCCTCGCAGGGCCAAAGGCAAGTTCCTCTGAGCCCCCTCAGACCTCCATATTCCTGGGTTGGGGAGTGTCTGATTCGCAGATGATGTGGACGGTGAAAACGGCAGCCATGAGTGAGTGGTGCTGGGGGCAGGAGGAGGCGGCATCAGGCAGAAGGCCTGGAGCAGCAAACAGCTCCCTTTTCTAGTGCAAGGAGGCCAAGAGGGGCTGGACAGGGGCTGAGCAACCCCCCTCCTTGCCGAGGTCTCCCCACCTCCTCTGGCTACTCCAAATCCCCCAGTTCATAAACACTGCAGGCTTCTGGCACGACCCCATCTCTAGAGCACAGCTTCACACTACAGTGCAGTTGTGTGCCCCAGGAGGGACCGTCCCAGTGGCAGTCTGGTGGTTTTCAGGGAGGCCGGGCAGGAGGAAGTTCAAGCAGACACTGAGACCAAATGTCCCTAATGTCACCGCTGCCCCCATCCTGCCTTTCTTTAGATGTATGGGAAGTACTCCAGGCTGGGGGCAGAAGTCCTGGCTTAAAACTGTTCTGCTTGGAATATAGCCAATGTTTCATAATAACTATAAATGGAGTATAAGCTTTAAAAATTACGAATCGGGCTTCCCTGGTGGCGCAGTGGTTGGGAGTCCACCTGCCGATGCAGGGGACACGGGTTCGTGCCCCGGTCCGGGAGGATCCCACATGCCGCGGAGTGGCTGGGCCCGTGAGCCATGGCCACTGAGCCTGCGCGTCCGGAGCCTGTGCTCCGCAACGGGAGAGGTTACAACAGTGAGAGGCCCGCGTACCGAAAAAAAGAAAAAAAAACAAACTACGAATCACTACGTTGTACACCTGTAATTTATATAATATTCTTCATCAACTATGCTTCTATTTTTAAAAAAAAAAAAAAAAGGACTGTGTTCTGCTAGTTCCTAGGTTCTTCCCAGTCATTCTTCTACCTCCAGGGCAGACCCCACTTTTCTGCATTTTTAAGGCAGAAAGAGGGGCAGGTAGACCAGGGACCTGAGCCCCAGGCAGGGGACCCTGCCTGCTTGGGCCACATAAGTGGGACTGGAGGGGGCCATCTATGGTAGAGTGCATGAGAAGGGGTCCATAACTGTCATTGGAATTCTCATAAAAGTTTTGCCCCGCCATGCAGCTTGCAGGATCTTAGTTCCCCAACCAGGAATTGAACCCGGGCCACGACAGTGAATATGCTTTCCTGGTTAGGAAAGCCAGTGGTTAGTGGCTTTCCTAATCACTGGGCCACCAGGGAACTCCCTAAAAGTTTAAGATCTGCATGTGCTGTCCAGTATGGTGGCCACTAGCTACATGTGGCTATTTAAGTTTAAATTAATTACAATAAAATAAAACAAAATAAACTCATTCAGCTCCTCCAGCTCACCAACCACACAGTGTCTCAACGGCCACACGTGGCTGGTGGCCACCATGCTGGAAAGCACAGATAGAACATGTCCATCATTGCAGAAAATTCTACTGGACAGCACTGCCCACTAACTTTAAAAAAATTTTTCCCACCTTTATTGAGGTACAATTGACAAATAAAACTGTATGAATTTCAAGCATATGTGCAATGCCACGTACATATATATATTGTGAAATGATTATCACCATGAAGTTAGTTAACACATTCACCACCTCACATAGTTACCATTTTTTTGTGTGGTGAGAGCATTCAAGGTCTACTCCCTTAGCAAGTTTCATACATATTTTTAAAAATTTATTTAGGTTGCACCAGGTCTTAGTTGCAGCACACAGGATCTTCACTGCAGCACGCAGACTCTTAGTGGGGGCATGCAGGCTTTTAGTTGCAGCATGCATGCATACAGGGTCTAGTTCCCTGACCAGGGATCGAACCTGGGCCCCCTGCATTGGGAGCGCAGAGTCTTACCCACTGGGCCACCAGGGAAGTCCCGCCCTTAGCAAATTTCAAGTATGCAGTACAGTATGGTTAACTGTAGTCACCGTGCTGAACACCAGGTCCCTGCCCACTAACTTTACACATCGAGAAACTGAGACCTGTGGAGGGGGTGACCTGCCCAAGGTCCCAAAGGGAGTCTAGTGGTAGCTGCAGGACTAGATGCTCTTCATAAAATGTCTTGCAGTGAAATTGCATTAAAATATCTCCTTATAGACAGCTCACATCAACAGCCTGGGGTGGAAGGGACAAGGCTCTAGTTTCAGGGGTGGGGATGGAGGGAAGGGAGGTGTTCTGTGTTTGTTCCTCCCCTCCCAGCTCCCAGGGCTGCCCCAGTCCTCCAAGATAAAGGAGGCTTAGAGGCCTGGCACTCCCTTCCCTCCCCCACGATGACCTCATCCTCACAAAAATGTGCAAAGGGCACTGGGGAGGGGCTGCGTGGAGGGGACTGTATGGGTGGGGGAGATGGCACAGTCTTCAGGCCAGAGAAACTGGGGGTGGGGAGAGCTGTGAGGACCCTAACCGGTCTTCTGTGTGGGCATCTTAAAAATGCAAGGATGGGGGCTTCCCTGGTGGCGCAGTGGTTGAGAGTCCGCCTGCCAATGCAGGGGACACGGGTTCGAGCCCTGGTCCGGGAAGATCCCACATGCCGCGGAGCAACTAGGCCCGTGAGCCACAACTACTGAGCCTGCACGTCTGGAGCCTGTGCTCCGCAACAAGAGAGGCCGCGACAGTGAGAGGCCCGCGCACCGCGATGAAGAGTGGCCCCCGCTCGCCGCAACTAGAGAAAGCCCACGCACAGAAACGAAGACCCAACACAGCCAAAAATAAATAAATAAATAAATAAAATTAAAAAAAAAAAAATGCAAGGATGAACCTATCACCTGTTTGAACTCTTCTTGGAATGGAGACCAAATCCCAACCAAGAACAACAAGGGTCTTCACGGCCTGGTCCCTGAGGTCCCTTAATCTTGGGTGGCCTCAAACTCCCAGCCTCTTTGATCTGTCTCTATTCCTCACCAGGCTTGCGTCCCCCTCGGGATCTTTGCCTGGAAAACCCTCCTTCCCACCCCCAATTAACTCCTAACCATCTTTCTGATCTCAGCTTAAGCACGGCTTCCAGGAAACGCTTTCCCAGACCCCCAGGCCAGGTTGGCTTCCTCTGTTTCATGTTCTTGTACTGCTTCCCTTCAGAACACTCATTTTGGGGTGTAATTATACATTTATTTGGGGCACTCCTCTAGTAGACCAAACTCTCCACAGTCTGTTTCTGCTCATTGTTGTACCTTGTTGGGAAGGGGGGAATTTCCCCCTCTACCCCTCTTAAGCTCTTGTGGCTAGACTAATAATAAAATTGACACAGAGAGATTAACAGAGAAAAAGAAACAAATTTTAATTCATGTGCGTGGAGGTCTCATAGAAGTGGGACCTAAGAAGTGGCCAAAGCAGGCAGCTTTTAGAGTTTTTAGACAAAGAAACAATAAATGTGTGAGAAATTGACAGGACACAGAAACATGGGTTTTGGGTGCCCAATTAGTGAAAAATTTAAACAGAGTTTGGGCTTGGGGCAGTACATTAAAGAAGGAACAAGGCTTGTTTATATAGGCTCCTTGGCCTGACTTCCTATCTTTGGTGATAAGGGCATCCTTCTACCTCCAGATGCAGGGAGTGCATCTGTCACGTGAGAGATTGATTTCCTGCTTTCAGGGAGACAGAGTCAGGGTGTCCCTCTTGCTTTGGCTGTTTCTTAAGTCACTTTAATTCAAAACAATCAATATGTCATTGAGGCACATTTTGGGGTGGCCAACCACGGACCCCAACACTCTCTAAACCCTTGAGCAGCGGTTGGTCCATAACAGACACTCAGTAAAAATATGAGAGATGTCTAAACATGGGGAGAAATATGAGAAATAAATGAAGTGATCGAATGGGAGTATTCCTTCCTGCAAGAAACGTGCCCCTCAGAGGCCACGCCCACCCCAGCTGGCCCAAATATGGGTGACGGTTGTGCCCTCTACCACACAGAAGGGGAGTGAGACCTGGAGGCCACTGGAGACAATGGAGGTGATCAGGAGTCACAGGGGTGACAGGAAATTAGATGAGGAATAACAAAATTGGTGGAATGGAGATGACAACCAGGGACCTTGGGGGATGGTAGAAATAGGACAAGTGCAACGTGGTCTGATTTAACAATAGGATGCCATGGGATGATTGATTAAAACAAGATCAGGGGATGTACCAGGGCGATGGGGTAACAGGCAAGCTGGTTGTAGTCTAAAGTCACCATGGAAGTGACTGGTGAAAATAGTAACAAAGAACGGGAAATGTTTATGAGCACTTGCTGTGTTTCAGGCCCTTTGCCCATATTATCCATATATCTCCATGGATTAATCTTTACAACGACCCTGTGAGGTAGGCACTATTATTATCTCCACTTTGCAGAAAAGGAAACTGAGGCACCAAGATTTAAGTAACTTGCTCAGGTCCCAGCACTGGTAGAGGTGGGGGTCAGGGTTTGACTTTAGAGATTTGCTCTTAATTACTACATCATACCATCCCCTTCCAGGGAGCAAAATGGTATTCTAAGTGACAGGGGCTGTAGCAGTCAGTCTGTGGTGTGGGTGGGGAAGGGGAGGACAGAGCCACGCAAAGGGGTACTGGAAAATTCCCTTCCACACCCACCCCTTGTTTCTGTCCCTCCCTCTGCTCACTAGTGCCCCTTTGTCCCATGTGTTAGGGTTAAGATGTACTCATGTCACATTTCATTCTTACTCCTCTCTCCCTGCAAAATGCCAGAGAGGCTGAATCAAACCACACAACGAAGACCATGGGAGACAGAAAGGCAGGGCTGGCTATGGGAAGGTCTCTGGGGAGATGGAGTATCAAGGAGTGAGAAGACCCAGACAACTGAGGTTTGTGAAGCTCACAGAAGTGTTGCTGTAGGTTACAAGGTCTTCTGAGAGATGAAACATTGGAGAACCTGGCCATTGGTTTTGGTCTCTGGACTGGACCTTATTGTTAAACCATGGCTCCATGCGTACTCTGGGTCACGTGAGCCCTGCAGCTTATGTTTGGTACACCAGAGCGGGCAGATCAGACGATGATTGTCAGTAATGCAGTCTCTCTTGCCGGGGTGAACTGGTAGGGGTCCAGGGTTAAAGTTTGAAGAGGGACCCTTCTAAGGGGTACCTTTTGCACACGTGGTACCACTGAAGGAGCCACAGATGATAACCCCAAAAGGAAAAGGCAGCTCAGCTCAGATTACCAGCCGTGGCTGTCCATGGAGTAAAGTGAGTTCCCTGGCTCAGCCTGGCATTGCTGATCTTGCTGTAGGTGGACCCCTTGGGCAGTGAGAATGAAGGAGGTCTGGTTAAGGAACAGGGATCCAAGACAGCCCCCCAGGGAAAGAGCCCCTTCAAGGGACATGAGCCACCGACCCAGTCTCCCTCTCATTCCTTTGAGCTGGTTTACCCTGCACAATACCACTCCCCCTGCTCTCTTCTCCTAGGATGCCTTCAGCTCTTTCAGGACATGCTGTGACCGCTCTCTACCCCCAGTTTCTGAGACCAACAGCCCTCCCCTGGTCTAAATCATCTTGGGAGGCATACACCCCAACAAGGGAAGAGCTGATTTGGTACTCCACCCCATTCTCAAGTATTCGGAGAAAAGATCAACCCCAGAACTCCATGCTCCCCTTCCTTGAGGCCACTGACCTCCCTTCAGCCCATCCATTAGGGGCCAGGGCTGACATCTGCTGTAGACCTACTCCAGAGCCTCTGTGCCCTCGACCCAGACCTGGTCAGTTGCTCAGTGCTCTTTTGGGGGCCTGGAGGAGGGCAGAGGACAGCCTCGACCTCTGGATTCCTGGACTGCAGCTCCACGGAGTGGAATTCAGGGAAAGATCCCTTGGACCCAAGTCCAGGATCACAGGAGCTTCAGCCCTTGTCTTCTGGAGTCTGGGATGCCTCCATTACCTGCCTTCGTTTTCACTCATCTCTGTCTTGGCCTGTTTCTGCCCCTAAGAAGGCTGAGAATGGAAGAGGGGGTGGGGAAGGAAAGACCTGCATCTCCCCCCAGAGCCCGAGGCTCAGGGACATTCCCTCTTCCAGGTCCCAGTGACCCTAGAATTACAGAGTTCTCCTTGCCCCACTGTGCCCAGGCTACAGGAATCCCCTGAGTCTGCCCTGTTCCCTCAGTGACAGATTATGGGGACACAGAGAGAGACACAGAGGCACATAGAGACAGAGACAGAGATTAGAGAAACTGGGAAAAAGAGCCAGGGAGAAAGAGGGAAGGAAGATACCAGCCAAGGACCAGACACTCCACCAGCCCCAAAGGGTTGAGTCAGAGAGGGGAAGTAGGGTCGGAGGGAAGGAGCTGGGCCTCCTTCTCTGTGGCTCTGCCCTGACCCTCTGACTCAGGTGTCCTTATCTTGGAGTCACTGAACTTGGATGGGAAAAAAAATTATATTATTTTCACTAATCTCTAGCTGAAATGTAGCATGTCCTTCAATTATGACAGCAGCAACAAACCAGTCATATTAGCCACAACTATGGCTTTGTCACCAATAGAAATCATATATATATTTGTATCATATCATTACAGTATTGCAGATAGTTTGAAATATCATGCACGCTCACCACTGCTTCAAAATTATGTGAGGCGTCAACCTACTGCTAGATCTTATTTAAAGCATTGATAAAGAAGTACATATATTACCATATCACTTAAAAGTTTTATAACAGTATTGCAATATAATTGGTTTCCTTTGTAATCCTACATATTTCATTTTATGCATTTTTAAAACATTATTCTGAGATTGGGACCATATCCTTTACCTGATTGCCAAAGAGGAACCTGACACAAAAAAGGATTCAGAACTCCTGCATCTGGGCCCTGACCAGGACCCCCCCCACCCCGCCCCCGGCGCCCATCCCTGCAAGCTCCCCGTGCCCTCTACTAATTTACCCAACTCTCCTCTCTTGCTGGGTTACTCCGAGTCCTCCAAGAAGAAGCCGCCACGGCAGTATGAAACGTGCAAGGATCTGATTAAAGCAAAGCAAGGGAGCCAGGAGCTGGGAGAGCTATGAAAGAGAGAGGGAAGGGGGCTTCCCTGGTGGCGCAGTGGTTGAGAGTCCGCCTGCCGATGCAGGGGACGTGGGTTCGTGCCCCGGTCCGGGAAGATCCCACATGCCGCTGAGCGGCTGGGCCCGTGAGACATGGACGCTGAGCCTGCGTGTCCGGAGCCTGTGCTCCGCACGGGAGAGGCCACGGCAGTGAGAGGCCCGCATACCACAAAAAAAAAAAAAAAAAGAGAGAGGGAAGGAAGGAAGGGTGAGAGGAAATATCCTAGACCACGTATGCAGAAGAAGGAAAGTTCAGCAAGCCCATGGGGGAATTCTCGGGCCAATGTCAGCTGTGAGAGGAGCCCCCTGTCTCCCAGGGCTAGGCCTGCCTTAGGATCTCTGCTGAGCTTGGTCATTGGCTGGGAGCGGCCCGGGGGGAAGCTCTGGCCTTAGAGTAGGAGCTGATGGATTTCAGAGAGAAGCAGCTGAGGCCCTTGGTCAATTTTCACTCCTTATAGCTGCAGGTCTATGAGGAGCATTCTCCTGCCCCGCACCCCCCAGTTAACCATCCAGAACGAAGACATCCAGGAGACTGTCTCCTTATCTGTAAAATGGAGGTGGTAAATTCCCTATCTTAAGGGTTGCCGTGAGAATGAATCAAACTTTGCAAAGCAGTGTTTGCACAGGGCCTGTGACATAGTCAGCTTTCAATAACTGGTAGCCATTATTATGGCCATTTGAAGTATTAATTATTATCATTCTCTTTCTCAGCTAGAACGGCTCCAGGAGGCCGAAAATGGCAGTCCCCTTACAAGCTGGGGCAGCTGGGAGAGGCGGGGACCACTTCCCCACATTCCCTTCACCTTCCCCTCAGGCAGGGGTCTTCCCCTAGCTACTGATAGTTCCTGTGTCTGCTGACTCACAGCCAACTTCCTCTCATACAAACCGGAAAGCACAGCCCGGCCAGCGGGCGCCCCTACCCCGCCCCCCAACCCACACACAGCTAAAGGCCAGCCCCACTCGGAGGGGGAGGGGCCTCAGGCTCTGGGGGGCAGGCTCTAAGGTTAGGGCTCCAGGCAAGATCCCGAGAGGGGAGAGGAGCCGTTTCTCCTCAGGGACCCCTCTCCCGCCCCCCCTCACCACACACACACACACACACACACACACACACACACACACACACAAACTGCAGTGGGAGGGTGGGGAGAAGGGGCTTCGCCCCAGGATGCAAAGGCTGCTCGCCGGGTCACCGTGCTTACAGGGCACCAGCCTTATCTTCAAAAAGGCAGCCCCGAAACCTGACCTTCATCTCTGGGAAGAAACCTAGACCAGGCCCTTGGAGAGGGAGAAGCAGTCGCGGACTCCTCCTCCGGGCCTCTGCCTCTTTCCCCCAGGTCATACGGCTGGGCTCCTGAAGGTTCGCCAGCTTGGAAGGCTGTGGATATCCGTGACTTGTGGATATCAGCTTCTGTTCCCTCATTAACTGGGTACCAGAGTCCAGCCACCCTGCGGGGCGTGGGAGAGATGCCCTGGGGACTTAAGGCCCTATTCTTTTCCCTCCCCTTTCGGCCGGACGGGGAGGGAACAGCGGAGGGCATGCAAAGCTGTCCCCCGCAGCACTCTCCTTCTCTGTCTGGTTCTACCCCTGTCCCCATCTCCGTCTGGTCTCTGCCTTTTTGTCCTGCTCTCTAAGGCTGTCTCGGCCTCCAACCCTGTTCCGGTCCCCCCCCCCTTTCTTGGCCCCTCAAGGGGCTGAGCTTGCCAGGCTGCGAGATAAGCTCAGCGGTTGGGTAAGGAGCCCAAACCTTTTGGAGGCCGCCGCTTGCACAAGGAGTGGCCGGGGCCCCGCCGAGGGAACCGACGAGCGGGGCGGGGCTGGGCCCCGTCGGGGGAGGGCTGAGGGGAGGCGGGGCCGGCGCGGCAGGACCCGGAGCCTACGGCAGCGCGTCGGGCACCTGGGAGCCGACTGCAGCCGCTTAGTGAGGTGAGGACCCCCGCGCCCCCGGGCCCCTGCCTCCCAGACTCCTCCCCATCACCTCCTCGAGAGCGTTCGTGGGATCCCCGGCCCGCTCCGCGCCGGGGGCCCTCCCCTCTCCCCCTCCCCACCGCGACCGCCCCTCCCTCGGGTTGCCGGTCTCTGCCCCCTCCCTCTTTGCCCCCTCCCTCGTCGTAGCCGGAGCTGCTCCGCGCGGCCTGGCCCGCCCCCCCGCACTCCTGCCCCGCGCACCTCCTAGTTCCCAGTCCCATGCCCTCGAGTCGGGCCTGAGTCACCGGGAAACTGGACTCTGAGTCAGGGCGGGAGGCGCAGCACCCCGGCCCTAGCCTGGGGAGGGGCTCGGCCACAGAGAGGCAGAGAGGCCAGAGCTGATGCTGGGGCGAGAGGGAGTCCTGGCCGGGACCCCGCAGGAGAGAAACTGGGAGAGAGCCGTCAGGGCAAAGGCAGAGACAGAAACCTAGAGCCAGTTTCATGTGGCCAGAGACACAGATGAAACCGAAGATCTAGTTAAAATTGGAGACGGAGGCAGGGAGAGGCTTAATGACAGAGAGCAAAACAAGGAGAGGGACCAAGATGGATTTAGAGGTAGAGATGGAGATGGAGATGGAGTGGGGTAGGGACAGGGACAGGGTAGAGATAAAACTCAGGGAGACAGAATCCAAGGTAGGTCTAGGCAGTAGAGCAGGGTCAGGGTCAGGCTGGTGGAATGGGACAGAGCTTCAGAGACCTGAGTCCAAAGGCATGAGCAGGGCGAAGGAGGACTTGGAGAAAGCAGAGGTAGGGGGATGTCATTTCACATTGTGAGTTCCTGCAGGGTGGGTGCTCCTGTTTGCACACGCGTGTGTGAGAAGATGCTGCAGAGTGAAGACCCTGGTGTACCCCTGGTCCCTCATCTCTCTGACTCAGTTCTCTGCCCCATCCTCACTCCCCAAGTGGCCTCTGCTCAGATGTCAGTACTGCTTAGAGCTCTCTGGGCAGCCTGACCAAGGGAGGCAGGATGTGGGGGCAGCCAGAGCCGGAGGGAAAGGAAGGAAGTCTGAGCAGAGACAATAGGTGGAAGGGGAGGGGGAACTGGGAACGTCCAGGATTAGGATGGCCCGAGCCTGTACCTCAGCTCTGGAAACCAGCGGGAGTGGGATCTGCATCTCCCCTCTCCTCCTGTGCCACAGCCGCCCTATCCCCACGCTGTGCCACAGCAGGATTAGGGCACATCGTGGGCCCTTCCTCCCCACCATCCCCCCTTCACCCTGCAGGGGCAGGGTTCCGGCCTCTTGTCCCAGACTTCCTTAGTTGAACGTGCAGCAATGCAGAGGCAGAGCTTTGACCCAGACACAGGGTGGGCAGGAGCTAAGGGACCAACACTGCCATCGATAAGCCAACTTGCTGTGAGCCCTGGGAAAGCCTCTTCCCCTCCCTGGGCCTCAGTTTCCTCATCTGCAAGTGAAGGGGTTCACCTGCAATGAGAAAGCATGTTCTGGGATGGCTCTGCCCCCGGATTACAGGCCTCTGGTCATTCTTCTTTGGAGGAAGACTGGAGTCTGGTACCCCTGTCCAGGCCTCAGACTTTGGCACAGGGAGGGGGAATCTCAGCCTGAGCCCTCCCTTCACCTGCCCCTCCCCCCAGCAATGGCCTGAGCCCCCATGGCTGCCCCTCAGGACCTGGACATCGCTGTGTGGCTGGCCACGGTGCACCTGGAGCAGTATGCAGACGTGTTCCGGCGGCATGGCCTGGCTACAGCGGGTGCAGCCCGGGGCCTGGGCCACGAGGAGCTGAGGCAGTTGGGCATCAACGCCACAGGGCATCGGAAACGCATTCTGCGCCTGCTGCAGGCGGGCACGGCAGAGGGCTCCCCGGATCCCCAGCTGGGAAGTGCCATGGAGCCACCGCCCAGCCCGGCCCCCCAGGCGCAGCCCCCCAAGCCTGTGCCTAAGCCCAGGACGGTATTTGGGGGGCTCAGTGGCTCCACCACCACCCAGAGGCCTGGGTTGAGTCCAGCTCTCTGGAGACCAGAAGCGTCCAAGAGCCCAGAGCCCAGCCCGAGGTCCCCTCCTGTCCCTCAGAGGTCCTCCTCTGAGCAGCCTTCAGCCTTGAATACTGTGGAGATGATGCCCAACGCCATCTACTTCGGCTTGGACTTAAGAGGCGGGGCACAGACAGCTCAGGACATGTGAGTGGAGTTGGCTCCCTGGGGATCCCATGCGGGGGGCAGGGAGGAACAGGGCATGAGGGCTTGTCCTTCCTTCTCTTTCCTTTAATGACACTAGACCTTTCCCCTAAGGGCCCCAGACAGCTCCCAGACAACTGCCCCCACTCCTGCCCTCAGGCCCACAACGGGCACAGGTAGGTGGGTTATCATGGGTTGGGGGAAGAGGGGCAGTGCCCTTCAGGACGTCAGACACTCTCACCTGACCTCTTCCCTGTCTCCCCTTTTTTTCCTCCTGCCAGTGCACATCATGGACCCTGGTTGCCTGTACTATGGTGTCCAGCCTGTGGGGGTCCCAGGGGTCCCCGACAGAAGAGAAGGCAGAGCTATCTGTCAGGAAAGGGCTGAACACAGGTGAGTGGTCCATAGCATGATGATGGCAGGAAGAGGGGCAGCTTGAGGAGCGGTTGAGCTGGTGGTGGCCGTGTTTCCCGTTATCTGTCAAATGTGCATTGAGTGTCCACTGTGTGCCAGCCGGGTTCTTGAGGTACAGGATGAATATGACAGACCCAGTCCCCCATGAGGGAGCTTGTGACTCAGTGGGGACAGACAGGAAATAAAACAGGTAGACAAAGAAATGGATGTATGGTTTAAAATAGGGAGCAGCGCCTTTCATTCCTTAACTATCTTTATTGAGCACCTACTGAGTGCCGGATATCATTGTAGATACTTGGGATAGATCAGAAATCCCTGCCCTTGTGGGGAGATGTTAATTAACAACAGATATAATAAATGAGCTACACCATATGTTAAAAGGTGATAAGTGCCATGGAAAAAATCGAACCGGGTTAGAGGGCTGGGATGGAGTGAGGGGGGAGTGGACTGCAGTTTTTCATGAAGAGTTGCCATTATTAAGAGGATGACATTCAAGCCAAAACTTGAAGGAGGGGACGGAGTTAGCCCTCTTCTAGGAGAAGAGTGTTGCAGGCGGGAAGAGTGGCCAGAATAGAGGCTTTAAAGAGGCCAGTTGCCCACAGGGATCCAGGAGTGATGACAGGGTCGGCCGGGCTGGGGCAGAGTGGGGCAGGGTGGGAAGAGTTGGGGGAGATGCTGCCATCAGAGCTGTAAACGGAGCCAGATGGGTAGGACCTTGTAGGGACTTGCTTTTACTCTAAGTGAAATGGGAAGGCAGCCACTGGAAGGTTTTTCGGTTTTTTGGTTTTTTTTTTTGCGATACACGGGCCTCTCACTGTTGTGGCCTCTCCTGTTGTGGAGCACAGGCTCCGGACGCGCAGGCTCAGCGGCCACGGCTCACGGGCCCAGCCGGTCCGCGGCATGTGGGATCTTCCCGGACCTGGGCACGAACCCGTGTCCCCTGCGTCGGCAGGTGGACTCTCAACCACTGCGCCACCAGGGAAGCCCCGGAAAGGTTTTGACTTACATTTTAAGAATCCCTCTGGTTGCTGTGTTGGGCATGGTCTGTAGGGGGCAAAAGCAGAAGCAGAGAGACTAGTTAGGAGGTTCTTGCAGTGATCTAGGTGAGACATCTCAGGCTAGTGTGATGGGAGTGGAGATGGTGAGAAGTGGTTGGTTTGTGTTGTATTTTGAAGGCGAACCGTCCTGGTAAATTGAGGTGTGAGAGAAAAGAGCAGTCAAGAATGACTTCAGGGGTTCTGGTCTGAGCCTGTACTGTCCGTTGTGGTGGCCAGTAAACAAGTGTGGTTGCTGAACGCATGAAACGTGGCTAGTCTGGTGTGAGCTGTGCTGTAACTATGAAACAACCACATTTCAAAGATTTAGTTCCACAGCACTGTTCTGAGCAACTGGAAGTCCCTCGAGTTGCCATGGTCGGAGATGGGGAGGACTGGGCATAAAGCAGAGGTAGGTGGGGGGCAGATTAGGCGTTCAGTTTTAGATGTGTTGGATTTGAGGTGTGTACTATACACCCAAGAAGAGGTGGCAAATAGGCCACTGGATATACAAGTCTGGAGTGTGGGGAAGAGGTCCGAGCTGCAGATCCAGATTTGTGAGTCGTCAGCATGTGGATGGGTATATGTAGCTGTGAGCGAGTGTTGACAGAGCAGAGAACCAAGCACACTCCAGTATCAAGAGGTTTGGGAGAAGAAGGACAATCAGCAAAACAGGCTGAAAAGAAATGGTTAGTGAAGCAGAGGGAAAAGCAGGAGAAGTTGATGCCACAGGAGCTAAGTGAAGAAAATGTACAAGGAGGAGGGAGAGGTCAGCTATGTCAGGTGCTGCTGAGAGGTTGGGTAAGTTGAGGGCTGAGAATTGACCGCTGGAACTGGTAACATGGAGGTCACTCGGGACCTTGACAAGTGCTGAGGATGAAAGCTGGATCAGAGTGGGCTCAAGAGAGAACGGAAGGAGAGGAGCTGCAAATGTGAAGACAACATTTTTTGAGGAGTTTTTCTGCAAAGAAGAGCAGAGAGTTGGAGTGGTTACTGAGAGTAGAAGTGGAGTCAAGAAGGGGGTTTTTATAGCATAGAATGCTACGTATGTTCATAGGTGAATAGGGATGACCTGGTAGAGAGGGAGAACTAGCTGATGTAGGGGAGAGAAAAGAGAGAAAGTCTGGAGCGATGTCATTGTGTAGGTGAGGGGACTAGGATCAAGTGCTCAGAGGACGGACCGGCTTTAGACAGGGCTATTTATTCCAGTACCGGGAGGAAGGCAGTGTGTGTGTGAAATGGGGCAGATGAGGCACTGGGAGTCTGCGGGGATTCTCGTCTGATGGCTTCAGTTTCTCAGTGAAGTAGGAAACAAACGGGGTAGAGGTTCTCAACCTCAGCGGCACTACCTCCTGGGGAACTTTTTTTTTTTTTTTTACCGGTATACGGGCCTCTCACTGTTGTGGCCTCTCCCATTGCGGAGCACAGGCTCCGGACGCGCAGGCTCAGCAGCCATGGCTCACGGGCCCAGCCGCTCCGCGGCATGTGGGATCTTCCCGGACCTGGGCACGAACCTGTGTGCCCTGCATCGGCAGGCGGACTCTCAACCACTGCGCCACCAGGGAAGCCCCCTGGGGAACTTTTAAAACAACAGGTGCCTGGGCCTCATTCCCAGAGACTCAAATTTAAGTGTCTGGTGTGGGGCTCATATACAGGTATTTTTAAGTTTCCTGGGTGATTCTGTGCAGCTGAGGTAAGGAACCACTGGAAAGTGATAGAGAATAATAGAGGACTTTCTGAGAAGGAACACTTGAAGGATGAGAAGAAGCAGCCCAGGGAAGCGTGCTCTAGGCAGAGGGAACACCGTGTGCAAAGGCTCTGAACTGGGGAAGAGAATGTGGCTGGACTGTAGTAAGCCAAGGTGAGGGCGATACAGGGTGAGGTCAGGGGAGTTGCCACGGGTCTCACTGTACAAAGTCTTGCAGCCCCTGGTAAGGAATTTCAATTTATCCTAAGTGCAGATGGGAAGTCATTGTAGAGGTTCATGCTGGTGAGTGAAATGCTCTCATTTGCATTGTTAAAAGAGCACTCTGGTGTCAGTGGGAGAACGGATGTTTGGTGGGAGGGTGCGAGTGGAAGCAGGTGACCAGTTAGGCGATTCCCTTCACCTCGGTGAGAACTGATGGAAGCTTGGTCCCCGGAGAGAAAGGCAAGAACTTTCTGGAGCAAGAACCAGTCAGGCTTATTGATGAGATATGGGCAACTGTGGCAGAAAGCCATCTACTCAGCCCTTCCCCAAATTTTCTGCCAAGTAATCCTAATGGCAGAGGCGAAGGACTGAAATTTTTTGTTTGTTTGTTTTTTTGGGTTTTTTTTTTTTTTTTTTTTTTTTTTTTTTTGTGGTACGTGGGCCTCTCACTGCTGTGGCCTCTCCCATTGCGGAGCACAGACTCCGGATGCGCAGGCTCAGCGGCCATGGCCCACGGGCCCAGCCGCTCCACGGCATGTGAGATCTTCCCGGACCGGGGCACGAACCCGTGTCCCCTGCATCGGCAGGTGGACTCTCAACCGCTGCGCCACCAGGGAAGCCCAGACTGAAAGTTTTCAAATGCAAAGTCCAAGTGTGCTCGGGGAAGAAGCTCCATGCTAGTGTTTTGGGTTCTCAACCTCCCTGTTCCCCTGTTTGAAAAGCAGATCCAGTACCTGCCAGGCATTCCACTAGGCGCTGAGGGTGGGGCTGTCCAGGGAACTGGGTCTAATGTGTGTCCCTCTCTGTCTTGGCCCCCACAGGCTCAGCAGGCAGGATCTGGAGGCACGAGAGGACGCTGGCTATGCCAGCCTTGAGCTGCCGGGGGATTCCACCCTCTCACTGCCTGCCCTGGACGCGGAGACCAACGATGACCTCATTTCACCCTATGCCAGCTTCTCCTCCACGGCAGACCGCCCCACGCCCCTGCTCAGTGGCTGGCTAGACAAGCTCTCCCCTCAGGGGTGGGGCTGCTGGGAAGGGCAGGGGAGGGGGGCGTGGGAGGCTGCGTGGTGGTGGTGGAGGTCAGGCCCCAAGTGCTCCCAGCTCCTAGGACGCCCCGGGATGCAGCTTCCACCACTTACTGGTATCGGCCCCTGCCTTCCCCAGAAACTACGTCTTCCAGAGGCGCTTTGTGCAGTTCAATGGGAGGAGTCTGATGTACTTTGGCAGCGATAAGGTGGGTCCGGGAGATGCTACATGGGGCCTGGGGAAAGGGAGAGGGAGAGGGAGGGCTGAGGGAGGCTCAGGACTGGAAGGCCAGTCCCCCCCTGGTGGGGGAGGCAGGTACCGCATGACTGGTGTCAGCATCTAAAGGAGCTCGGTTAGCAGCTGTACCCCACTGCTTGCGGAATGAGTGCTGATCTCATTAAAAGTTGGCACTGGCCCCCCCGGGGTCAGCGCACGTGGCTGAGTTCCTGTCCCCATGGGCCAATGGTCTGTCCCTCCAGGACCCCTTCCCCAAGGGTGTGATCCCTCTGACAGCCATCGAGATGACCCGCAGCAGCAAGGACAACAAGTTCCAGGTCGTCACTGGCCAGAGGGTGTTCGTGTTCCGCACAGAGAGCGAGGGTGAGGGCCAGGGCCTCCCGGGCCAGGGCAGGGCTGGGGAGGCCAGGTAAGCACACAGCCGGCTGACCCTCTTCCCTGTCCCCCACCAGCTCAGCGGGACACGTGGTGCTCCACGATGCAATCCTGCTTGAAGGAGCAGCGCCTCCTGGGCCACCCCCGGCCCCCACAGCCACCCCGACCCCTTCGCACGGGCATGCTGGAGCTGCGTGGGCACAAGGCCAAGGTGTTTGCTGCGTTGAGCCCCGGAGAGCTGGCCCTGTACAAGAGTGAGCAGGTGAGGAGGGCCGGGCTGGGGCCGAGGGGCCTGACCTATAGCCCATTCTGGCCTCACTGTGCCTGCCCCGACCCTGCCAGGCCTTCTCTCTGGGCATCGGGATCTGCTTCATTGAACTGCAAGGCTGCAGCGTCCGGGAGACCAAGAGTCGCAGCTTCGACCTGCTCACACCGCATCGCTGCTTCAGGTGGGGCCCAGACTGGCAGGAGGCAAGGCTCGGGGAGAGACATTGGTGGGGGCACAGGGGTGCAGAGGACCCGGGACCTCCTCAGTAGGATTCAGTGGGTGTGCACTGACAGGAGGCCAGTGAACAGGGTCAAGGATGTCAGGAAGGTCTGGGCTGGCCCACATGTGGCCAGGGGGATGGAACAGGTCGGGGGGTATGTCCATGCCCACGGACTGGCTGTCCACCCCTCAGCTTCACAGCCGAGTCTGGGGGGGCTCGGCAGAGCTGGGCGGCCGCTCTGCAGGAAGCAGTAACCGAGACCCTGTCTGACTACGAGGTGGCTGAGAAGATCTGGTCCAATCGGGCAAACCGGCACTGTGCGGACTGTGAGGCCTCCCGCCCGGACTGGGCCGCTGTCAACCTGGGGGTGGTCATCTGCAAGCAGTGCGCAGGTGAGGGCTGGAGCCTGTAGCTGAAATGGGGAGAAGGAGGGAGTTGGGGGCAGGAGGGCTCAGGGTGCCCCTGCCACATGCCCTTCACACCCTAACAGGTCAGCACCGGGCCCTGGGTTCTGGGATCTCCAAGGTGCAGAGCCTGAAGCTGGACACAAGTGTCTGGAGTAATGAGATAGTGCAGGTGAGGAGTCTGAAGAGGAAGAAAGTGTGTGTGGGGGGCCGGGGTTGCGGATGGAAGGAGAGCATGCAGAAAAGGCCTTGGGTCCTGCTTGGGGCAGGATTGGAATGTCTGGGGACTCTTGAGTTCCTGTCACTTGCCTCTGCCCCTGTCATCCTACAGTTGTTCATTGTCCTGGGAAATGATCGTGCCAACCGCTTCTGGGCTGGAGCGCTACCCCCAGGTGAAGGGCTGCATCCAGATAGCACCCCTGGCCCTCGGGGAGAGTTCATCTCCCGGAAGTACCGGCTAGGTCTCTTCCGGAAACCCCACCCTCAGTATCCAGATCATAGCCAGCTTCTCCAGGTAGGAGGGAGGGCCGGGGCTGACGGGGAGGGGGGAAAGCAGTCTCTGAGTTGAAATGCCTAAACTTGCAGTGTTCTCCCTGTAGGCACTATGTGCAGCTGTGGCAGGACCCAACCTGCTAAAGAACATGACCCAGCTCCTCTGCGTCGAGGCTTTTGAGGGAGAGGAGCCCTGGTCCCCTCCAGCCCTCGATGGCAGCTTCCCTGGTCTCCTGCCCGCAGGTAATCCCCACCAATGCCTCCTCTCTCTCCCTGCAAGAACTCCCAGCCCCGACCTGAGCCTTGGTTCTTCCGGGGGGCGGGGGGAGGGGCAATTACCTCTCACCCAGCCCATCACAATGGTCCAGCCTGGGCAGTTTCCCAACCCTCCAGGTCCTCCAGGTCCTATTTCTTGATGTTATGAAATGACCACTGTCTGGAATGGATCTGGAGGTTTGAGGTGTTACTGCTGGCCTACCCCTGATGGGATCAACCAGTAGGCCGGGTCCCGCCTCCCCAGGGGTAGTCTGATCATAGAAATGGTCAAGTTATAGAGGCTGGTCTCCAGTAGTCGTGCCAAAGGGGCCAAGACACTTGCAGGATGGCCCATGCTCTGAGGCCTCCACCCAGAGCTGACTTGTGGTGGGGACAGACAGTGGGCAAGGCCTGGCTTGGAAGCCTCGTCACTCCCTGCCACCCTCTTTTCTAATCTAGGTGGTGAGATGTCCCCACTGGGCTCTACTTGGCCATGCTGCCAATGGAGTTGGGTCCCACTGTCTTGCTTGATTCAATCCCTTCCCAAGGAGGTCAGGCCGTCCCATTACACTGGCTTGACCTGACCACTTCTTCTTCCCCTTGCAGACCCCTCCCCTGGCGTGTACAATGAGGTGGTGGTGCCTGCCACTTACAGCAGCTTCCTGTACTGTGGTCCCGTTAGCAACAAAGCTGGACCGCCACCCCCTCGCAGGGGCCGAGATGGTGAGAAGGGAGGGCAGAAACCCTCTGGGATGCGAGGAGGTGGGCAGAAACCAGGATGGGAACGGGTGTTCCATAGAGGGACAGGGAGGAGAGGACGGGGATGGGACATGCCTTGGAGTGGGCTGGGTGCCGGGAGTCAGAGAGGGACCATGGCAGGTGGCAGCATTGGGTGATGGTTGAGAGGCTGTGCTTTGAAGTCAGACTGTGGAGGTCAAATTCCAACTCCGCTACTTTCTACCCATGTGACTTGGGCAAGCTACTCAAATTCTGAGCCCCAGTTTCTCCTTCTGCAAAACAGGAGTGAATGTAAAACCCACCTCATAGAGCCGTGAAGATTACGTGAGATCATACACAGGCAGAGGGCTTGGCATAGAATAAATATCTGGTAAATGGGAATTCTGACAGTGGGGACAGAGGTCAGCCGCCTGCTGACCATCAGTTTCCTTCTTAGCTCCCCCCCGACTGTGGTGCGTGCTGGGTGCGGCTCTGGAAATGTTTGTGTCAGAAAGCAGCCCTGAACCCCTCAACCTCATCCAGCCCCAGGATGTCGTATGTCTGGGTGTGAACCCCCCACCCACTGACCCAGGTGACCTCGACAGGTAACACCCACCATGTTCCCTGAACTCCCCTTTTCCCTTCCTGAGCCTGAGCCTGCCAACCCCCTCACTCACCCCCATTCTCCGCCCGGACCTCATCTTCTCTCCAGGTTCCCCTTTTCCTTTGAGCTCGTCCTCACTGGGGGGAGGATCCAACATTTTGGCACAGATGGAGCCGAGAGTCTGGAGGCCTGGACCAGCGCCGTGGGCAAGGTGAGATAGCCGAGACCCCCTCCCTGACAGCTCATGGTTTCCCTGTCCCCACCTGCCCCCATCCTGTCCTCTCTTATTCCTACAGCCACTCCTACCCCTTCCACTAACAGCTAAGGTTGACTGAGCGCTTATTCTGTACCAGGCCCTGTGTTAAACTCTGCCCACTCAATGTCTCAGTTAAATTTCACAACAACCCTCAGAGGTAAGGATTATTAATACTTCACACCTAAAGAACTCAGAGGTTATGAAGTCACGTGGTCAAGGTCACAGAGCTAGGAGGCAGCAGAGCACAGCACGAAAATCAGGCCTCTGTCTCCAAAGCTCATGGGCCAAACCTCACTGTGCTGGGCCTCTTTCCACAGAGAGGCTGCCTCTGACTCCCACTCCCTTCCCCCAACCCTCAGATCTCCAAGTCCACAGGCAAAGCTGCCTTCATCTGTTCCACCTTCTCCATTCCCAGGGAAGCCACTGTCTCTCCACCCTGCATCCCCTCTGTGGCATTAAAAGTTCAGGCGCGAGAGTCAGATATCCTGGGACTTGAGTCCTCCAACTCTCACATGTGAGCTCTTCCATGTGAGTAGAGTGGTGTAAAAGACCCCACCCCCCAGTGTTGAGGATTAAGTGACACGCGAGGCCTACACTGCCCGGCACGCAGCAAGCCCTCCACCTGTGGGTGCTGAAGTAGTAATGGCAATGATGATGACAATCGCTCCCATCCTTAAACAGCTTTTCCCCCAGCCCTGCTCCACCTTCCACTCACCATCCTGGCGCCCTCCTGACAACTCCTTAGAAAGTTGTGTGCTCTGGCAGCCTGCAGTTCCTCCTTAACCCCTTGTGGCTGCCCCCCTCTGCCATACTCTTCTGAGCTGCTACCCTGCAGGTGGCTGGTGACCTGTCCTTGGTAAAGTCCAAGGGCCTCCTTCTGGCCTCACCAGGTAGTCTCTGCATCTCACACTCCTCTGTGGGAAATGCTCCCCTGCTTTGGCTTCTGACCCCACTCTCCTGGTTTGCCTGTAACTCCTCACACCAAGAAGTTATCTCCATATCCTCTAAGGGCTTTGTCATGGCCAGGTCCAAGTCTCTTCGTATTATCTACTCTCCAAAAATCTAGCCCATCCTTTAAGGCAGTGCTACCCCAAGTGTGGTCTATTAACCCATCCTGGCCCAGGGACTCTGTTATGGCCCATGACAGCTTAAGTACAGGGCTTGAGTCAGCATTTAGAGTCTTTCACAGCAATTTGACAGAGAGATTTTATGTGTGCAGTCTAATTTTAAAACTTGGGGGCTTATTTTGTAATTCTTCTCATTTCATTTTTCTAGTAATTCATTTTGTTGCTTTTTAATGAAAGTGTTGGTTCGTGACAGATTGGAAGATTTTTTTAAAACTCCCTGTTCCTTCACCGCAAGTAGCTTGAGAAGCACTGCTTTGAGGTTCACCTCGAATAGTCCTTTCTCCATGAAGCCTCTGCCCGGCCCCAAGAGGGTGGGACTTCCCGGGGCCTCGTGACTCTTCGGTTACAGCATGTAGCTACCCATTCCGTCTTCCCCTACATCCCAATTAAGGGCATAAGGCTGCCTGCCACACAGGGATCTTCTCTGGGTTGGCTGGAGCAAATCAAATTGAATTGCATTTCTTTCTTGTTTTTCTCCATCCATCTCCTGTCTCCTTCACCGGTCTTTCCTTCATTCTCTCCCCATCCCTTTCATTCCTCTGTTTCCTTGGCTTTCTCTCCATGTTTTTCTCTGCCTTTCCCTATCCCTCTCACTCTTACTTCTCTCCCCCACTCCTTGTCTCTTTCCTTATTTTCCTCTCTCCCCTTGTCCTCCTGCCTCACAGTGGTTCTCCCCACTGAGCTGTCACCAGCTGCTGGGCCCTGGACTGCTGCGGCTGGGCCGCCTGTGGCTGCGGTCCCCTTCCCATACTGCCCTGGCCCCTGGCCTCTGGCTGTCTGGGTTCGGACTTCTTCGTGGAGATCACCTCTTCCTGTGCCCAGCATCGGGCCCGGGCCCCCCAGCCCCCGAGGACATGGTTCATCTGCGCCGGCTACAGGAGATCAGTGAGCAGGGCTGGGGGCAGGGATGAAGGGTGGCTATGGGGAGTTAGGGTGGGTAGTGGACCTTCATCTATTTGGGGGTCCCTATGGGAGACAGCAGGAATAGTGGATTCAGGCACAAGTTCTGGAGTCAAATTGCCCAGATTTAGAACCCCACCTCCATCACTTCCTGGCTGTGTGACCTTGGACAAGTTACTTAACCTCTCTGTGCTTTAGTTGCCTCATCCTCACAACAGGCACAATATTAGGGTTGTAATGAGTTTCAAATAAGGCAATGCCTGTAAAACACTTATCACAGAGCCTGTCAGGAGGCATCTTGTAGGTATTCAATAAATGTTATTTGTTATAAATGTTATTGTTATTATCATTATTTGGAGTTGCTTGCTTGTTGGGAACTGGGAGAAGGGACTGGGAATTCTCATTTCCTCTTAAAAGAGGAACAGTGTAGGATAGTGTTTTGAGGTTTTGGAGACAAACTTGAGTTCTATTTTATAGCAGGTAATCTGAGGCAAGTTACTTAATCTCTCTGAGCTTATGTGTAAAATGGGGATAACAATATGTAACTCACAGGATTTATTGCAGTATTGTTTGTAAGGCTCCTAGCATGGAACCTACGTACCTTAAATACTTAATAAATATTAGTCACTATGATGAAGACGACAACGATGATAATGTCCAATGATTCTCCTCCCAGGTGTGGTCTCAGCCACTGACACCCCAGACAAGAAAGAGCATTTGGTTCTGGTGGAGACAGGAAGGTAAGTCTTGCCACTACCCTTGACTCTGGGCCCCCCTTTCTAGAGCACAGCTCACACCCTCCACCCTGGCCTGCTGGACCACTGCCCATTTCCTCAAAGCCACTTCCCTAGTTCAGGGGCCCTGTCTGGGTTGGGTGTTGTTGCCCCCTGCTGGTGTCTCTGGGAGGTCTGGTCCTTGTGCTCCTGGGCCTCTTAGTCGGAGGACTCCTCTGGAGCTGGCTCTGACTCAGGTCTCTTGGGTCTCAGGACACTGTATCTGCAGGCAGAGGGCCGGCTAGACTTCTCAGCATGGAACGCGGCCATTGCCGGGGCAGCCGGCGGGGGAGGCACAGGGCTGCAGGAGCAGCAGATGAGCCGGGGTGACATCCCCATCATTGTGGATGCCTGCATCAGTTTTGTCACTCAGCATGGTGAGTGGGTACTGGCTGACACCGAGTGGGGGATGGGGAACGTGGGCGCAGCGGGGGGGCAGGTATTTGCCCTGTGTGTGTGTGATTTGCCTTCAAAAGCTTTGCCTCCAGAGACTGCAGCCTGACAGCAACGACTGTATGACCCTTGGCAAGCTGCTTTGCTTTTGTGAGCCTCAGTTCCCTCATCTTTAAAATGGGGCTACTAACAGTGTCATCTTCCAAGATAGTTGTGATAGTGAGATAACACATGTAAAGCATTTAGTGCAGGACCTGGCAGGTAGTGAAGTGTTCCAAGGCAGCTGTTACTGGGGCGTGGGCATGGAATGAGGGGGGCACTGAGTTGTGACTGGAGATGCAGAGCCATGGAGAACAAAGAGGGGGCAGCTACAAGGCAAGAGCCACGCTGTGCAGCAAAATCCTTGGGGCTCTGAGCAGAATTATTCTGTGTGGGAGGTTTTCCAGCCATAAAGGATCAGCTATGCAAGGGGTTCCCAGAATTCTTTGTGAGTTTTTGGCCTCCGTTTTATTTTCTTTCCCAAGTAAGGACTAAGTTGAATCTCTTTTCCCTGCAAACCCTCTTTAGAAGGCTGGGCTCTTGAGAAGGAAAATTCACAGAAAACTAAGGAGGACAGTCAAGGGGTAAAAGGCACATCCATGCACCGACAAGTAGTTGTGCTTACTACACGGACAAGGGATAGTTAGTGGCTAAAGACATTCTCCACGCCTTGGCAGTAGCCTCGTGCACTGACTTCCCCCACTCACTAGACCCCTATCCCCTTCCCAGCCTCCCTCGTGTTCATAAGAGGATTGAAGTAGGAGGCCCAGTGAAAAAGCCCTGGGGAAAGTGTGGGTGTTCTTCCCTGCTCCTCCACAGTTCCTGCACTGCCACTCTTCGTTCAACAAATGTTTATTGAGCTGCTCCCCTGTGCCAGACACGGGGGATATGGCAGTGAACGAGGAAGGTTATATGAAGCTCAGAGACTGGTGGGAGAGATGGGTAATAATTAAGAAAACAAATACAGTCAGTCAGTTCTCGCGATTCACAGTACTTATATTCTATAAAGTCACTGAAAGGACTGGATCAATGAATGCTGAACCGTTGCCCCAGTGGAAATACAGGGTTAGGTTCCTGGGAAACTCTGGTCATATTTTCATTAATTGATCAATATGTAACTTTGTTTTATGTGTCTTTCTGTTTAAAGACACTTTTTTTTTAAGCTTCCATCTTTTTTTTTCCTCTTTTTTTTAAAAGTGAAGTATAGTTAATTCATAATGTTGAATGTGTTAGTTTCAAATATATGGCAAAGTGATTCAGTTTTATATATATATATATATATATATTCTTTTCCATTATAGTTATTATAAGATATTGAGTATAGTTCCAAGCTTTCATCTTTAAAAAAAATTTTTTTGAAGTATAATATTAGATAAATTACAAGGGTACAATATAGTGATTCACAATTTTTGAAGTTTATAGTCCATTTATAGTTATTCTAAAATATTTGCTGTCTTCCCTGTGTTGTACAATATATTCTTATAGCTTATTTTATACCAAATAGTTTGTACCTCTTACTCTCCTACCCCTATACTGCCCCTCCCCCATTCCTTCTCGTCACTGGTAACCACTAGTTTGTTCTCTGTATCTGTGAGTCTGCTTTAAAGATACTTTATTTAATATAAATTGTTGATTTGTTAATTTTGACCTCACAGCCAGCAATACTCAGCAACTCATGCCTGAACAAAGTTTATCTGACACATGTATTTTCTCAACAAGGCACATCAGAGCCTTCTTGTGCTTAGGAACGCTAGACAGCACTTCAGCACTACACTTGGGGGCTAGTTTAAACCGTGAAATCTCCCCCAAAAAAGAAGCACAAGATGCAAAAAATGTGACTTTAACTATACCACGAAATGATACTTGTTTACCATATGAGGCCTTAGCTAGAAACATGTCCATCAGGCAACTCAAAATTTTCTCCACTTGGGCATGTTCACAAGTGACTGCAAAGTGCCACAAGTATTGATTCGGGGGCTCCAAATATACTTTAGCAAGTAGATGAATTCATAAGTATAGAACCTGTGAATAATGAGGCCTGAGTGTAATGTGATTTCAGAGTGCTATTTAAAGATCAAAGTGGGGGAGGGGAGAAAGAGAGAGAGTGAAGGGTGCTGCTGTGTGATTAGGCAAGGACCTTCTGATGATGAGGGCTGGAGCAGGGACCTGAGAAGCAAGACCACAGAGGCCGATTTCTTCCTCTCTGACCCTCCTGCCTCCAATAGCCACATACCATGAGGGGTGACAGACAGGATGGTGGGTGGGTTGTGGCAGGTCTTTGGGCAGCGGTGAGCTGAGATGATGGCCGTTCTCAGGGCTCCGGCTGGAGGGCGTATACCGGAAAGGGGGTGCCCGTGCCCGCAGCCTGCGGCTCCTGGCTGAGTTTCGGCGGGATGCCCGGTCAGTGAAGCTCCGACCAGGGGAGCACTTTGTGGAGGATGTCACTGACACGCTCAAACGCTTCTTTCGAGAGCTTGATGACCCTGTGACCTCTGCTCGGTTGCTGCCTCGCTGGAGGGAGGCTGCCGGTAGGTGCTCCCAAGATCCCTAAGAACTCCTCACCGACAACCAAGAACCAACCAGGAACTCCACCCACCCCACCAGAATCCCTGAGCCTCCCCTGTGGGATTGGGCGGCCGCCCTCCCCAATACTCCTCCACTGGAAGATCACCCAGGGACTCAGCTCAAGGCAAGGTGGGAAGGGGGCAGAAACACATCCATCCTGGGTTTGTTTCTCTAAAAATCCCTCTACTCTTCCTTCCCTGACCCTCTCCAACCCTTCCCCATCCCATCCCCAGAGCTGCCCCAGAAGAACCAGCGCCTGGAGAAATACAAAGAAGTGATTGGCTGCCTGCCACGGGTCAACCGCCGCACGCTGGCCACCCTCATTGGGCATCTCTATCGGTCAGTACAGCCGGACCCCCTGCAGGCTTCCTCCCTGACCCTTCATCACCTCTGTCCAACCCCCTGGCTTACATTCACATATTCATCCCACAGATAATTGTTAAGTGAAGGTATCACAACATAAAGGCTCACAGCGTGGACTTTGGAGTCAGACAGACCTAGGCCTTAATCCAGCTCCACTATTCTAGCGCATGACTTTATTTTTTTATTTATTTTGGCCACACCACGCGGCCTGCGGGATTTTAGTTCCCCAACCAGGGACTGAACACAGGCCCTTGGCGGTGAAAGCTCAGAGTCCTAACCACTGGACCGCCAGGAAATTCCCTAGCGTGTGGCTTTAGAGAAGTTATTTGCTGTCACTGAGCCTCGGTTTCCTCATTTGTAACAGGAAGATGGTATAAGGAATAGTATCCACCGCATAGGTTATACGAGATTTAAATGAGATGATCCTTGTAAGCTTCTTACTACAGCACCTGGCATGTATGTAGTAAGCATTCAGAAATGGTGAGCATCAGTATTATTTTGTTTTATTTATTATTCTATGCCAGGCAAAGATTAAATGTTGACGACACAAAGAAGAATAAGATGCACACCTACCTTTACCAGTCTATTGGGGAGACAGAATTTTAAATGATTCCAGGGTGAGCCTCAGCTCTGTTGTACTGATTACACTATATCACAGGGACTGGACAACTATGGCCTATGGGCCAGATCCAGCCCATTACTTGCTTTTGTAAATAAAGTTTTGTACATAAAATATAAAGTCATGCCCATTCATTTATATATTTTCAATGGTTCCTTTCACCCTACACAGCAGACTGTATAGCCTGAAAGCCTAAAATATTTACTCTCTGTCCCCTTACATAAAAAGTTTGCTGACCCCTATTTATAAGTCTGTCTCTCCCCTAGACTGGGAGCACTTAGAGCCAGGGTTTTGTCTAACTCACTGCCGTATCCCAAGCGCTTAGCTCAGGGCCTGGCATACAGTAGAGACTCAATAACCTTTTGCTGAGTGAAGGGAGGGGTCGATGAACAAGTGAGCGGAAGCTCACTGCATTCCTCATGACCCTCACACCCCTCTGCAGGGTGCAGAAGTGTGCGGCTCTAAACCAGATGTGCACGCGGAACCTGGCCCTGCTATTTGCACCCAGCGTGTTCCAGACGGATGGGCGGGGGGAGCACGAGGTGCGGGTGCTGCAGGAACTCATTGACGGCTACATCTCTGTGTTTGATGTAAGCTTTCCCAACCCCTGACCTACAGTCCCTCTTCCTGGACTCTGGATCCTGCTCACCCTAACAAAGGCCCAGCCTAGCCCTCTGAAGGCCTTCCACATCAGGGACCACCTCCCAGAGCCCTGGGCCCCAATCTCCTGTAACTATGCTCCTAACATGCTTGCCCCACTGGTTCTTAGCTCTTCTGGCCTCTAACCCTCTCCTACAGGTGCTCCGGTCTTGCACATCTCTCCCTGCTTCCCTCCTTTCCCGGCAGCCCGCCCCCCCCCCCCCGCCAATGCGCACACACACACACACACACACACACACACACACACACACACCCCTTCACCCTTTTGGCTCTTCCACAGATCGACCCTGACCAGGTAGCTCAGATTGACTTGGAGGTCAGTCTTATCACCACTTGGAAGGATGTGCAGGTAACTTGTCCTGACCCTAGACTCCCGAGTGGGCCAGGAGGGGACATCAGGACAGGAAGGTGACCATCTGCTTCTGGACACTGGCCCTCAGTTCTTTGGGACACAGGAAACCCAAGGAGAGGAGTGCTTTGGGGAGGGGGTTTGGTTTAGGATTTGCTCCATTTATTCCACCATGAGGATTCTTTACAAAAGGGTGGCAGGAGCACTTCAGTTTCATGTGTAAGAGATCCAAGGAAGGGTTAGCTAAGTTAGACAAATAGGTGAGAAGAATAACAAATACAGTAGCCAACGGCTGAGGACTAATTCTATTCCAAGCACCTGTACTCTCGCTTTAGCACCACCCAACTCCAGGAGGTAGGTAGTCCCATTTTTTCAAAGAAACTGAGGTTTGGAGGGTCACTTACTCAAGGTTGTACTGTAGCAAGTGGCAGAGTTGGAACCCAGACAGTCTGACTCCAAACCTGTCTTCCCAAGCACAGCTGCACTGCCTTGGGAAGCTCTGTACACAGTTCCGCCATGCCTGGAGATTTTTCTCTTTGAAGGACCTGAGCGATGTTTGGAATGAGGGTTGGGAGGAGGCTTCTGTGGCGGGGGGGAGCACTCGTGAGGCAACCCGAGGAGTCCTCTGACCTTGATTCTTTGCACCGTCTGGGTCCTCCTGATTTCTTTACCCCTCCCCTCAGCTGTCCCAGGCTGGAGACCTCATCATGGAGGTTTTTATAGAGCAGCAGCTCCCAGACAATTGTGTCACCCTGAAGGTCAGTCCTGAGGGGACAGGAGGGGAGATGAGAGGATGGTGGGGGGCTGGGGCAATGGCCTGACCGGCACGGGTCCTCTGCTCTTGCCCTGACCCCAGGTGTCCCCAACACTGACTGCCGAGGAGCTGACTAACCAGGTACTGGAGATTCGGGGGACGGCAGCCGGGATGGACTTGTGGGTGACGTTTGAGATTCGAGAGCGTGGGGAGCTTGGTGAGTATGACCGTGCATGTGCGCATGCACGTGTGGTGCGGGGTGAAAGTCACCAAGACTTATGTGTTACCAGATATGCAGTTGTCCACTTGCTCTTTCTCAGTACTCTCTGCCCTCTTGGCTTTCGTGGACCCCACAGAACCTTGGTTTCCCTTCCACCTCAAAGGAGGCTTCTCTTTCTCCTTTGCCCAGACTCCAAATGCTGGAGGAACCAAGGGCTCAGTCCTCAACCCTCTTCCTTTCTCTGTCTACATTTTTTCCTTGGATGAGCTCATCCATTCCCGTGGCTCTAAATGCCATTAATAAGCTGGCCCCCAAATGTTTATGTGTGACCCAGACCTCTCCTCTGAGCTCCGGCCTCACATATCCAGCTGGCTACTTGACACATCCACTTGTACATCTTATAGCATCTCACATTTAAAACGTCTAAGACCAGGACTTCCCTGGCAGTCCAGTGGTTAAGACTCCATACCTCCACTGGAGGGGCTGCGGGTTTGATCCCTGGTTGGGGAACTGAGATCCCACAAGCCGCGTGGCACAGCCAAAAAAAAAAATGAAAAAAAGAAAAAAAGTCTAAGACCAAACTCAGTTCCCAGTCCCCTCGCCTAACAAAATGCCCAAGCCATTTCCTAGTTTCCCTAACTCGGTCAGTGCACCAGCATTCACCCAGTTATCAAGGACAGACACTTGGGAGTCTTCTGGGACTCCTTCCTTTCCTTCATCTTCATACACAATGGGCAACTAGTCCTCTTGAGTCATTTCGAATCTATCACCTCCATCTCCATCGTTACCACCAACCTAGTTGAAATCACCATGATCTTTCTACTTCCCAGCATTAACCACTAAAATGTACAGCCCGGGAAAGGGCATAGCTGGCCAATGTTCCCTTCTCGCCCCCCAGCAATCCATTTTCCGCGCAGCAGTCAATGAGCATTTCAAGCATAAATCATCATGCTATTCGCATGGTTAAACCCTTCCAATGGTTTCCCATTGAACTTAAAATAAAATTCAAACCCCTTATTATAGCCCACAAGACCCTGCATGTCTGGCCCTTGCTTATTTCTCAGACCTCGTCTCACATAACGTATTCTCTTCGACTGAGCCGCACTGACTGTTTAGTTCCTCAAGCACACCTTTCTAACTCAGGCCCTTTGGTGTTGCATTTTGTCACGCCTGAAGTCTTCTTCCCCCGATCTCAGTGTGGCTTGTTCTTCCCAATCCTTAGGTCCTCTGAGTCTCATCTTCAAATGCCTCCTCTGAAAGGCTTTGCCTGGTCACCCTGTCTCAGTAGCTGCCCTGTTACTGTCTCTCAGCTTCTTATTGCTTCTTTCAGAATAATGGTTTGTCTTTAGTGACCTCATTTACTTATCTGTTATTCTCTGCTCCCTCGCCAGGCTGTGGGCTTTGTGAAGGCAGGCTGTGTGTTTCATGCTCCCCACTGTATCCCCAGGGCAGCCCAGCACCTGGCACAGTCAGTGCTAAATAATGTCTGTGGCTGGATGGTGGAATGGACGAATGAATGAATGAGCGACTGGTGGGCGAGGAGGGGGGCGCTCCAGGCTGTGGATCGATATCTGGTTGATACCTACCCTCATCTTGCCCCTTAGAGCGGCCACTGCACCCCAAGGAAAGGGTCCTAGAGCAGGCCCTACAATGGTGCCAGCTCCCAGAGCCCTGCTCGGCCTCCCTGCTCTTGAGAAAAGTCTCCCTGGCCCATGCCGGCTGCCTCTTCACAGGTGAGCCTCCTGCTTCAGCCCAGCACCTCCCAGGCCTCTTTCAGGGACCCTCCACCTAGCCCTGCCCATCTGTGCCCAGGTATCCGCCGTGAGAGCCCACGGGTGGGCCTGTTGCGGTGTCGGGAAGAACCGCCCCGCCTGCTGGGAAACCGCTTCCAGGAGAGATTCTTTCTGCTGCGTGGCCGCTGCCTGCTGCTGCTCAAGGAGAAGAAGGTGGGCCCTAGGCGAGCAGGGAGGGATGCTGGGTGGCCGTGTGGGAGGAGCCCTGACGGCACTGACCCTGTCACTCCACAGCCCATGTTCTCATCAATCTCATTGCTTCCCTGGCCCTTTGACTTCTGTGACCCTTTGACCTCACACAACCCCAGTGCTTCCATGACTTCTTGACCTCCTTAACCACGGTCCTTCTCTCTCACCTCTCAACCTCACTGACTGCCTTCGCGTTGTCAGAGCTCTAAACCAGAACGGGAGTGGCCTTTGGAAGGTGCCAAGGTCTACCTGGGAATCCGCAAGAAGTTCAAGCCTCCCACCCCGTGAGTTTTTTTCCCCAGTCCACACTTCTAGAGCCTTCCTGCTGCCACCCTGCTGGCCTTTCCGATCACCCATCACTGTTCTCCTTTGCCTCTCAGGTGGGGCTTCACGTTGATCCTGGAGAAGATGCACCTGTGAGTACCTCCCAGCCTGGCTTCTCCTGTGGCCCAGTCAGGCTCCCTGTCCTCTACCTTCTCGCTTTTTCTATCTTCCATCCCTCTAGCTGTGACCCCTTCCCCTCCTGCTGATCCCCCTCTGATCACCCCCAGCTACCTGTCCTGCACAGACGAGGATGAGATGTGGGACTGGGCCACCAGCATCCTCAAAGCCCAGGTGAGGGGAAAGAGAGAGCTGAGGGGTAGGTCTGTGGACTCAGCACTAACCCTCAGCACCTCCCATGCCCACCAGTGCCATCCCCTCACCCTCTCTCCAGCATGATGACCAGCAGCCAGTGGTCTTACGACGCCGTTCCTCCTCTGACCTCGCCCGTCAGAAGTTTGGCACCATGCCTTTGCTGCCCATCCGTGGGGATGACAGTGGGGCCACCCTCCTCTCTGCCAATCAGACCCTGGTGAGGTCCCCCTAGCCTGCCCCAACCCCTCCGGGTCCCTGCTCACGCCCTTGCCACACTGCAGAAAGGAGTGGCGTGCCTGCCAGCTTGGTGCCCCCTCTGCCTTCTCTATGCCCCAATCTCTACACCTACCTCCTGTTGCCAGGCCTCACTGTGTCTCTGTGTCTCTCCCTCCCTGCCTCCCCACCCCACCTGTGCCCAGCGGCGACTTCACAACCGGAGGACCCTGTCCATGTTCTTTGTGAGTACTGTGCCTGCTCCAGTTGTGTGCCTGTCAACCCTGTGTCCCTGTGTTCCTCTGTGCTGCCTGAGCCGGTGTGCTCTCTGTATTTGTCCTGATGCAGACCATCATTGAGTGTGTGTGTGTGTGTGTGTGTGTGAGAGAGAGAGAGAGAGAGAGAGAGAGAGAGAGTGTGTGTATTGGGACCAAAAGGAATGAGGAAAACAAGGGATGGTAGGATGCGGTGAGGAAAGGGGAAAGTGGTCACAGGATCTGAGAAATAGAAGGGAAGTGGTTACGTGAATGCATTTTGGAGTCAGACAGACCTGGGTTCAAGCCCCAGCACCACCTTTTACTTAACTGTGTGATCTTGGGCAACTTACTTAACCCCTCTGTACCTCAGCTCACTCACCTGCAGTGTAACCATCATACAGGGTTGTTTTTGACATCATACATGCAAAGTATTTTGCAGCATCTGGTAAAGAGGAAGAGCTCAATAAATGTTAGCGATTAATAATCTGGTAACTCTAACTCTGTGCCTGCCTCTGGTTACCCCCATTTCCATCCAGCCAATGAAGTCATCCCAGGGGTCTGTGGAGGAGCAAGAGGAACTGGAGGAGCCTGTGTACGAGGAGCCGGTATATGAGGAAGTGGGGGCCTTCCCCGAGCTGACCGAAGACACCTCCACCTCCTTCTCCATCACACCGGAGCGGACAGCCAAGCCAGAGACCCCACTGGCCAGCCAGCGGTCCTTTGATCAGTCTCCTCTGCCCAAAGCAGGCCCCCTGGGCTGGGAGGAGAGACCACCTGAGCCCCCTCCGGGGCCCCCTTCAAAGAGCAGCCCCCAGTCACGTGGGTCCCTGGAGGAGCAGCTGCTCCAGGAGCTCAGCAGCCTCATCCTGAGGAAGGGAGAGACCACCGTAGGCCTGGGCAGCCCCTCTCAGCCCTCCAGCCCCCAGCCCCCGAGCCCCAATGGCCTTCCAACACAGACACCTGGCTTCCCCACCCAAGCTCCCTGCACTTCCAGTCCATCCCCCAGCCAGCCCCTCACATGACCCTGGGACCAGCAGTCTGAGGGGTAGGTAACCAAAGGCCCAAGCTCTCCCCATGGCAGACCCTGCTGGGAGCATCCTTTGCCCTGGTTGATAAGACTCTAGAAGCCAGTATAGTGCTGTGGAAGGAGAACGGGGCCGAGAGCTCCCGAGGCTGCGTCCTGCTCAGAGAAAGGCAGGTCGTGGTGCCTCTCTGGGCCTCCGCTGACTTACCTGTACCATGAAGTAACTGAAATAAGGAGAATGGTGAATCTCAAACTGTTTCTCAGAGCTGTAAGCCCCACATAGTTTCCCTCGAGAAGGGCAGCTTCCGCTCTATGTATTTGATATGTAGGGGTTCTATGAGAGATCTTGGGTTTGAAAAGAATGGTTTTATGCATTAACAAAAAAAAGATTTGGAAGGCACAGATTTGAATGATCTCCAAGTTTATCCTACCCCACCTTCAACATTCAGAGACTACAGTGAAGCCCCAGAGTGGGGAGGTTGATTAGGGCTGGGAACTGGGGCAAAGAGGAGCCAGAAAGGATGCGTCACTGTTAATAAACCTTGGAACAAAAAGACTGCCATTTTTTACTTCATTCATTCAATTATTCAACAGATATATATATATATATATTTTTTTTTTTTTTTTTTTTTTGCGGTACACGGGCCTCTCACTGTTGTGGCCTCTCCCGTTGCGGAGCACAGGTTCCGGACGCGCAGGCTCAGCGGCCATGGCTCATGGGCCCAGCAGCTCTGCGGCATGTGGGATCCTCCTGGACCGGGGCACGAACCCGTGTCCCCTGCATCGGCAGGTGGACGCTCAACCACTGCGCCACCAGGGAAGCCCCAACAGATATATATTGAACACCTAATTGGTGCCAGCTATTGAGGATATAGTGTGAACAAAAGAGATGGGGGTCCTTGCTTTAAGGGGAACAGAATATGCACACACAAACAAAGGGCTGTGAAGAAACTAAACCAAAGTGATGTGCTTGTGGAGGTGACATTTGGGCTGGGTGGAGGGTAAAGGTAAGAAGCCAGGCATGTGGAGTGCTGGGAGGAGGAGCACTCCAGAAGGAAAGGGAAGGCAGTAGGCATGAAGGCTCTGCAACAGGAAGGGAGTTGTCATGTTGGGGGAAGAGCAAGGAGGCTGGAGTGGCTGGAGCACAGTGAGTGGGGAGCTGGACAAGAGGGGGAAAGACTGGCAGGGACCCAGTGATGAACAGCCTTGTGGGCCATGAGTTTATTCTGAAGCAGTTGAGGAGTCTTAGGGAAGAGAGGGATGAGATTTTGCTTCCTTTGAACAAAAAGATCAATCACTCTGGCTGTTTTCTGAACAATGGGTTGTAGGGGGAAGACTGGAAGCAAGGAGGCCAGATATCAGACCAGGAGACTGATAATGGGGACTTGGACCAGGTTGGTGGTTCTGGAAATTGAGGGAAGTTGATCAATGGGAGATAGAACCTATAGGCCTTGCTGATGGGTGGAAGGTGGGGGTAGGAGGAAGGGTACATAGACTCTGGCTTTCTAACTCTCCTAAGTGGATGGAGAATGGTTCCATCTAGTATGTTACCTGGGGGAGGTGACTGGGGAAGGATCAGGTAGAAGGAGCCGTTTGAAAGTTTGAGGTACCTATTTAGATGAAGTGGTGGTGTCAGGTGAGCTGTTGGAAATGTGAATCTGGAGTTTGGGCCACAGATATCTGCCTTTTCCAAGTCGGGGGTGTAGTGAGGAGGTGTGGGCCATGGATAGGTGAGGAGGATGAGGAAAGTGTGTGTGCAGATCCTCAGAAAGCAGTGCCAGGGCGGGGATAGGGGGTATGTCCTGGGGTGTAGAACCTTAAGGGCAGGCCCTAAAGCCGATAGGCGCTTTCTGGGTTGCAAGTCCCCACTCTCATCTCCCAGCTCTCATCTCCCAGCTCACGCCCACTCCATTGGCCCTGTCTTTTCCTCTGGTACTGGTTCCTTCCTGGCTCCAGGCGTCTTTCTCACCCTCACTCACGCAGGCTTTTCCAGTTCAGTGGGAATTAGGAAAAGGTCTGGGATCAGCCCTGTTTCTCTCATCACACGCATCTGCGCTCAGGCATCCAGTGATTCAGTTTCCCTGGTTACAGATTTGAGTTCCTCACCATCCTTCACCCATCGCGTCGGGATTGGAGGTCTGCATATGTAAATGAATGATTAGAAATAATTACGAGCTAAGTCAATAGCTCTCCACCAGAAATAGAACCCAGGCGTCTTGACACAGAAACCTGGGGTTCCCCCTACCGCCCAGCGGACGCGGCGTCCACAGGGCGGTGCGGACCCTTTCCGGGGTATTCTCAGCAGTAACAGAGGTTTAGTTCCTGCCGCTCTTGGCGCTTCGCGGCCCAGCGAAGGGACTGATCAGGCGTGGGCGGGGCGAGGGCGGAGCTGGGCCAGATCCTGGGCGGGGCTTAGATGTGGGCGGGGTTTCCTCGAGTTCCGGAGTCGAGTTGCTGCCTGGGCCGGAGCGGAGATGCAGCCGCCGCCCCGAAAAGTGAGCTTGGCCTGGGGACGGGGATTCCTGGCGGGCTGGGGGAGTGATGCGGCCCAAAGGGGCACCAGACCTGCGGTGGGGGACGAAGAGTAGGAAGGGGTTCAAGGGCCAACCCAGAAGTAACCGAGGAAACAGCCCAGCTCCTCCCTGGCCCCGCCCCCTCACCGCTCCCTGCGCGGAGTGTTTTTCAGGTCCCTGCGCCAGGGGTCTTCATCTTCTTCTTACCCACACAGGTGAAGCCATCCCAGGAGGTGAAGCTTCGCTTCCTGGAGCAGCTGAACATCCTTCAGACCCGGCAGCAGAGAGAGGCGGACCTACTGGAGGATATCAGGTAGCCCTGACCCCCTCCACGTACCCCGACTTTCTCTGTCACACGCTCCGCCTTTTCTCCAACATACTACAGCTGTCGGGGTGGGCGGGGGTGAAGAGCTCTCCAACCTGCCCATTCAAGGCCGTCATCCTAGGCCTCCCTCTCCAGATGCCGGATACGAATTATCCTTCCACGCACCCCAACACACATAAACACACAGGGACCCTCTCTCAAACCCCTTCACTCCATACCGCCCCCTCCACACCCACAATCAAACTCAGGACAGAATCCCCCCTCCCTCTTCCAGACCTGTTGGAAGGCTGGCACACAGTGTACTCAGCTGACCCCCATCAGTCCTCACCTCCAAGCACACAGATGGTTCTCCAGGGGTGGGGAGGATCCTGCTGAGGCTCTGAGCACTGAGATGAGGTTGTCCTTTGCTGCGGCTGCCCGAGGTGATCTCAAGGACTCTGTCTTCAGTCTCAGGCCCTCCTGGTATAGTCACACTCCAGGCCTGGCTCCCCTCTCCCTCCTGCCCAGGCTAAGGAGAGGGTCGAGGGTGGGAGAAAAGGACCAAACAGTAAGACCACCCCATCCCCCTAATCTCCACAGATCCTACAGCAAGCAGAGGGCAGCCATTGAACGGGAGTATGGGCAGGTATGGGACTCCTTTCTCTGGACCTTCCCTTTTGTTCTAGCCTCCTTTACACTACCAGCAATGTGCCTCCACGCATACTCCTGTTCTGGTCAAGAGCAAATCCCTAGCACCAGGCAAATTTGTGTCAAATCCCTGCTGTGGTACTTTTTAGCTGTTTGACCTTGGACAAGTTACTTAACGTTTCTTGGCCTCAATTTCTTTCTCTGTAAAATGGGAATAATAGTAACTGTACCTTCACGCAAGGTTGTTGTAAGGACAGAATAAGTTAATGCATGTAAAGCACTTAGCAAAGTGGGTGGCATTATTATACTCTGATCGTATGTTCTCCCAAGTGGGGAGAGTCTTTGAAAGGGAACTGGGTCTGTGATGACTTTCCCACCAGGCACTCCAGAAACTGGCTGGGCCATTTCTGAAGAGGGAAGGACACCGGAGTGGGGAGATGGACAGCAGGTGGGTCCCATGCTGGGGTGGCAGGGAGGCCAGGGAGCCAAGAAGGGATGAGGAGCTCAACCCCAGGAACCTATGAGGAGGGCACGTGAGCGGCAGGTAGAGCTGACACGGCAGCGGGATAGCAGCTGACCCAGCAAGGACACTGGATGGGGGCGGAGGGCATAAGTGATCCTTGTGGCCGAGCTAATGGGCTGATCGATTGATGGGCTCCCAGACGAGGGGGATGGGAAAGCAGTCTGTCTCCCATGGTGTTGGGGGGGGGCGCATCTCGTGAAGCTTTGGAGTGCTCCCCTCGTCAATGCAGACTTTCTCTGGGGAGAGGCAGGATGGTGTTTGGTGCCTGGCGCTGCCTGCTGGATGCCACCATGGCTGGGGGCCAAGCCCGGCTCCAGGCATCTGACCGATACCGTGACCTGGCAGGAGGCACAGGGCGGAGCGCTAAGGAGCAGGTGCTTAGGAAGGTACGGCTCAGTGGATGGGGTGAAGGAAGGGCTGACTCAGGGATGGAGGTGATCTGGATCAGGACTTGTGTGTCCATGCCCCTAGGGAGCAGAGAACCTCCAGAGGGCGCAAGCCGAGGTGCTGCAGTCTGTCCGGGAGCTGAGCCGAAGTCGAAAGCTGTATGGGCAGCGTGAACGGGTGTGGGCCTTGGCACAGGAAAAGGCGGCTGATGTCCAGGCCAGGTGGGGTCATGGGGAGTTAGGAAGCCTGTGGCGTCGGGGCATGGAGCCAAGGTGCCATGGCTGGGCCTGACCTCCGCTCCTCTCCCTTGCCTGCACAGGCTTAACCGAAGTGACCATGGCCTCTTCCACACTCGGACCAGTCTCCAGAAACTCAGCACCAAGGTTCAGAGGATGTGGGCATGAGTCGGGGCAGGGAGAGGTGGGCAGATTAGTCTAGTGGTTTGGAACCCGGGGGCATAAGTCAGAGAGACTGGGATGAATCCAGGCTACCCTACTTCCTTGGTGCCTGACCTTGGTAAACTTGATGTCTCTGAGCCTCATTTTCTTCATCTATAAAATGGAAATAGTACCTTTGTTTTTCATTCCTTTAATATGCAGTGATTGAGGACTTCTATGTACTTGGCATTGTTTGAAACACTGGGGAGATGATGGGGAACACTACCAGCAGAGCTCCTGCCTCCACAGCCTGGTTAGGGGAGACAGATAGTAAATAAACAAAGACTCAGAATAAATGAAAAGAAGGTGATATGATAAAGCATAACAGGGGAGTGTAATTTAGAGGGAAAGCCTCTCTGAACAGGTGGCCTGAGTGTCAAGGAGGAGCCAGCCATGCAGAGATGTAGGGGAAGAACATTCCAGGGAGAGGCAACGGTGAGTGCAAAGGCTCTGAGGTGGGAATAACTTTGTAGGCTCGAGGAACTGAGGGAAGGCCAGTGTGGCTGGAGCACTGTGAGCAAGGGGACGAGCACTGTGGAAAGACTCAGAGAGGGTGCAGGGGCCAGCTCATGTTGGACCTGGTAGACCACGGTAAGGAGCAGTTGGGATTTTATCCTAAATGTATGCAGTTGCCACTAGAGGATTTTGAGCAGGAATTGTGAGTATGTAAAATTTTTAGTATGGTTTGCCAGTTATCTCAGTCCTGTGAGAGTCCATTCTGGATCTGGGTTGGCCATGGAAGGACCCCAAGGCTCCAGGCCTCCCAGTTGACACCTATGTTCCTCTCCTAGCTGTCTGTCCAGTCGGCCCAGTACTCCCAGCAGCTGAGAGCGGCCCGCAATGAGTACCTGCTCAACTTGGTGGCCACCAATGCCCACCTTGACCACTACTACCAGGAAGAACTGCCGGCCGTGCTCAAGGCCAGTCTCAGCCTAGATACCCCTGCCTCTCAGCAGGGAGGGCATCTCCCTGCTTCCCACCACCATCAGGCTGGGTGGGGCTGGGGACCTAGTCTGCTCAGAGTGGGCAGAAGATACATACCTAGGTTCTGCTTCTGCTTCTAGCTGGCTGCATGACATTGTGCAGAACACTTGCCCCTCTGAACCCCAGTTTCTTCCTCAGGACTAACCCCTGCTCTGCCTACTTTATAAGACTAATGGGGCTCAAGGGAGAGAATGAATGTGAAAATGCTTTTTAAACTGTTAAGTGCTGTGCACACATGAGGGCCTATTATTAGAAGCATAATAATGTCTTATTCCTTCTCAATTTCCCATACCTCCTACCCATCACCCATTCAAACCTGGACAGAGAGCCTGCTTGGGGGAAGGGTGGTGTCAGCATCTTGGGGTTCTCTCCAGGCCCTGGTCAGCGAGCTGTTGGAACACCTGAGGGACCCGCTGACTTCACTGAGCCGCACGGAGCTGGAAGCTGCAGAGATGGCTCTGGAGCATGCCCACCGTGGGGGGCAAGCGACCTCCCAGGTAAGCTCCCCAGAGATCCTCTTCACCCTTCTCTCCCAGTACAGCGCCCCCTCCTCCACTGCATGTCTGCCCCTTTCCTTCTCACCTTGTCCTCTCTCTACCAAGAAGGCTGGGGACAGGCTTGGAGAGGGAGCCAGTGAGTGGCCGACTTTGATTTTTTCCAACTCCCAGGTAAGCTGGGAGCAGGATCTGGAGCTTTTTCTTCAGGAGCCCGGAGTATTCTCCCCCACCCCAGCTCAGCAGTTTCAGCCAGCAGGGAATGATCAGGTAAGACCTCTCTGCTAGGTGCAGTCAGGCCACTTGGAAAGGGGACTGTGGTGTAGGCCTCTTCCCCATTATCCTGGTTTTAACTTAGGGACTATTAAACCTCTTCCCCATTGTCCTGGTTTTAACTTAGGGACTATTAAACCATGGAGAGAGGGTTTCAGAACCCCAGTTCACCTCCCTCCCACCAGGACACAAATTAACGCACTTCCTCCCACCCTTCTGTCCCTTCACTGCACTATCTTCTTCATTCTACCTCTGTCCCTCAACTTGGATCCCACTTCTGGGACTCTCTGTGTGTCCACATGAATGCACTCCTGTGTCCACAGTCATAGGTGTGTGCTCCCACCTATTTGTCCCTGACCCTGGAGGTCAGGAGACAGGGAAGAAAAAAAGGAGGGAACTGGAGGGAGGGGGAACAGAGAAGGAGCAGCAACAGGGCATCCTCACAGCTCCCCATTCATTCAGGTGTGTGTCCTGGAGCTGGAGCGGGGCGCAGGAGGTGTGGCCAGGGAGAGTGGCCTGGAGAAAGAAGTTCAACGCTGGACGAGCCGAGCTGCCCGAGACTACAAGATCCAGAACCATGGGCAGCGGGTGAGGTGGGGAGTGCAGGTGTCGGGGGTGGGCAAGAAGAGCTGAGAGATGGGGATCCCGGCGTCACTGGGGATGTCATGGGGCTGCAGGCAGGAGGGGAAGGAAGGGTAATTTAAGCCGACAGTGTGGCACAGTAATTTAAGAGCGTAACCTTTGGGACTAGACTCACCTGGGCTCAAATCTTGCTCTGTTGCTTCCTAGTTATGTAACCCTGAGTAAGGGAGTGACTTAAGCTCTCTGGACCGCAGTTTCCTCATCATTAAAGTGGGGCTAATGATGGCACCCACATCACAGGGAAGATGAGATGACATAATGCATGTGAAACAACTAGGAAACTCCCGGGTTATTAGTAAGTTGTGCCCCATAGTATCTCCACCCACTCCTGTCCTCTGCGTCCCCAACCAGGTGCTGCAGCGGCTGGAGCAGAGGCGGCAGCAGGCTTCAGAGCGGGAGGCTCCAGGCATAGAACAGCGGCTGCAGGAAGTGAGGGAGAGCATCCGGCGGGCACAGGTGAGCCACAGCCCTGGGGTTAGAGCCACTGAGACTGCACCTCCTCCGGCAACACCCTCCTCCACTCCTTTATCTGATGGTGGGGAGACTGGAGGCAGGAGGTAGAGGGTGGACACATCTGGGGAGGAGGCTCCACTCACCTCCCAAGGGCAGGCCCAGCCACAGCCTTGACTGACGCCCTCTTCCCTGTGTCAGGTGAGCCAGGTGAAGGGGGCTGCCCGGCTGGCCCTGCTGCAGGGGGCTGGCCTGGATGTGCAGCACTGGCTGAAGCCAGCCATGACCCAGGCCCAGGATGAGGTAGAGCAGGAGCGACGGCTCAGCGAGGCCCGGCTGTCCCAGAGGGACCTCTCTCCCACGGTGAGCTCCCTCCACTCCCTCCCCATACACACCAGGAGGGTAAAGAGCCCCAGTGGAAAGCAGAGCTTATAAAGTGGGAATCACACTAGTAGCTAACTCAAAGGGTTGTTGTGAGGCTGAAATGAAATCACTTAAGTATGACTCTTGGCACAGTTTGTAACATAGAGAGCTGTCAATGAACTTTTATTATGGAGTATAGGATGGTGGTTATGAAAGGTCCCGAGAGCAGACTATAAGCAGTTTGAGTACCAGCCACTCCACTTACTAGCTGTGTGATCTTGGAAAGTGACTTAGCCTTTCTGAGCCTCAGTTTCCCATTAAGTAAACTGAGGTTGATAGTTTCGCAAAATAACACTGGGTTATTAAGAAGTTTAAACAAGACAACGTACATAAGATACTTAGCATTGTGCTTGGCACATATAAGCGCTCAATACTGTAACTCTGTGATTATTGTTAGTGTTATCTTGCTCTGTGGTGGTTCTGCCTGTGACCCAGGGTGAACGGATGGGTGGTACTACCTTGGAGGAGGATCCACAATGTTAAGGGTAGGATGGGGTGGGAGCGAGGCGCAAGAGCGAGGGGATATGGGGATATATGTATACATGTAGCTGATTCACTTTGTCATACGGCAGAAACTAACACAACATTGTAAAGCAATTATACTCCAATAAAGATGTTTAAAAAAAAAAAAAGGTAGAATGGAGGAGTGAGAGATATAGTGGGTGGTACTTGAGACGGGGCCTCACAACGATGCCTGTTCTCTGTCCCCCAGGCTGAGGATGCTGAGCTGTCTGACTTTGAGGAATGTGAGGAGACGGGGGAGCTCTTTGAGGAGCCCGCCCCCCCAGCCCTGGCCACCAGGCCCCTCCCCTGCCCTGTCCATGTGGTGTTTGGCTATCAGGTATGAATGGAGGTGGGGACCGCAGACAGGCAGGGGTGGGGAACAGCCAGTCCTGAATCCTTCTTTGTGGGTCCCAGGCAGGACATGAGGACGAGCTGACCATCACAGAGGGCGAGTGGCTGGAGGTCATAGAGGAGGGAGATGCCGACGAATGGGTCAAGGTGGGTATGGACCCAGGGCTCTGCCCTTGGCAAGGGGGCAGTGGGAGGGACTTCTCTGTGGTCCGTAAAGACCCAGCCAGGCAAAGCTGGAAGCCTGAGTGGAGGAGGGCCAGGGCCGTGGACTGCTGAGGCAAGCCTGCTTTCTGTTCACGTTGCTGGGTGAGCAGGCTCGGAACCAGCACGGTGAGGTAGGCTTTGTCCCTGAGCGGTATCTCAACTTCCCGGACCTCTCCTTCCCTGAGAGCAGCCATGACAGCGACAATCCTTCGGGGGCAGAGCCCACAGGTAAGAAAGGGAGAAGAGTTACTGAGTGGTTGTAGCCCTGGTCTGGGGGCACTGCTGCCCGCCTCTTCCCCTCACCATCTCTCCCGGGCTTCCGCAGCGTTCCTGGCCTGCGCCCTGTACAGCTACACGGGACAGAGCGCAGAGGAACTGAGCTTCCCCGAGGGGGCGCTTATCCGCCTGCTGCCCCGGACCCAGGATGGAGTGGATGATGGCTTCTGGAGGGGAGAATTTGGGGGCCATGTTGGGGTCTTCCCCTCCCTGCTGGTGGAGGAGCTACTTGGACCCCCAGGGCCATCTGAACTCTCAGACCCTGAACAGGTGAGGCTTCCTTTTCCCTGGGTCCCCAGGCACCAATGGGTTGACCCTCCCATGCCAGGGAGGTCCCATATTCGTCTTAATGCCCCCTCCCCCGCATAGTGGCTTGGGACCCCCCATCTCCTTTGGCACAGAGAAAGGGGACACCAAGGCAGTCTTCATTAGAGTTTGGTTGTCCTGCTTTAGAGCTGGATCTTAGTTCAGATTCCTGTTCTGTTACTTTAGGCAGTGATTAGACCTCTCTGAGCTTGTTTCTTCACATGCATGTAAAAGGGGGACAATAATGCCTCTTTCAGGAGGCTAACTATCCTGATTAGAGATAGTGGAAGTAAAGTGCTTAGCACAGTGGCCCATAGGTGCTTTGATATATGGTACCTGTTGTTCTAGCAAGAAGAGCATAGGAGTAGGAGTCTGGAGTTCTAGCCAGGACTTTGTCACTAACTAGCTCTGTGATTTTGGATAGATGGATTAACCTGAGTCTCACCTCTGACATAGGAATCATCAAATCCTTACCTCATGGGGTGGTGGTGAGGACTGAATGAATTAGTGCATGCGAAGTGCTAGCAAAATGCCTGGGACATATTAAGTGTCAATATATATTGGCTGTTGAAATGTGTATCACCTACAAGCCTCACCCAGATACAAGCATTTGGTCACTCTCTGAACTGGGGAGTGACAGGACAGGAACTGAAGATGGGATGGGAGGAAGAGCTGGTGAAACCTTCCCACATGCCGGGAATAACTCTTTGCCCCCTCATCCCCAGATCCTGCCATCCCCTTCCCCTCCCAGCTTCTCCCCTCCTGCACCCACCTCTGCCTTGGATGGGTCGCCTGCACCTGTCCTGCCCGGTGGTGAGTAGAAGGAGCTGGGGCCCTGGGAGGGTAAGAGACAGGAAGAAGGAGGAAGTCTGGAGCTCCTGGGTTACACTCAGCCCCTCTGCCTGCCCTCAGGAACCTCCTCCATCAGGCTCTCTGATGCATGATGGTAGAAGAGCTTGGGCTTTGGAGCTGGGCCCACTGTTCAAACTCTGCTCTATGACATCCTAGTGTGTGATTTAACATGCCTGGGCCTTTACAGAGTGAGGAGGAAGGTCCCTCCCTCACTGAGTTGTGAGAGTTAAAGGGATGTGTCTATAGAGTGCCCAGCGTTGTGCTGGGCACATAGCAAGCATGCAATTAGTAGCTGTTTTCTTATTATTATTATTTTAAAAATTAGCCAGTTTCTCCCACAGTGTTTTCCCAATACACATCCTCTGCCCTTAGTGTTCTTGAATCCTGCAAACACCTGGTTTGCATCATCATTTTCCTCAACCATCTTTTCTTTTTTTTTTTCCTTGTTTTTGTTGTTACCTCATCCATCTTTCCTAAAACCATCTTTTCTAAAAGGTTCTTTCACTTTCTTCACTGCACCCCCCACCCACCACGACCCTGGAACCCCGTGAGCGTTTTCTGCACCCCGCTTCTCCAGCACCCGTCGTTCACTTTGAATGATTTAGTACTCAGTCACTCATTGTGTCTGTCAGTGTTTCATTATGCAGTTCCTGGCAGCCATTAGGGGTGGGGGCGGTGTGGATCCCTCCTGCCCCCGGGTACCTTTAGCAGGCCCGATTATACAGCAGGTGCTCAGTAAGCATTGAGGTTGGATGGACTGATGGATATTATGACCCAGGTTAGTGACCATTTGTTAATTCAACAAATATTTACAGAGTGCCACTGTCCTAAGTGCTGGAGATACAGAAGCGAACAAAACAAAGTCGTAAGACTGACTTGTGGTTCTTATTTCCAGACCAAGACCTGGACTGCCCTGGACCCCTGGATGTGATGGCGCCTCGACTCAGGCCGGTAAGGGCCCCGCCCTTGGAGGAGAGTGTTTGGAGAGGGGTCACTCCAACTTGTCCTGTTTTATCTGCAGGACAGAGGGAATGGACAGGGATATCCCCAAGGGAGGCATCTGGTGCACTGACTGTGTGTTCTCTACAGATGCGTCCACCGCCTCCCCCGCCAGCTAAAGCCCCGGATCCTGGCCACCCAGATCCTCTCACCTGAAGCCCGGGGGAATCACTTTCCCCCAGTGATGCTGCTGCCCCTATCTCCGTGCTATCAGAGACCACCCCTCCCCACGGTGATCCAGAGCGACACAGCCAAAAGCTGGAATCTCCCTGATTTCCGTTCTCACCTTCACGGGTAGAAATTTCTTCTCTCCCCATTTCTGGGGCGGGAACCCACTCCTTTTTTGCCATCATCCTCCAGCCATCTCTAAGGGCTGAAACTACTCCTTTGTCTTCTGCTACCACCCCATCTCTAGGGTGGTGAAGTACCCTGAAATCTCTGGGACTGGGATTCATCCCCCAAAGTCTCGAGTGGCTCTGGCTTATTTGTGTCTCCACCCTGGTTCTGTGAATCACCCCACTCCAGACGCCAGAGCCACTGGGGATGGGGGCAGGCCTGTCAGAAGGAGCTGGAGCCAGTATGCGAAGCAGCTGTAATCGTCTGAGCGGATTTATTGACAGTGAATAAAGGGCACAAAGCCCAAGCCAGGGCCTGGGCCTCTTGTGCCAAGAGGGCAGGGGGTCTAAGGTGCTATTGCTTTAAGGGCCCACCAAGGGCAGGGGCCTGCTCCCAGCCGCACGCTCTAGCATATGGAGTGAGGTGATGGGGAAAGCAGGTCAGGCGGCCTGTTGGCAGACAGGGGAAGGGGAAGAGACTGAGGACCAGAGGTGGGACTTCTCCCAAGGTCCCCCAGCCTGAGACCGTGCAGTTCCAGGTGGAAGTAGGGCTGGTCCCTCAGCTGGGGGGCAGTGCTGTCCAGTTGAGAGGAGGGGCTTCATGCCCACCCAACCCCTGGCCCTGCCAGCTGGTAGTCCATCAGCGCAATGAAGGAGAGGAAGGGTAACAGTGTTGCCTCCTCTTCAAGCTGTGTCCCCGCTTTTCCCCAGGGGCTGCAGGACCTTCCCTGTCCCCTGGAGCACAAGCCCACTCCCCACCACCAAACCAAGGAATATGTACCAAAGGCTAAGCCTGCAGTTTAGCTTGGGGGTTCAGGGAACCAATGGGCTTAGGTAGTTTAAAGTAGGGGGTGGGAGGATGAGATTATCTGACTTGGGGCCCAGGCAGACTCACCTCACACACCCCCTGCCCCCTGTGGTGGGGACACCTGAGAGAGAGAGGAGGGGTCACCAGTGGGAGAACAGGAGGTGGGTCATATCAGTGCCCCCTAGAGTAGGGGCAGTAAGAGCTGAGCCCACCGCAGCCCACCACATGTCTTCATACCTGGTGATCTGAGGTGTCCGGTTTGCTTGGCTGTCCATTTGCCTCTTGACTGGCCAGCCCTGGGCTTGGGCCCCTTTCTCCAGCCCCCAGCATCGACTCTGCAGAGGCTCCAGGGCTCCTCTCAAGTGCACGAGGGACTAGGCTGCTGTCCCTGAGTCCTCCATTCCGCACTGGGGGGCTGGCAAGGGCCAGGGGCTGCGGCCTCTCAGGGGGAAGACTCTCAATGGCAGGCATCCCTGTCCTGGGCTGCCCTCCCCCAGACCCCTGGCCACCCCCTGGGTCCTGCCCCCCACCAGATCCCCAGCTCCTGTCCGTGGGGGAGCCATCACGATGCTCATGCAGCCCGTAGCGCTTCTCAATGTGTGTCACCCGGAACCTGGGAGGGGAGGGAACACTGGGGCTTAGGACCACCACCCAGAGGCTGCTTGGCCCTTCCCTCTGGTCAGGGACATCCTGGGTTTGATAGGCACTTCCCTCTGGCCTAGGGCAGGGGAGACCAGATTGTGGGGCACATTGTGCAGCCTGGCTTCTGCTGTGGCTCACAGTCCACAAAGAAAGAGCCAGGGCCTACCTTTGGAGGCAGGTGCCTGACCGTTGGGGTCCCCACCTCAACCTCCCTTTCCCTGGGGCACTCTATACCCACCTGCCCACAGAGAACACAGTGGTCTCCCCAGGCCGGGGGCGACTCTTTCCTTCCTTGGAGCGTCCCTGACGGACAAGTGGGGGTCTCTTGTTGCGGCTGCAGTGGATGCAGGGGGCTGCGGAGCCCAGGTGCACTGTGTGATGATGGGAGGGGGCTCCGTCCTGCAAGCTGGAGGTGGCATCCACACTGGACGGTAGGGAGGAAAGGACCAGGGGTGACATTCCCAGTTTTCTTCCTGTTCGACTTGCTCCTGTTCTTTCAGCGTGCTCCTTAAACCCCAGATGCCCCACTTGCCCCAGGCCCCACCATTCGTTTCTTGTCTTTATCTAATAAACTCAATATGAAGATAGTAGTGACCATGTGTTCTCCCTCCTGGGGCTAAAAAGCGGGCAATGCTTAATGCAGAGGAGTGGCATAAAGGGTGAAGGTTAGGCTTGATGATATCCAGAGGAGAGATGTGGTTTGAAGGACTCAGGATTTCTACAAAACGTCCTTCTTCCTGTATGTTAACCAGCCTTACTCTCCCCTGTCAACCCGAACATGCAAGGAGACTGGGAGAGGAACGTGCAGGAGGAGAGGGTACTCTCCAAGGCAAGCTCAATCGTGCTGGCCCTTGTTCTCAGCTCACCTGGACAGGTGCATTGTCCCTTCTCCTTCACTGTCCCCCAGCATCTCCTTCAAGGCCTCAGCATTGGCTGAGGGCAGAAGGAAAAGAGGGGGTCAGTGGAGGCAAAGGCCGGGGCAAAGGAAAGTTGAGGAGGTGGGGAACAAGGGGCCAGCGTGCACCCACCTTCATTTTGGATGATGCATTGAACAATCCTCTCTACTGTGTCCTCATTCATGTCATCGTCCTCAGCTGAAGGATGAAAGAGGTCGGTAAGGAAGCAGCAAATGAGTCAGCTTTGGGGGTATATTACCTGGTGGCTTCTGTGGCTTCTTGCTCAAGACCTACCCCTTTAGCAAATTGCCATCATGCTGTACATTAGCATTCCAAGGGCCAGGGCAGAAAAGATGGGGAAATCAATGGGAGTCCAAGACTCATCAGTGGGCCCTTCCCACTCATGCTGCCTACTCTAGCCCTGCTTTCGGGGTGGTGGCAACCCAATTGCTTTTGCAGAGTCAAGAAAGCATTACTAGACCTCCTGAAAACTTGGTCGGGATTTGGCCTGGGTCTGTTGACCAGGAAGAGGTGTGGGGAGAAGGGTCAGGGAGAAAGGCGACTGAGCCAGGTTCTAGGCTGTTCACTCACGGGGCTGGAGCTGGGTGTCGTCAGGCTCCGAGCCCCTCGAGGTGCGGCAGCGGTAGCCTTTCTTCTTGAGCACGTGGCAGATCATGAAGCCTACCAGGCCCATGAGGAAGAAGACCAGCACAAGCAGGAAGAGCATGTACAGCCCATGTTGGGGCGGCTCCAGGTCAGGCTGTGGTTCCGACATGAGGCCCTGGGGGGCGAGCGCGGGCCAGGGCGCCTCCTGGGGTTAGGAGGCTGCAGCTAGAGATGGGGGGAGGGATAGGAATGCCTTCTTCAGGATCCGAGACAGGCAAGCCTCTAAGGTCTGGCCCCACCCCCCTACCCAACCAGGGAGCTGTCCGTGCCAGGGGTGCTGGTCCGGGCCAGGGGTGCCAGACGGCAGCTGCGCAAGCTGTCTTCCACGACCCTGGTCCGCTTCCCCGACGCCCAGAACGTTCCCCTTTCCAGCTTGTCCTGAGCTTCCGTCCCTCCCAAGGACACTGCAGAGCGAGATGGGACGGAATTCTCAGGCGGCCTGCACAAGGATCGTGCCTGAGTCAGCGTCCACACCTCCTCTGCGTTGGCCTGAGCCAGGCCTCCACAGCCCCCTCCCCTTCCTGTACTCTCGCGTACACACCCCCTCCCGCCTTTCTGTTCCTCCCATCCTGACCACCTGGCCCACTGGTACCGGTGGTTTAGCTCTGGCTCCGGCTCCGGCTCGGGTTCCGGTTCCAGGGGCGTCCTAGTCCGGCTCAGGGCCCCCGACGCCCTCCCGGCGCTCATCCCTTGCTTTCTTCCCCTCCCCCCTTCGCCGCCTCAAGGGCTCCGGGCTGCGGCCGCAGATACCCTTGCCGCGGCAGGCGGGGGGAGGGAAGGATGGAGAGGGATGCGGGCTGGTTGGGACCGGGGAGAGGCTCCGGACAACTCCAGCCCTGGGAAGGGAAGGAGAAGGGGGACGCCGCCGCCGCCGCCCTGGGTTCCCAAAAGCCTTCGACCGGCGCCGGCCCGGGACCAGGGGGCGGAGCGCAGGTGTGCCGGGCGGAGAGCGAGAGCCTTGCGCGCTTGTGAGCGCAAGTGTGATACGCGCGTGACTGCGCCGCTCCCCCCCTTCCCCGACCCCGCGTCGGGGGAGTGTGCGGTGCCGAGTCTGGGTCCGGTGAGGAGGACAGGCAGTCAGGCGAGAGTGCTCTCTACTGGTCTATCGGGCACAGCTGGCTTGGCTTCTGCCCTCAGATGCCCCGGCCGGATGTGTAGCAGGGAATCTTCCCAGCGGGCCGGAGGGAGCCGGCTCTCTGCACCCGAAAGGAACAGCGTGGCCGGTTCTCCGGAGCCTCCTAGAGAGGTGACATGGCCTGCGCCCCGTTTTGGAGAGGTAGCTGGACGGGATGGCTCGGCTTCCCGAGGATTTGACCCCCGCCCGGAAGGAAATGGCCCTATCATACTATTACCGACGCTACAGTCCTCCGGCCAACGCCAGACGCTCACGCCCCAGAACCTAGAAGGGCGTAGCAAGACGAGGGCGGAACTCCGCAGGGGGCGTGGCCTGGGCGTGGTCTAAGGGAGGCCGGCTTGGGTCTCCCAGTTCCGCAGAGGCAGGCTGCGTGCTTACGCAGCACGCAGGACCGGGGGTGGGGCAGGCGGCCAGGCTGGCGGCGGAGACGCTGGGCCTGGTCCCGCCGGCACCATGGCCAAGACTGTGGCCTATTTCTACGACCCCGACGTGGGCAACTTCCACTACGGTGAGGGAACAAGGTTGTAGGCGAGGGATTTCGGGACGCCGAGGTTTCGAGGTCGGGGCTACAACTCCAGGAATGCGTACTGACGAACTCTCTTCTCTCACCCCCAGGGGCTGGTCACCCTATGAAGCCCCATCGCTTGGCATTGACCCATAGTCTGGTCCTGCACTACGGTCTCTATAAGAAGATGATCGTGAGTCTCGCGGCTTCTGCTGGGGATTGAGGTTGGGGAGGAGCTGCGGCCCTAGGGATGGGTAGGCTGCACTGAATGCACCAAGAGCGACCCACCCCTAGAGTGTGTGTTGGGGGGTAGAAGGAACCAGGAGCACCCCCATATGCAGAGTGTTGGTGGGTGCATCCACTGACTTAATGAGAGATACTTTTTCACCTTAGGTCGGCCACCTTTTGACCTCAAGTGGACCAACTCTTGGCCTAGGGTTAGGGTGGAGTGGGGCTGGTTTGAAGACACAAAATTTTTCCCTCCCCAGCATCTTAGGGCAGTTCTGTGGCCTCAAAGAAGAGAAGGCGGCTGGCTCACTGTATCTGGATGTGAGGTTTACCCTCATTCCCATACCTTCTCTGCCACTTCTCTCCACCTCCAAGCTAGAGCTCCAGGGAGGACTTTGCAGCCCTCTGTGTAAATGTGTATGTGTGTGTAGGACAGAAGGAGATGTCCTGGGTATTCCCTTTTCAACCTAGAATACCCCCCCCCCCCCCCCCCACACATAGTTATACTTAATTACTACCTATCCCTCCATCTCCTGGATATACACATGCTGTCTGTTCCTGGCCTGGAATTTATAGCAGTGATATGTGATTATAACATATTGCTCGGCCCTGATGCATTGCAAGGGGAATTAGTCAACTGTATTGAATGAGTGTCCACTGCTTGTGCTGAGGCACAGACAAGTTAATTGGTCGTAGAAAAGACTGAGGTGATGTTAGTGCATGAATCCCTGACTCTCTTGAAATTGTTTGCCAGGATGTGCCTTTGAGCATTTTCTGGGGAGAGAAAAACTTTTTGCTCTTGTCCAGTTTCTAAAGAAGTGTGTGAACCACTCAAAAGATAATAAATCTCTGGCTTATTAGCACCTGGGCATCTTGGGTTTTAATTAGAAGGTTGTCGTGTGTCCCATATTATTTGATTCCAAAATTAAGAACTCAGAGGAGAGAGTGGACAGAATCAGAGCCCAGGGGAGATGAGTATGAAGAGAATCAGGAATAGGAGATCCAAGGAACAGGGCAGGTGGAAGGGGGTTAAGGTTTGAGAAGGTAGGAAAGGCTGTGCTGGAGGTGGGATGGAAAAGGCAAGCCCAGTGGTCTTTAGGGGGCTTGATCATAATAAACCACCAAGCTAATCAGAGTCTCTCTTCACTGACATTTGTCTCATAGAATAACAAGGATTGGGGGGCGAGGGGACTGCTGTGTGTAGTTTTGGACAGTCCCCAAGTCTGGGCTCAGTGTGGGCAGTCTCAGCCCAGTGAGTGGGACTGACCCTTCCTGGGTTCACCTTGTGTTTCCATCCGAGGTCTTCAAGCCATACCAGGCCTCCCAGCATGACATGTGCCGCTTCCACTCTGAGGACTACATCGACTTCCTGCAGAGAGTCAGCCCCACCAATATGCAAGGCTTCACCAAGAGCCTTAATGCCTTCAACGTGGGCGATGACTGGTGAGGGGAGGACTGGGACCTTTGATGCCAGACACCTTGTTGCCAGGCATTTCAATGAGAGTACTTGAGTGAGGTCTTGTGGCAGCAGTGGGAAGATATGATGGAGGGGGGATACTTGTCAATGAATCATCATTTACTCGTTTATTCAAGAAATATTTATTGGTCATTGGCTCTAGGCCAGGCCCTGCGCTAAATGCTAGGGACGCAATGATCAACAACAACAAAACAATTTTAATATTGCACTTGTGCTAAGGCCTCTGAAGGAGATGTATGTGACAGACTATGAGAGTGTATACATGGGAGAATTCTGTAGCCTGGGCAGGGGCTGGTCAGTGGAGGCTTCCTAGAGGAAATAATAAAGATTGAGCTGAGATCTAAAGAAAGTAGGAGGTAATTAGAGGAAAGGTAGTTGGGAGGATGGAGGGTGAGGGGAAGAATGTCTTGGGCAGTAGGGACAACATGTGCTAAGGGTCTGTGGTAGGACAGAGTGAGACTTATTTGAGGAACAGAAAAAAGGCCACCCACAGAATCTGAGAGTGATCTGAATCAAGGCTAAAGAGATAGGTAGGGCCTTTGAAAAGTAAACAGCCCTATTATGAATTGGGGTTTTCAACCTCTTGAGTAGGGGGAAGTCATCAAAGGGTTTTAAAAAGCAAGAGAGTGTTTAGACACTACCACATTTACGTTGAACTCATATATTATAAGACTCAGAGTTAGGCCCTGTGGGAAGAAGGTGGACAACAAAGATAAGCCATGATCCTTGCTTCCATTCTAGTCTACATCCACAAAAATATAGTGACTACAACAGCTGCCATCTGCACAATTCATTTCTAAACTTTTTGTTAGGGAAAATTTCAAACATTTCTGAAACTACGGTGAACTCGCACATATCTATCACTGAGCTACAACACTTAGAGCAAATGGCTAATCTTACTTCGTCTATATCCTCCCATGTTAGATTATTTTAAAGCAAATTCCAGATGTCACACCCTTTTATCCATAAATGCTTTACTATATGTCTCCAAATGATACTCTTTAAAAAAAAGTGAACAATATCATCACACCTGAAAAATTAACAGTGATTCCTTCATATCATCAAATATGCAATCAGTACTTAAATTTCTCCAGTCGTCTCAAATTTTTTCCTTTTTGCAGTTAAATTACTTTAATTAAGATTTAAACAAGGTCCACATATTATATTTGGTTGCTATGTCTCTTAAGACTTTTAACCTATAATGTTTCCTTCTCTCCTTTGAATTTATTTTTTGAAGAAACTTGGTTGTTGATGCTATAGTTTCCTACAACAGCTACAGTTTATTGAGTACTTATTCTGCTGTGCCAAGGATTGCTGGTATATCCACCTAATTCTCACACCACCCGTGAGATGTACTAGTCCTTTTCCTGATGGTAGGCATAAGTACATAAACTGAAATTTGAGGAGATTTTGGTAACTTAACCTGAGTCACATAACTGGTCAGTGGAGGTGGCAGGATTCAGATCCAGAGCCTAGGTTTTTAAACACTACACTAATACGTTTCCCTGAAAGATCCTACCAATAGAAGCAGCCTGGGCTGGAGGATAGAGGCCAACTCCTCAGGCTGGCCCTGAGCACCTTCCCAACCTTATCCCTACACCCCTGCTGCACAGGGTGTCTTCCTGGAATACCCTTTGTTCCCCATTCAGCCTCACCAAGGCCTTCTCAGCCTTCACACCACCATGAAGCTTCACGCCATGGAGCCTTTCTTGAGCACACCAGTCGCAGTGGTCTGTCCTGCACACGCTGCCCTGCCCATTGGGTTTTTCAGTTACATGCTGTCCTGGGAGGTTTCTTGTTTTTTGTGTTATTGCTGCTGCTATTTCTGAGTTCACTTTATAGATCTGGGAATGCAGAGTCAGCCCTCAGGCCACAGCTGGGGCCGTAAATGCTCTTTGTGCAGCTAGGGAATACTACCACTGGGCTTCCCTACTTCCCATCGCACAAGGCTCAGTACATGGTTTGGTCTAAAATATTTGTCAAATAAATTTGCAGATAACCCAGGTATGTAGGAGGGGCAGGGGGGTTATTGAAGCATGGAGATCAGAGGGCTTTGGGGTAGGGAGAGAGGTGTAGGAAGGGAGTGGACAAAGGTAAAAGGGCTCCAACTTGCTCTTCTTCCTGCAGCCCAGTGTTTCCCGGGCTCTTTGAGTTCTGCTCCCGTTACACAGGTGCATCTCTGCAAGGAGCAACCCAGCTGAACAACAAGGTGACCATAGCCCCGAGTCCTATTTCCCCCTTCCTGTGGGTCCCTGAATCCAAGGCCTTAACCCTGATCCTGAGCTCCCAGCTTTGGCGGTGGGCAGGAGAAGGACTGTGAGTTGGGTGTTTGTCTTTCAGATCTGTGATATTGCCATTAACTGGGCTGGTGGTCTGCACCATGCCAAGAAGTTTGAGGTGAGTGAGGAGGAGATGGGGGAGACAACAGCTACTGTAGGGTAGGAGGTCAGGATGACACTAGTGGGCAGCTGGGTGGAGGAGTCGTTCCTCTCTGTAAGACCACTCTCTTACCATAGGCTTCTGGCTTCTGCTATGTCAATGACATTGTGATTGGCATCCTGGAGCTGCTGAAGTAAGTAGCCTGGGAGGAGATGGGGGGACTTAAGAGGCTCTTGGCTGAGGAGGTCTGAGACTGCCCTGGCCCTGACCCTGACCTCCACCCCACACTAGCTTTTCCCAAGTTCTTGATGCTTTTCTCAGGCTGCCTCTTCCTGTGCTCTGCTGCAGATTCCCCGCTGCCTGCTCACATTTCAGCCTTCTCTGCACATCCCTCTCCTGTCCCTGCCTCCAGGCTGGAGCCCCAGGGTTGCCCTTAGGGAACTGGTGGTATTAGGTTTCAGGTGACTTGGGCCAATGTAGACTCTTCATAATTCCAGACCTTGTGTTTGGGAGGAGCGGGTTGGGGGGTTTTCCTCCTGGGGTTCACCTCTGCCTCAGACCCTGGCTTTGCCCTCACCCCAGGTACCACCCTCGGGTGCTCTACATTGATATTGACATCCACCACGGTGACGGGGTTCAGGAAGCCTTCTACCTCACGGACCGGGTCATGACAGTGTCCTTCCACAAATATGGAAACTACTTCTTCCCTGGCACAGGTATGGGAATAGGAACGTCTGTCCCCTTCATACTCTTCAGCTCTTACCATGACTTTCTCCTCCTCAGCCTCAGGTCTCAGCTCAGATGGCCCCCTCCTTGGAGAAGGCTTTCCTGATCACCCCGTTACTCTGTCACATCACTCTGCTTAGTTTTTTCAGAGCACTCACTGCTGTTTGAATTTATTGTGGTGTTTTGTTTTGTTTACCGCCTCCCACCTTATCATGCCTACCTCCCAAGAACATAAGCTTGGTGGGATTTCAATCATTTCGTTAGTTCTCTTTACTGCTGTATCCCCAGTGCCTCGCTCCCAGCTTGGCTCATGGTAGGCCCTCCAAAAGTATCTGTTGAATGAATGCAAGCTGCAGGGGACTTAGTGGTTCGAGGGAGTGAGTGGTGGGTGCACATAGATGGAGTGAGAGGCCCTCGGAGTACAGTTGGGGTTGAAGCGGCTGGGTTGTAGATACCTCCCAGGTACCGCTGCCACTCCCACCCCCCACTTCCCTACAGGTGACATGTATGAAGTTGGAGCAGAGAGTGGCCGCTACTACTGCCTCAATGTGCCCCTGCGGGATGGCATTGATGACCAGAGTATGTACTGAAGTCTTCTCCCCGCTCACTAGGCTCCTTCTCTCTCTCCTTGAGTTAACCTCTTCTGCCTGATGTTGTCTACTGTTGGGCCAGGTGTCCTTAAGGATGAATGGCCTTCAGAGGGACCATGAATTCCCCGGAAATTGTGTGCAACATATTGTATGTGCATTTTTCTGGGAAAAGGGTCATTAGCTTCCATCAGTCACTCCAGAAGTTCATCAGACCCCACCTAGAAGTTCAGAACCAATGGTTGCCCCTTTGGGTTGCCCCATTCCTGGGGCAACATCTAGAAGCGTATACTTTGGCTTTTGGTAACTTCTGCCACGCGTTCCTGGGCTCCACGCTCTCTGAACCCCCTTTTTCCTTTTGTTCCCTGTCTCCCCATCCCCTTGGGGTGCCAGGTGCCCATCTTTGGCCCTCTCCCAGGTTACAAGCACCTTTTCCAGCCAGTTATCAACCAGGTGGTGGACTTCTACCAACCCACGTGCATTGTGCTCCAGGTAATACTGTCAGTGCCTCCTCAGGCACTGGGCTTGAGGGAAGAGAGCAGGAAAGAGGAGAGTCCCTAGGCTGGTGGGGGAAGGGAAGTGAAGGACATCTGTGACATTCTGAGTAGTTATCTCACTGTAGCCACCTTGGGTTTTGATTTTTGCAGTGTGGAGCTGACTCTCTGGGCTGTGATCGATTGGGCTGCTTCAACCTCAGCATTCGAGGACATGGGTGAGACCTGCCCTCCTTCCACTCCCCCAGGTTTTCACGTGGCCTTGGGCCTCAATACATGGAATGGGAGTAGTTGGGGAATGGACCTCACCTCCTTTTGGGACTCAAAAGTAGCTATATGTTGTACTTTGATCCAGAAATGTCACCTTAAACAGTGTTCCCCAGTTGGTCATTCATTCACAGTAGGTTTTTGTTAAGCACCTATTATGTTCCAGGCATTGTACTAGGAGATGGGGATGCAGTGGGGAAACTCCCATGGAGTTTACAGTTTAGCCTAGGAAACAGACAAAAAATAAGTAAGCAAACAAGACAGGTAGATAGTTATAAATTCTGTGAAAGAAAAAGATAGAAAGCTAAGACACAGGATAACAATGGAGAACCTACTTTAGACAGCACGATTTGGGAAGAATTTCCCAAAATTCTGAGCTGAGACCTGGAGGCTAAAAGGAGCGAGCCATAAAAGGAGCAGAGGGAGGTCTATCCCAAGCAGTGAGAAGGACCCATGCAGAGGCTCTGAGACAGGGCAGAGCTGGTATAGTGGAGGAGATGAAGTAAAACCAACAAGGTAGGGACAGGGAGAGCAGGCTGCAGGTGGTTTGAGGTGAGGTCTGAGAAGTCGGCAGTGGTGGGGTTGTGCAGAGCCTTTAGACCCTGGTAAGGAGTCTGGATTATATTTCAGATGTGATGGGAAACTTTAGACAGGTTTTAAACAGGGAAGTGATATGATCCGGCTTATATTTTAAAGTGACTGCTCTGAGTGCTGAATGGAGAAAGGTTTGGGGTGGCGGGGGGGCGGTACACAGGAGTGGAAGTGGGAAGACCAGTTAGGAAGCTATTGGTATTGTGTAGGCAGGATGCCAAGTTGGAGGAGGTGGTTGATGGAGAGAAGCAGATGATTTGAGTTATATTTTGGTGGCTAAACTGACAGCACTTGCTGGTGCCTTGGTGAGAACAGTTGACTAACAGGTCGGGTGCCAGGGTGGGTGCTGAGCAGGACAGAGGTAGGAGTGCACCCTATTTTAAAGTTTTTATTGAGACACAACATGTGGATAATAAAGTGCGCAAATCTCAGGGATATAACTTAGTGATTTTCACTGCCTAGATCAAGATAGAGAACATTTCTAGTTTCCTTGTGCACCTTTCCAGGCAATATCTAGAAGCGTATACTTTGGCTTTTGGTAACTTCTGCCACCTGTTCCTCTGGTTCCTTTTAACAGGGAGTGCGTTGAATATGTCAAGAGCTTCAATATCCCTCTGCTGGTGCTAGGTGGTGGTGGCTATACTGTCCGGAATGTTGCCCGCTGTTGGTGAGCACGCCCCCATTTTTCCTCCTCCCCCTTGTCCAGTGCGAGCTAGGGGCTCCCTGAGAGATGGCCAGGTGGGCCCTTCAGCCCACTTGTTCAGCCCGCCCCCCTCTGCTGGTTTGTTTCAGGACGTATGAGACATCGCTGCTAGTAGAAGAGGCCATTAGTGAGGAGCTTCCCTACAGTGGTAAGGACCACCCCATGATGCCCCCAGAACAGGAAGGCCATTTTCAGAAGACCCCAAAATGGCCTGGTTTGAAAGCAGGTGGAAAGTTTGACTTTCTCAGAGCTCTGCAGACTAAACCCCTGGACCCAGGTCAGGGAAAAGGTTGGGCAGCTATTACGTAGGGGTTTCGGATGGAAAGGAAAGGGAGTGGCAAGTCTTGGGACCTGCCTGCCTCTATCTGAGCCATAACGTCTCCTCCTAATCTCCTTTTCCCCCAAGAATACTTTGAGTACTTTGCCCCGGACTTCACGCTCCATCCAGACGTCAGCACCCGCATCGAGAATCAGAACTCACGCCAGGTCAGCAGCTCGGAGAAGCTGAGCACCAAGGCGGGGGAGCCCAGGAGAGGTCCAGGATGTGGGAAGTCAGAGAAACCAGGGAAGAAAAGAAGTTCTCAGCCATCACTGTCACTGTTCTCAGCTAGGAGGCAGCCCAGGTTAAGGCAGAAGCAGTCAGGGTTGGGAGGAGGGACAGTTAACAGCTGGGAGACTCAAACTAAGATGTGAGGTGGGATTGAAACTAGGACAGTAGGGGCAAAAGGCAGTTAGAAGCATAGATGCCCTGGGAATCACTGGGAGCTGCTCACTGTCTATTCCTCATCCCCAACCAGTATCTGGACCAGATCCGCCAGACAATCTTTGAAAACCTGAAGATGCTGAACCATGCACCTAGTGTCCAGATTCACGATGTGCCGGCAGACCTCCTAACCTATGACAGGACTGATGAGGCTGACGCAGAGGAGAGGGGTCCCGAGGAGAACTACAGCAGGTCTGGGGCAGGGACTTGAGAGCAAGGGATTCCCACAAGCTTTTTGGGGAGGTTAAGAGGGAAAAAGTACATTAGAGGGCATTAGCCTAATTGTCCTTGGCTTACCTCCTTTGGTATGTGGCAATCCCACACTTTTCTGCCCTGCTTCTAATGACGTAAGTAACATATGTTTGTTGTAAAAATTTTAAACGGCACCAAAATATGTTCAGTTTGCTTTTACACGATCCCAGACCCGTTTCACAAAGTATCCAATGTTAATAGTTTGACTTCTATCTTTTCAGATTTTTTCTGTAGATTACAACAGTACTATTTAACATTCACATATAAACACAAGGGCACACATACACTCATTTTCAGAGTTGTGCAGTCTTTTTTTTTTTTAATACAAATTGGATTACTCTATATATGTTCTACAATTTCCAACTTTTTTTTTTAACATAACAGTGTATCTTTTCATGCCAATATATATAAAAATCTGCTTCATTATTTTATTAGCTGTATAATATTCCATTGTGTGGATGTAGCATAATTTAACCAAGTGCCATTGACAGGCATTTACATTATTTTCCATTTTATCCATATTACAAGGAGTATGGAAGTGAATCCCTGTCCATATACATCTTTGCATGCTTGTCTGAGTGGGTGAGATTCCTGGAATTGTTGTTGCTAGGTCAAAGGCTGTGTGCACTAAAATTTTTTTATTTGTTGCCAAATTGCCTTCCATAAAGTCTGTAACAGTTTATATTCTTGGCAGCATTTTACTCACTCCTTCCAGATTCTAAGCTGGACAGGTCACTGCCCATGTACTGCTCTTGAAAGGCCCTTAGATTTCTTTCCTCTGTTAATTTTCTCAGTTGTATTATGTATGTGTGTGTGTTTTTATGTCTTTACCTTTCTGAGATACATATTAAAATATTTACGGATGCACTGAATAGGGGGAAAAAAAGACTAGAATAGACTTTTTAAAACACCCCAAACCAGGCTTTTCTGAAAAATGAAGGGAAAAAAACAGCAGAACCCAGAAGTGCAGAAACAGATGCACTTAATAGAGAACAGATTTCCTTACGTGACTGGGGGATAACCACAGCTGGACGCTTGTAGGACACCTGGTCCTGCTCCCATGCACTGTTAGATGTTTGATCTGGCTCTGCTGCAGAGTCTGATGGGCTTCTCAGTCCCTTCCAGAATCTTCTCTCTTTCTTAGAGTTCAGGCTTTCAGATCTCTCCTCTGGACCTGGGCTCTACTGCTTAGACCCTTGGGACCACTCCAACCCTTCTCCTCCATGAGTAACCCCTTATTTTCTCTCTTGGTTGAGGAAGTATCTGAACATCTGGCCTCAGGGATCCTTTTTGACCCCTCATCTCCTTCTCAACTTCTCCAGGTCTCTGGGGCTTGACTTTTGGAAATTGATTTTCTTAAAAATCTGTTTTTAAGTTCTTCCTTTTGGCAAAGTTTGTTTTATTTTTATCTGTAGTTCCAGGCTGGTATCTGGGCCTAGTTTCTGCATTATACAGCCTGCTCTCAAGAGCCAGCAGAAAAGCCTCAGGCCTCTTCCTGTCCTAAGCCCTACCATCAGACCACCCACTGAACTCCTTTTCTTTGATGCCTATAGCTCCAGCTTGCATATCATTTGCAGAGTAGTAATAAGTTTTACCACTTTTTGTGGGTTTGCTAAGCAGCAGACTGTTACTGAGTGCTTTATATTAAAACATACATGATACAATGTCATCCTGTCATCAGTCTCTTGCCATCAGACAACCCTAAGAGGCGCTATTCTTAAATTACCAGAAGAGGAATCTAAGGCTCAGAGAGGCTAAATAACTTTCTGAAAGTCCCACAGCTAGCTAAATATCAGGGCTGAGATTCAAACTCGAGTCTCTGACTCCTCACCTTTAACCCTTGTGCACTTAGAGGTAACTGAGACATTGCTTTCCAGGCAGAGGGGCCTTTCCTGACTTTGTTCCCCAGCTACTCTTTGATGACTTTCTTCCTTCTTTCTCAGTTATCAGCCGTGGGCAGGATAATTCAGTTATACATATTCTCCCAGAGAATAGTTTTCCAAAAAGAAAGAGAGCAGTATTGAGTACTTACGGGATCTTGTGTTGCTTTCACATCCCTTTGCTCACTACAGGTTTATAGTATATCACTCCTCTGCTAAAAATGCTCCTTTCCATTGCACTTAGAAGAAAATCCAAATTTCTGACGGTGGCTTTAAGAGGCCCTGCATGCTTTAAAGGCCCTTACCTATGTCCCTGGTCTCATCTCTAATGACCATCGTCTGTGCACACTTCCCCTAGCCATCTTGACCTCCTTTTCTCACTGGAATACATCAGTCTCCGTCCACCTTATAACTTCTGTACTTGGTTTTCTTGCGGCTTGGAATGGTCTTCCTGATGTCTTTGCCTGTCCAGCTTCTTCTCAGACTTCAGGTCTTACCTTGTTAGAACAGCCTCTCCTGATAATCCTATCTGAAATTTTACCTGTTTCCTCCCATCACGCTCAGTCACATCCCTTTATTTCATTTTATTCATAGTGCTTTCCACCATCTGAAATTACCATATTTATGTTTTTACTTTGTTAGTTATTGTCAGTCTCATTTATTCGGTGAGTTTTTTTGAGGATAGGCAGAAATTTTGTCTGATTGATTCTCTACTGCTAAGGCTTATGACAGTGTCTGGCACAGAGCAGTCTGTCAGTAAATGTTTATTGACTATATGAATGCATGAATGAATAGCAGTCAGTCTCTACCAGCAGAAGGAGAGGAGTGGTTCCCTGACAATGGGGGCCTGAGAAATGGCTCCAGAGAGGGTACCTATGTGGGAGAAGATTGGAACTTGGAGAGTGGGAACCTGACCTCTCTTTCTCTCTTTCCTTACTTTGTAGGCCAGAGGCACCCAATGAATTCTATGATGGAGACCATGACAATGACAAGGAAAGCGACGTGGAGATTTAAGAGTGGCTGGGCTTGCTGTGTCCCCAGATATTCCTTTTTACCTCTTGGTTGGGTGGGAGGGAAAAGGTGTGGCTCTTCCACCCCTGGTCAGGTTACTCTCAGGGCTTTTACCAACGCTGGGGGAGGGTTTGGAGACCACATCTTGGTCTGGAACCAACTATCCCCTCTCTTCTCCCTCCCAAGGTCTGAGAATGGTACCTATTAGGGATTGGATGGGGACAAGGATAGCCATCTCTAGGACATCTTGGGCGGTGAGCCCTAGAGGCCAGTCCCAGCCCTTCTGGCTCACTTATTCCTTCCCTACTTCCCTGTAACCCAGAGGCTTTAGGGGTGAGGGGGTAGACAGGAGTAAGGTTGCCTTTGACTTCCTCCTGGGTTCTCCTAATGCAGGCCTTGTTTCCAGTGCAGGTGAAGAGTAAGGGATTTTAGGGGGCTCTGGCTCCCTAACACCTTAACCCAGATGATGGGAAGTGCAGTTTTGAGATCGGGGAGGGTGTGAAAATGTCCTGTTCTAACTTCTGGCTTTATGTCCATTTTACCACCCTTTTTATTCAATAAACCAAGTTGGTATTTTTTGTACCTTTTGCCTTTCTGGGAATATTCTTAATTCTTGCTAGCTGCCTGTGTATGAAGAGAGAGGAAATGGGGTGATGATGTATATAATAAAAATCATAGTTAACATTCATTCAGCACTCACCTTACATTAGGACCTGTATATATGTATTCTACATGGATTGTCTTACTCATATATAGGGAGTTAAGAGAGCGTATTAGTTAAGAGTTAGACAAACCTGAGCAGATTACTAGCTTAAGAGAGGGAGTAGAAGATGACTTCAGGTTTTTGAACCTGGGTGTTGGGATTGGTGATGCTAGTTGGTGAGGATACACTGAGATAAAATGGTGACTGACATAAGCAGTTGCTCCTTATCTTCATTGTCTATGTGAAGAATGATGCTAGATATTGTAGTAGCCACAAACATGGACTCTTCCCCAGTAGGGAGTAAGATAAATGCTATAGTAGATGTAGACAGTGGTACAAGAAAGAAGAGTAATACCTGGATCACTCCTTCCATGCTCTGATCCTGTCGTTTCTCAACACTAGCATAGAAAGTAAGTAGCTTTTGAACTGTTTGGGACAAATTGATTTCGAAGTGTGGGCTGGACAACTCTGTGCAACTGTCCATCAGGCAATTAGAAAGTGGAAGGTAAGAGATGAAGGTCAGATTTAGGAGCCAGCCAGCTTGGCAGAGTCTTTGTAAAATAACAGACCCTAGACTGAGCACTGGGCTCCCTAATGAATGAGTCACTGACTGCCCTCCAGGAACATGCAGTTGAAATCTTTTGCCAGTCGTGGGAAAGATAAGTCCAGACTTTGAGGACTTACTGGGTACCACAGGCTTTTCACACAAGGGACAGATGTAGCTATTCTTGAGAATAGATGAAATCACTGAGGGAGGAATCAAGCTAGTAGAGCAAAGAACATACTTTTGGAGAATGCCTGTTTTTTTCACTCAGGTTTGGTTTATGTCAGTAGGGAATCCTGGTTAAATATAGGGCTTGGCCGTCAGACCAACCTGGTTTTAAGTTTTTTGTCACTTCATTATGTGTCCCTGGGCAAGTCACTTCAATTGTCGATGTCCAAATTTCCTATCTTTAAAATGGTGAGACTAGTGGAATCTATCACATGGCATTGTGAGGATTCAGTGAGAAAATAGGTGTAGAGTGTTTTTGCATGGAGTCTGGCATAGAACAAGTGTATGGTAAATGGTTAGCTATTATTAAGCTTCAGGCACACTGTAGCAATAACTAGTTTTTCCAGATTAGAAACATGGAAAGTAGTAGACCTTGGATTTAGAACTAGGTAATCTAACTCCAGAGCTAGTCGACTTCAGTCTAGCACTGGCCCTGGACCAAGCTCTGTTCTTGGTACATAGCTTTCAATAAATGGTAGCTATCACTTTATTTTTTCATGTGCTCCATGGGTATTGAACACATAAAAACTATATTATCCTGGAAAGCCCGGCACTAAATTTTCTGCAAAGATAACAGTCTCTCTTATGCGATTTTTGGTTCAGATAATAATATCCTGGTCTGGAGTGTGAGAGGGTCCAGGCTTTACAGCCACGTGGGCACTGCGTGGGAGCAGGGAGGCCTGCGCCGCTCCAGCCGCCAGGTGGCGCTGCCTGGGAGAGTTGCACCGCCCACTCACCATCACCCCCCCAACGTGGGTCCGAATGGTTAGGCCCGCCAGGCAGGTAGTGCGCTTCCGCGGCTTTCCTCCACCCCCCCTCCCTTACCCCGTTGGTAGGGGCTGCGTGTCCGGGCGGAAGTGGGGCAGGCGGGCGGGAGCGAGGCGTCGCGGTTGTATATTCATGAGGCGCGCGCAGCCCGGCATGCTAATGAGGCGGGGCGCGGCGGCTGGCTGAAGAGCTGCTGGGCGGCGGCGGCGGCGGGCTTGGAGCTGCCGGGCGGGAGCGGCGTAGACGCGGGGTCACTAGCAGCGCGAACCTGGACATGGAGCCGCCCGGCGGGGGCCCGGGGCCCGGTCGCGGGACCCGGGACAAGAAGAAGGGCCGGAGCCCGGACGAGCTGCCTTCGGCGGGCGGCGACGGCGGCAAATCCAAGAAATTTGTGAGTGTCCCTCCCACCCGGTTCCCTCAGCCTGGCCCCGTAACCGCCCTCCGGACCCCGGAGACCTCCGCAGCCGGCCCCAGGGGTGCACGCCAGTCTCTGGGGAGCCGACCCCGCGCCTCCCTTCCTCATTTTGCTCGGTCCTGGGCTCCAAAGCCCAACCTCCGACTGCTCCGGGACCTCCCGGAGCCCCGGAGTCCCAACTGGCTCTTGCCCCGGCAACCTCGGGGCTTCCTCATCCCCCAGCTCGCACGCTCTGCTCTTAGCCCCCGTAGCCCTGGCCGGTCTCGGCCCCATCTCTTCCCTCTCAGCCCCACTTCCTTTCTTCTTTCTCCGTTACCCGAACACGCCTTTTCTATCTCGATCCTGTGTGCTTTTCGGGGTCCATTTTCTCTTATTACCCTTCCCCCTGTTTTTGGTATCCTCCTGTTTGCTTCTCCAAAGGTCACTTCCTTGCCCAAGATTGATCTCTTTCACCTGCTAACTTTCCTCCCGCCCAGTCTCCTCTCTGGGCCCTCAGCCCAGTGTCACCTGATAATCCTTCCCCCCAGGAATGTTACCTGACTTTGGCCCTGCCTTCCCTCCTCCCTTGGACGTTTGTCCTTGCGGCTGCAGGAATGGGTACCTGCCCAGTTACTCTGGTCATTGGGCATGACGGTAGTTGGCTTCCCAGTATTTCTTTATCCAGAGAACCTGTCCCTTTGCCCTGTTGCTTATCACTTAGCAAGGGGTTCGAACTTCTCTCATGAATATGCCCTTCTTAGGACGGTGATCACCCTCCCCCACGGGGAGGAAGTTAGACTAAAAGGCCAAGAAGTTTGTGAGTACCTAAGGGAATTGCCTTTTGTACGTTTCCCATGATAACTATCTCTTCAGCTCTTCTGCCACATCCTGTGCCCCAAGGCTACTGACAACCCTTTTCCAACCTGTAGAAGAGTCTGACTTTCATCAGGTGCCAATTCCAGTCTGAAAGAATATTGATATTCGTGTAACACTGTGGTATCTCATTACCTTTGCACACACTGCATCTTCTTTTTTACTCCTCTCTCCAGGGAGTTGTTTGCTTTTTACTGTAGAAGCTTTGAAAGATAGGGGGCGCTGTCCAAGAGAGGGAGTTTTGGATCTTAATAACCGTTTGCTAGTCGTAACTGTAATGTAGTCTTCTCTCGCACGTAATTACTCTGCCACCCCAGTATCTTTTTCTGCTAACCAAAAGGTTTCTAACTTTTTCCTCTTTCTTTCTCTTTTCTCTTATCCCCACCCCTTAGCGTTCGGACCCAACTCCACAAGTCTGGGAAGAAAACTGAGAAAGTGATGAAAAAGGATAATGTTGCTTTGGGACCTAGAGGGTTGGAATGTGGAGAGCACTAAACAGAATTAAAATAGTGACTCATCTCTTCCTACCTATTTCTAGCAAGACAGGTGCTTCTGGATGTCCTTTCCTGTGACTGTAGGCTGGCAGTCACTGCCTGTGTTTTTATCTGGTGAACATCTTTTTCCCCCAGAAATGTAGGTTTAATAGTAGTGACAGTTTTCCCCCTATGGTGACCAAAGCAATATTTCCCTGTGTTTCTTTAGGATAAGCATGAACTTCTAGTTAGGGAGCTTTCCTTCTAAGCCTTAAGTTTTAAGGCCCATATTTCTTCTATTTATGTATCATTTTGTTTTGCTTTTGTTTCCATGGTTACCCTTTGACCTTCCTCACCCAAATTCCAGCTGTTTTTGCTGATTTATAGTGACCTCTGTGACTTGTAAATGTTTTTCAGGTTCTAAATGGAATTTTACATGTGCTTTTGTTTTATCTAACACTTACGTGTTTCACAGATTTGTAAATTCTACTAAGTGTGTGGGGCTGAAAGGTGAGATACCTGAGGAAATTCAACTTCTTTTCACCTGTTTTTTGGCATGTCCGTGGAGTCTTGTGTATGCTGAGTGGATTAGGCTCAGAGTCGTTGGTATTTGCTTTAGAGAGGGTACAGCTGAACCAAGTTCTCTTTTTCTTTCTGAGGTGTTGGTCTTAACTCTTAATCTGCTGAATTTTAAAAAAATATGTAGCACACACAGGTAGTGAGGAGAATTGCATTCCTGGCTAGGAATTGGAAAGTTTCCAGGAAAGTAGAGCTGCTTAACCCCTTTATTGCCAACTATACCATACCTCAAGGCTTCAGGATATTCTGTCTTTCTCATTGCTCTTTATATAAGAACTCTGTGGAAATGAGAGCCTAGGAGGAGCATTGCAATCCACTTCTCTTTGTGTCTGTGTATGTATATGGCGGTGGGTAGAGTGGGCGAGATTGCTGGTTTGCTTTTGTTACGCATGGTGTAGTTTTCTTGAACTACAGGCTAAAAGTGAACTCAAAGCTGTTTCGCCTGCTCCCCCTTTTCTACAGTGTGTGTCCTCGGGAGCTACATTAAGAATGCATTTTATAAAACTGCACTGGTTTGGACCTAGTGTGCCTGAAGGTATTTGTTTGCACCTGAGGGGTTACTAATCCCTTTAGCTGCTACATACCTTTCCAAGCTGATGCAGGTTCTAATTACAGATCAACTGATGAGAACACAGAGCTCACAAATTGCCTAAGATCTGCTCTTTACCCTTAAAGGCATCTAGTGTGGAAAGGACACAAGGAGTCTAAGTTTAAACAGTGGTAGGGCTCATCTTTTTAAAACATGTGGTTGTTCGAGATGCTAATGTGTGTGGTGAAGCCAGGCTGTCTGGTGTTCCATTCCCCTTGGTTCTTCTTGAGTCTGTCGTCTCCTGGACCATGAGCTTATCCCCTTGTCCAGCATTATACCAGTTCCTTTTGGAAGCCCTTAAGATGAAGGGAAATAAAAATGCTAAATGAACAGAGTGTTTTCTGCCTTTTCAGCAGTAATGAATGTGGGTGTCAGAGAGACTGATTTCTGAAATATGTGTAAGGGGAGTAAGTATAACCAGGATGTTAGGAAGCTGCAGAGTATTCCTGCATTTTACAGACTCCATGTCTTCTCATACAATCGAGAACTGATCCATTTTAAGAAAGACTATCGCATCTTGATTCAACTAGGAGCCTAACTTCGTAAAACATGAATTTTAGTGTGGGATTAGAAATAATAGAAGATATGTAATTTTTAAAATCTTGTTTAGTTTTGGATACCTATGTAAAATTATTGCTGTGTTGCAGTTTCATGCCCTTCTAAAAGCAAAGTGAGGGACTTCCCTGGTGGCGCAGTGGTTAAGAATCCGCCTCCCAATGCAGGGGACACGGGTTTGAGCCCTGGTCCGGTAAGATCCCACATGCCATGGAGCAACTAAGCCTGTGTGCCACAGCTACTGAGCCTGCACTCTAGAGCCTGTGAGCCACAACTACTGAGCCCGTGTGCCTAGAGCCTGTGAAGCCACCGCAATGAGAAGCCCTTGCACCACAATGAAGAGTAGCCCCCACTTGCTGTAAGTAGAGAAAGCCCGTGCGCAGCAACGAACACCCAACATAGCCAAAAATAAAAAATAAATACATTTATTTTTAAAATAAATAAATAAAAGCAAAGTGAGAGTGAAAGTATATTTAGTTGTAGACCCCTGTTCATCCAAAATGAAGGATGCCAGGCAGAATTTTTTTTTTTAAGATATTGGGGGTAGGAGTTTATTAGTTTATTTATTTTTGCTGTGTTGGGTCTTCGTTTCTGTGCGAGGGCTTTCTCTAGTTGTGGCAAGCGGAGGCCACTTCTAATCGCGGTGCGCGGGCCTCTCACTATCACGGCCTCTCTTGTTGCGGAGCACAGGCTCCAGACGTGCAGGCTCAGTAGTTGTGGCTCATGGGCCCAGTTGCTCCGCAGCATGTGGGATCCTCCCAGACCAGGGCTCGAACCCATGTCCCCTGCATTAGCAGGCAGACTCTCAACCACTGCGCCAGCAGGGAAGCCCCGCCAGGCAGAATTTTAAACAAATATTAGGAAAGGTAGAGATTATGAAAGAAGTGGAGTTGTTCATGCAGATACCTGCTTTAATTTTGATCCAAAAGGTCGCTGAAAACCAAGGAGTATGCATAGAACTTTATACAAGTCATTTGTGTTTTTTGAAGTTGATAAACACAGGGATTACTTAGTTTGGAAAGAGGGAGGGGAGCCTACAGGAATGTTATTGAGAGTTTGAGATGACAGAATGATACCTTAAAAATTTGCCCTCTGCCTGCCTGGTCTTTAAAGAGACAGCACAAGGATCCACTGGATAATGTTACATTTACTTGTCTCAAAGGAAATCCTCCCTCACAGGAGGTGAAACTGAGGGAATGCCTCAAATAAAATCTCTGCCTTGAGAGAGTTGTTAAATGTTCGGATATTTTTATAAAAAGAGTTGAAATTTTTATGACCTGTAAATTGTTTATTTAAAAAGCTAAGAATATAGTAATAAGTGAGAAGTGATTTAACTTTGTTGATGGGCATATGGGTCAGAATAGACTAATTTTATTTCCTGTGTGATAAAATCACCTTTTGTTATCCCCTGGGGTGTTCAGTGTATTTTATAAATGGATTGCCACCTTATTCTTGGAGAGTGTTATATTTTCAGTGAAATGTAACAGAGGCTTAAAAGATAAGGTTATACCACGTATGATTTAGAAAAACAGCTTAAAATCATGTTTATTAACAAGAAATATTAGGTATTATAGAGAAACAGAGTTTGTATATGCAGGTGGTGTTTTCTCTCATTTTATGTCTCAGCTGAAATCATGACTACAAAAAGCATCCCCATATTGAAAGAAATCTTAAGTGTTTTTCTTTATTATGTTGAGCCTTCTATTCTCAATCACTTTTGTCTGAAAGTAGTAGGAAAAAATTCATCTCTTGCTAACCAGCAAAGCAGCATTGGGTGTTTGCCCCTTGTTTGGGTTAGATGAGACAATGCCAACCCTCTCCCTGTGCCTAGCTGTCTTATCATTCCCTCCCTCTTTGTTTTTACTACTGCCCTGCTGCTATAAGGACTCGTTCTAGTTCCTTGGATAGCCAGACCTTTGGGGAATCAGGAGCAGTAAAAGATGCTTATACTAAAATTTCTTAAAACCTTGAAGCTAAAATGGAAAAATAAAGAATATTTTAATCACTATGAACATATCTTACCCTATTTTCTACCTATCTTTTTTTTTTTTTTTTAACAAACACAGTTTTTCTAATCAAAGAACCTTTTTTAAGAAAGTAAGAGAATTACTGTAGGAAAAGGGAAATTGAGACCAGTATTTTAAGGAATTTTACCACTGATTACAGGATAACTCTGGGTGAATCATTGTTCTTTCAACTTTGAGATTCTTACTTCCATTCATTAGTAAAGCTTGCTGTGAATGGTAGTCTTAAAATTTTAGAGTTGGAAGGGACTTTAAATGTCATCAAGCCCAAACACCTGCTCAGTGTAGCATCCCTTCTTACAGTTGTAGGTTGGAAATTGGATAAATAAATGGACGAGGCAAAAGCATAAAATTTTGGATTCTACATTTCCTTTAGTAAATTTCAGGATCTTGGAGGAAAGGGATTATATAAAAGGAAGAGATATGCTAGAAGCTATGAGACTGAAAGGGAAAAGATTGAAGAAATTGACTCTGTTGCTTGGCTCTGTGACAATTAGGGAGTGTCAATTGGTCCTTTAAATATTTGCTTAAATTTCTTCCCTCCAAGAAGGGGGATGAAACAGATAAGGGGACAAAAAAGAGAAAAATCATAAAGAACTTAATTAAGAGAAACACAGCATTCCTATATGGAAGCATGGTTATATGGAAGATGGGAAATTCCATCCTTGATTGTGGTTATAAGTGGTCTTTAGGCAGTAGCTACTTTGTCATTTTGTTAGGTAGCAGATACAGGTAGCGTTTATGGTGTCCTAGATTATTTTTCTGGATTTCTGATTCTGTGACTTATTCCCTGTTTTAGGAATAGTACTGTTTGAAAGCAATAGGATTTGCATTTTCTTTGAAGACTTAGCATGCTTCAAGGATCCAACAGAGGTTGCTTTATAAACCATCTTTGATCCTAAAGGTCACAGAAAACCAAGGTAGTGGGCTTATATCTCAGATATAGCTGCCTTTTTTTTTTTTTAATGTTAAGTAATTAACATTAAAGTAAATCAAGTAAAAAGAAAACCCACGCTTGTTTTTTTTTTTTTTCACCTAGAGTAGCTGATACTTTATTCAGGGGTCTTCACCTGTTTGTTTTGCCACAGATCCTTTGGACATCTTTTTTCTTTAAACATCTTTATTGGTGTATAATTAACATACAATAAACTGCATATATTTAGTGCACAATTGGTGAACCCATTGCCACAGGCAAGATAACGAATATATCCATCACCCTCAACAGTTTTTTCCTGCCCCATTGTATTCTCTCCTTCTCATTCCTCCTTGTGCCCCAATCCCCAGGTAACTAACGACTGATTTGCTTTCTATAACTATAGATTAGTTTGTATTTTCTAGAAGTTTATATAAATAGACTTATACACAATATGAACCCTTTCTTTTGTCTTCTTTCAGCATAATGTATGTTAGCTATATTAATAGATCATTCTTTTTTATTCCTGAGTAATATTACATTGTATGGGCTTACTGTACTGTAATTTGTTGATGGGCATTTGGATTGTTTCCAGTTTTGGTTCTTTTTTGTTTTGCTGTGAACATTCATGTACAAGTTTTTGTCTGGACATATGCCTTCATCTCTCTTTTGTAAATACCTAGGAGTGGAATGACTAGGGTATATGGTAGGGCTATGTTTAACTTCTAAAGAAGTTGCCAAACTGCTTCCAAAGTGGTTTTACCATTTTACATTCTCACAAGCAATACATGGGTTCTGGTTCCTTGTCAGCTCTTGGTATGATCAGTCTTAAATTTTAGCCATTCTAGTGGGTGTGTAGTGAGTGGACAAAGAATGTCGCTGTCGCTTGCCATTTCAGTAAACAAAGGATGTTGTGGCCATAAAGTCATCAGCCACTGTAGGAGTCCCTGTTGGTGCACCCTGAGGGGAATGCAGGAAGGAGAAAAACAGGTTGCCAGCCACCAAGCCATCAGTCACTGTAGCTGTCCAGACTATGCACCCTGAGGGGAATTCAGGATGGAGAAAAACAGGATACTGGCCTTAGGTAGTTAAGATGCATATCAAAGGAATGATTTCAGTAAGCCCAGACTCTTACACCGTCCCATATACAGAAAAGCACTAAAAATCATTAACTTGAGATGTCTGTTTTTTTGTGATTAGCAGTAATCTTTTGATGTTCAACTTCATGGGTTTTTTTTTTTTTTCCAGCAAGAATTCCCGTATATCCCGGCTCCTCTCTTAAATCTTTGGAGTAGTCCCTCAGAACTATCTGAGAGGCTGCCATCCGGTGCTTTAGTCCTCAGTAAGGCCTCTGAATAAAACATAATTTTCAACTTTTAAGTTGTGCATTTTTTTTCCAGTCTACAAACGGTATCTCAGTGTGGCTTTAATTTGCATTTCCTTAATGATGTTGAGCATTTTTTCATGTGTTTATTTGCTGTATATCTTCCTTGAAGTATCTGTTCAAAAATTTTGCCCACTTAAAATTTTTTTATTACTGTCTAAATACAAGTCCTTTGTTGGATATGTTTTACAGATGTTTTCTTCCTCCTGTGACTTGCCTTTTCATTTTCTTAACAGTGTATTTTGAAGAACAAAAATGTTTAATTTTAATGAAGTCCATCCAATTAATTGTTTTTGCTTTTTGTATCATATTTCAAAAATCTTTGCTAAAATCATAGTCACTAAGATTTTTCTCCTAAAAGTTTTATAGATTTAGCTCTTAAATTCTCCTATCACTGTGGAAATGTCAGTTATATTCCACATGTTCTCTTTGGGGTATTAATTTTCACCTGTAGACAAGACAGACCATTTCTGATACTCTTGGAATTGGGGACCTTTGAGATTCTATTTATAGTGAAAGCATTTTCATCTCTTATGTGGTGTTAGAAACCTTTTGTTTTCCTGTGCTCAGTGTGTTACAGGTTGTATAATGCCAATCTTCCTATCTATAGATATTAACGAGTGCTCATCATCTTTATAGATAGGAAGATTACTTCATTGCAGACTGGAAGGACAGGGAGTAATAATAACTGTAACAGTAATAATAGCACTTGTTTGTTGCATACTTGCTATAGCCCTAGAGCTGCACTGAACAGCTCTAGATATAAAATAGGTACTATTGTTATTCCTGCTTTCTAGGTAATTAAACTGAAACTCAGTGAGATCAGCAACATGCTTTAGGTCATAGAACTGGAATTCAAACCTAGGTCTGGCTGATTTAAACACACACACACACACACACACACACACACAGCCATCTTCTTGTTCACTGCATTGTATTGACAGTTTACAAATGTCCAGTTTTTGCACTTGTTGTATCAAAGGGTATTCACTGTTAGGAATTTCATAGAAAATTTTGATGGTATATCTTTAGAGCCCTTTGACTACTGCAGTCTATTAAAACTGGGCTCTTTTTCAGTTCAGTTAGTGGGAAAAGAAGTGTTGGGTCTAGATGAACAAAGTGCAGTGGCTAAATGCCTGACTGCGTTTTGCATTTAATAATTTAGACTTTGAGACCATTGCAGGAATCTTAATTAAACCTTTCTTAGGCATGTAAAAGTAGCTGTTATAGTGCATGCAAAATATACCTTTCCCCTGGCTCATACGTTATTAAGAAGTTGTCTAAATTATTATTATTTTTTAATGTAACCTTATCTCCTTTGTAAATAGAACAGCTCTAACAGCATCACCTGGCAGGAATTTTAGTTGTTTAAATTGCTGCGAGCAGCAAGTAGTGGTGACGTATAGGAAGGAGGAAGCTGTTGCTAGACCAGCTCCATAGTTATCTTTTCTATATTTTAGAATTGGCCCTGAAACAAATAAGGATGCAAATGGTTACTAACTCTAGGGTCTCTCCTGAGTCTGGGGACTGCTGAAGTTTATTCTTTAGACCTGGCAGTTATTTGCCTGTGGTTAATAATTAAGACTTTGCCACAGAGGTCCAGGTACCTGGAACTAGGATTTTGTGTATGATTGGTGGCAAAGAGTAGAGAATAGAGTTTCTCTTGTTTGTGTGAATCTACCCTAGATCCAACAGGCTGAAGATCAAGAGCCATGTTTTTGACCTATCAGGTTCAGTCCATGCTTTTTAAGAGATTGTAATCTCAGCCGTGTCTGTAGAAGAATAGGTAGGAAAAGCTTAAAAGCCATGAGCATAGACTTCAAAAGCTGTAGAAATTCAGAGAATTTAAGGAATTATGTGGAAAGATTACTGAGCTGAGAGTCAGAAGACCTGTTTCAGAATCATAGAATGCTGAAGGTGAAAAGGATGCTATTTAATTCAAATCCTTTATTTTATAGATGAAGGAATGTGGGCCTAGAGAAGTGATCTGTCCAAGTTTACAACTAGACCTAGGACTAGAACCCCCATCTCTCACTCTTACTGAAATATTCTTTCCATATATTGCTACTTAGTTTGACTTTGCTACTAATTAACTGTGTGAACTCTGGGCAAGTCACTCTTCTTTCTTGGTCTTTCCTCATAAAATGAGAGAGTTAGCATGAATGATTTCAAAGGTCTATACTAATGTCCCAAATTCTACATAAATGATCTAGAATACAATTGTGGGCAATGCTAGTTAGCCTCATGGAAGATGAAGCCCTGGAACATGAAGGAACATGATAGGCCCTGGAAGTAAATCCAGGGATTGGTAGAGGAGAGGGGTAAGGGGTTTCGTGGGGTGGGGAACAATGTGAACAGAGGCTCAGAGGTTTGAATGTATGGCTGTAGTAAAAAGAAATGGCCCGGTTATAGCAGTCAAGAGGATCAGTGGGAGATGAATCATTTAAGAAAGCCACTTATCCCTGGGAAGGGCTTTTAGGTTCTCTTTCTGTAGAAACCCACGGAAAGCAGAATGGAAAAACTTGCATTTTGTAACATGTCATGATGCATGTTGATGCAGTTTTTGGCCTTGTGAATATGTGGTGGTGAAGAACATGAACAGATTAGTGTTAAGGTTCCAGCAAATCACTTCTGCTATCTAGATGGGAGTTTAGGTAGTTAAGTTTGTTTGATTTCCATTCCTTATCCATTGTAATAATCCATCTTCTCAGACTTTCAGTGATCATTCTAGATTTTAAAAGATGTGACTGTCTTCATCTGGATCTCAGCACTGTATAGTCAAATTGTGGGCTCAGAGACTTCCCTGGCGGTCCAGTGGTTAAGACTTCACACTTCCAATGCAAGGGGCGCAGGTTCAATCCCTGGTTGGGGAACTAGGATCCCACATGCCATGCGGTGCGGCCAAAGAAAAAAAAAGTTGTGGGCTCAGGTGGGAAATTGTGGGAATAATCTGAGCCTATCTCTGGGACCTGTTATTTTCTTCTAAACATACTTTAGCACAGTGCAGTTATACTGGTTTTGATTGCATGCTTATTTGAAGTGTTCTTTAGTCTTTCATGAATGCACTATATATATATTATGTATATATTGTGTGTGTGTGTGTGTGTGTATATATATATATATATATGTATGTATAAAGAGACAGAGAAAGACAGAATGATATCGAAATCTCTTGAGGAGGGTGGGTCTTATCTCCCATCTAGCTTGTAAGGTATCTTAAGAGTGGTGGTGTTTAGCTCATATTAGCAATAACCTGTTATGTATTTTAGTTTTACTGTGAGTCTTGTGACTCTTGGGATTACTTTCAAGTCTCTCCATTTCTGTGGTCTAATGTAGGAGATTGACGGTTTTGAAAACATTAGTCCTCTCACCAAGGTAACTGTGAGGCAAAGAGAACCACTGATATGACTATACCAGACCAGAAGAACTCTGTTGAGAAAAGATTTTTATTTTTCTCTAGAGATAGTGTCTTAGGTTTTGTCTTGTATCAATATTTAATGAAGGATCATGTCTATCGGATTTTAAATCTGCATTATTTTACATAGCACAGGGCTGCCAGCTTTTATCGTTATAAATGAGAGCAGTATTTGACCCACTGCTCTAGGGATTGATAACATACATTTAAAGTGAATAATTGCTAAGTTCCTATATTATTTGAATCAGTACCACAGTCTTTCATGGCTACAGAAAGGTTTACACAGAATATTAAATAAAGGAGACCAAGATGAGTCTTCAGGTCCTCAGGATATGTCTGGATCTCCACAGAAAATGCTGCTGGCAGTAGGATTGCCTTAGTTTTTTCTCAAAGTCACATATTTCTGTCCATAGCTATGGAGTTCCTTTGATTCCTTCATTTGGCCGTAGAAGCAAAGTAGTTTTAAGGACTCTTCTAAAATTATTTCATCATGCTTTCACGGGGCCTAAAGAGATATTTTTAGTTTTGTTAGTTTTTGTGAAAGATGTGTGTCAGGCTCCCCAGGCATAGAGGTTTCTAGTGATTTCTTGATTCTGGTATTTTAAAAAGATGGGAGTTGGCCTTAGTTGGCAGCTCTTTGCATCCGCCAGGGCTTGTTCGTTACTTCTAGGCCCATGGGTGACGTCTGTTTCCTGTGATTGAAACCACAAGAAGAAGTGGTGAGAAGTCTCTGTAGGATATGTCCTATCAAGCAAGCAGCAGGCATTGGGCTGCCCTCAAAAAGAACACTAGTAACTAAGCACTGTCTTTAAGGGTCCCTGAAGAGACCCTAGAAATGATCTGACTCAGCCTCCTCATCTTAACATGAGAATGCCACTGAGGCCTAGAGGTATTAAGTTGCTCAAGGTCATGTAATTAGGTAAGCTAGCTTTTAGACTCCACTAACTGTTCATTATTCTTTCTCACATTGCGTTGTCATCCCTAAATTTTGTGACTGTGCCCTGCCAGAGTGTTGCCTTAAATAAGCAAAGTACTACTGGAAAAGAGTAAATGCCGGTGGGCATTTTGAATATGAATATTGGATATTTTGCTTTTCGATGCTGTGCTAATTTTTATACTCTTTTAAAATAATTTTTTATACTCTTTTTGAAAAGACATATACATACATTTTCAAAATAGCAAAATCTAAGAACCCCCAATTTTTATTTTTTATTTCACTTAGTATTTGAATATTCTAGTCATCTCTATGCACAGATATTTTTACAACATTGCAATTACAGTTGCTACACATTTTCTGCTTTTAAAACAATGTGTCATAAACATTTTTCAGCTCTCTAATCTTTGAAAATTGGTACTTCTGTTTGAAATGGAAATTTTGTTTTATTTTGCTTTGGCCGCACCGCACGGCTTGTGGGATCTTAGTTCCCCGACCAGGGATCGAACCCCAGCCCTCAGTGAAAGCATGGAATCCTAACCACTGGACCACCAGGTAATTCCCTGGAAATGTATTTGTATCATAAAAATGATACACATTTTTCTAAGAAAATGTAGATGTGTATAAAAATAGAGTAAAACAATATCCTAACTCGTTTTCCAGAAATTTTAGTTATTTTTCAGTAGTTAGAACCAAAGAGAAAAATACATGGTACATGGAAGTCTCTTTGGAGCCTAAGTACTTTGGCATGAAATTCTGTAATGTGTTTGCATTAGAACATAGTTCCACACAAGTATCGTTGCTAGAAGTATTGGAAGTTTCTTGTTTTAACTCTTGCTTATATTTCTGGTTATAGAGGAGTAATGAGATTTCACCTCATGCTGTCTCCCTCCTCCCTTCTCCAAATTTTCTCAAAATAAAATCTTAATTCTAGATTTGTAAAAGGCCAGTAAATGTTTACTGTGGTTTCATAAGATCAAGTCTGGCTTTTTGAGTAGTAGTATAATTTTTGGATCAGTTAAGCTATTATCAGTAGGTCGTGATTACTTCTTGTATTCAGGAATGATGTGAGGGTAGAAGAAGTGTAACCATCATTTAGAAATGAAGGGTTTGAGAATGGGATTTAAAACAAGGTGGCCTCATGCTTGGTGCCTGTATGTAGAAGCAATATCAGCTGCAGGAACTTCCTGTCTGTCAGGCCGTTGGGTGTGTCATTCATGTGCTCACCCTTGAGAAAGAGTAGATGTCCTGCTACTCACATCACAACATGGGAGGAGAAGACAGTTGCTACGGAGATTGGGAAACAGCATTCCTGAGTCATTGACTGTTTCCAAATGAATGAACAACACCCCTTTTTTCTTAGCTTCTCTAAGCTAAGGCAGTGAAGAGAGAGGCCTAATAAGAAAGTAAAGAACAAGTATCAGTATTTGGAGCTTGAGTAGTATGTCAAAACTTTGGAAAAGTAGGTTAACATTATTTATTGTTTTCTATATATGTATTTGAAAGTTTTATTAGAACCTTTGGATGTTTGAAAGGGAGGAAGCTTTGCTTACCTCTGCCCTCTCACCAGATGACAGAATGTGTGTGCGCCTCCTTCCTGACAGCAAAGGAGAGGAGCGTGTCTGCCACGTCATGTGGTACTTGATAGGAAACTAGGACTTCTAGAATCTGAGCACCTTCTCTAGTGGCAACTTGTTTTCCCGGCCCTTGAGTGCTTTGTAGTGCAGGGGGCTGGCAGTTTGTGTGCATGGACATAGAGGAAGAATGCAATGTTCCCAGCCTGGTTTCCACCTGTTCTGCTGAGCTGGAATAGTGAAACCTGAGTGGACTGTCCTTCTTCCTCGAGGCTATCAGCTATCTAGGATGCAGTCTCTGCTAGTCCCAGGCTTCAGGATGAGCTAAGCTGGAGGCAAAAAGTTGCCGTCTCCTTTTCCCCAAGAGACTTGCCTTCTTGGACTATTAGAGAACTGTTCGAACGTACTGGACCTGTCTCTCAGAGGATTGAATTCTAATATTAAGATAGTTTTTTCCCCTCATTTTAATTATAGTCGGGAAATGTGGTTTATTGGAAAGCAGACTCTAAACAGTTTTAGACAGTCGTGAGGGAAATTGAGTTTGTTGCTTTGAATTTATAAGCAAATTGCTTCAAGTTTATAATTATTGAAACGGGATGGAGTACAGTTACCTAATAATATTCTTTACATGGCCTTTAAAAAATGTTTTTTTTTTTTTTTTTGGCTGCGTTGGGTCTTAGTTGCAGCACGCAGATCTTTCGTTGCGGCAGGCGGGCTTCTCTCTAGTTGTGGCGCATGGGCTCTAGAGCATGTGGGCTCTGTAGTTGCAGCACACGGGCTCTGTAGTTGTGGCGTATGGGCTTAGTTGCCCCACGGCATGTGGGATCTTAGTTCCCCAACCAGGGATCGAACCCACGTCCCCTGCTTTGGAAGGCAGATTCTTAACCACTGGACCACAAGGGAAGTCCCCTATATGGCATTTCTAACTTGTGCTTCACATGGGCCACTGCCTGGAATCTTTCTGGACTCCCTGGGTTGTATCAGGATAAAGATACTGATTCTAGAAGGCAGGGGTAGATTGAAAGATGTCTTTTAATTAGGAGTAAAAGATCTTGGGGGCTTCCCTGGTGGCGCAGTGGTTGAGAGTCTGCCTGCTGATGCAGGGGACACGGGTTCGTGCCCTGGTCCGGGAGGATCCCACATGCCGCGGAGCGGCTAGGCCCGTGAGCCATGGCCGCTGAGCCTGCGTGTCCGGAGCCTGTGCTCCGCAGCGGGAGAGGCCACAGCAGTGAGAGGCCCACGTACCACAAAAAAAAAAAAAAAAAAAAAGATCTTGGGCTCTCCTCTACTGTGTTTCCTGTGTTGTCTCTTGTATGAGTTGTCACAAATTTAACTCTCCAATACTGAGTTTAGCTGTGGGGCTGCTGAGGCAGTGTGGAACTAAGTGGATGAGCTGCTAGAGTCTTACTTGTTCCTTTAGCACTTTTTCCGTAGCAGTCATGGAGAACATGAGTGTGCCATCTCATTTCTGGGGGTTGCTAGATAATCTTCAGTTTTCTTTCCCTTAAGCGCATTTAACTTTATAATGGTAAATTAGCTTTAGAGTTCATATTTTTCAATTTCTAGTCATTTGGTGCTCTTGTTTTAGACTTGCTTTCCTCTGATATACCTTTTTTCTTTGATTTTCTTTTTTGAAGTGGGTACTCCAGTTCTACACAACTCCTGTTGAGGCTGTTGGCACTAATAAGTAGTGATGTCAGGATCTAGTTTGTTTCTCTGTAAATGGAATATGAGATATTGACTCATTCCATGCCATCCATGGGCCGTTATTTTAAAATGGAAGGGAAAATTTCCTACATTTGAAGGTATCCATTATTTCCTTCTCTCTAGTTCTAATTGACTTCTCTATAAGGAGTGGGAATTGAAGGGAGTTTCATTGGTTCCATCATCATATATTATTTACCTTTTACAAAACACTTTGCAAAACAAAGTGCTTTACGTCTATTTTATTATTTATTCTTCACACAAGCCCTATGAGACAACATAGTCCTAAAGATAGGAAGGCTGAAACTGTGGTGGATAAAAAGAAGAGCTTGGGACTTCGCTGGTGGTGCAGTGGTTAAGAATCCTCCTGCCAATGCAGGGGACACAGGTTCGATCCCTGGTCCGAGAAGATCCCACATGCCGCAGGGCAACTTAGCCTGTGCACCACAACTACTGAGCCCGTGCTCTAGAGCCTACGAGCTGCAACTACTGAGCCCACACGCCTAGAGCCCGTGCTCCGCAACAAGAGAAACCACCGCAGTGAGAAGCCTGTGCACCGCAACAAAGAGTAGCCCCCACGCTCAGCAACGAAGACCTAGCACAACCCCCCCCCCCCCAAAAAAAAAGCTTACCCTGCCTTTACTGTCCTTTAGTGGAAATGTAGCAAATCTTGTGGCAAAGCTGGAATAGGGCTTGTTGGTAACTGAATTCACATCCATGTTATGACCCTCTGTTGCCTCACTATCCTAAGAAACTGAATGTCAGTCCTGTGCTAGAATAAAAAAATGAATCAGAGCCAGACCCTGCTCTTTGTTCTTTCTGATTCTGAATGACAGATACCTTACCTGTTCCTTCCTGGGTAGGTATATTAGGACTTGAAAGGAAACTGTTGTTGGCTGCAGTGAGACTTATTTCCCATTTTACCCATAGGTAGCCTATGTCTTTACTGAAGGCTTATTGCTTTTCACAGGTGGTGGAAGACTCCCTAGGTGACATGTGTGCCATAATTGGATATTTTCCCCAAGGACAACTAACAAATATGTCATGTGGGCTGAAGCATCACTCAGGGTCTCCTGGCCTTATTCATAGGGAAAGACATTATTCTTGAAGGTTTGGTCTGAGCTGTCTATAACAATCATACTGTACTGTCATAAACCTTAACTTGAAACTTTTCTTTAGCTTGTTCAATTTGCATAAAGTAATGAATAAATGAATATACTGTGCTTAGGATGATGTTCTTAAACCTAGAGTGATGATAATTTTTAAAATATTTATTAAATATTGGACATGTCAAATGAACAAAGCATGGGTTCTTGCCCCCAAGCAACTTACAGTCTGGTCCACAGAAACAGCTACAATAACGGTCTGAAGAAGGATCTGATATAAAATATTTAGAGCCTGGCTTGGCTGAGTCCTTTAGATCTTTCTGTGAAATGATTGGCTATGGCTAAGTATACAATTTACAGATGAGGAATAACTTTTTCCTTATGCCATGTTGTAGGAGTACCGTGTCAACTAGTACATGTGTATATTTTACGAGAATATATTTCTGTAGTAATAAGAGTACAATTGCTTTTATAGAATGCTCTCTCACTCCATTTTATGATCTTAGTGGTCCCAAGAAGTGTGTGTCTGGTTTTGTTTTGTTTTTTAATAAATAGGGGAACTGAAGCATGAAGAATTAACGCGATTTGCTCAGAATCATACTTGCAGTTGTTTAGCATGCCATAAATAAAAATTAGGACTCATGATCTTTTTCCTTTAGCTAAAGTTCTAGATAAATTTTGTCAGTTTGCTTACTGTATTAGTTGCCTACTTTTACATGACAAACTCAATAGCTTAAAATAAAACCCACTTATTAGCTCGCAGTTCCGTTGGTCAGAAGTCCAGCAAGGATAGTTTGGCTGGGTTCTCAGAGTATCACAGGGCTGAAATCAAGGTGTTAGCTGGGCCTTTTCTCATCTGTAGGTGCTGGAGGAAAACCTTCCAAGCGCATTCAGGTTGGAAGAATTCAGCCTCTTGCAGTTGTAGCACTGAGGTCCCTGTTTCTTTGCTGGCTCTCAGCTCCTAGATGCTGCCTGTAATCCCTGCCATTTGGCTTCTTTTATGCTGAAGCCAGAAATGGCATGTTGGATCCTTGTGTTTCTGACCTCTTACCCTAGGTTTAAAGGGCTTGTGTGATTGGGTCAGACCCACATGGATAATTTCCCCTTCTTAAAAGTCAGTTGTGCTAAATAATATAACCTAATCACAAGAGTGATATCCTATAATATTTACAGTCCTGGTGATTATACAGCGTATGTACTTCAGGCTGGGAATCTTGGGGGACGTCCTAGAATTCTACCTACCACACTAAATATTTCCCTCACGCTGAATTAGCCCATGAGCAAGTGTGGATGTCAGAAGAGGGAGAGGTGGGAATTGAGTATATTGAGGCAGTGAATTGCATTGTGATTATAGGTGTTATGAGAAAAACCTGGGCCTCCTAGAATCATCACAGAGCAGGGGCCAAGTGGCATTCACCTGTGGTGTTCTCCCTTAGCCGAGAGTTCAGATATAGTTGTCCCCTATAAGTTAGCCTGAACAAAATCTTTAGAAAGTACCGAAATATGGGCTTGCTCTAATAGGTTTATATTACCCGTATGCTAGCCACATGGTTCATGAGGTAAAAGTCCATGATTAACTGTTCCTGTGAAGCACATTGGTAGGAATTAGAAACACTTTTTGCTATGTAAAGTACTCTGTGATCAGAGTAATGGTTAATCATATTCTCTTATTAGATCTCTCCTAACCTCTCTTCTGCTAAGGACACTACCTAATTACTTTTTGTTAGGCTACATGAGTATCCTGTTCCAAGAGACTGTCCTTAATTGTCTGAGAATCCTATGCCCTTTTTGTGACCAGATGGAAAAGTTAAAGATTCAGGGAACTGGGTAGAAGTGAATCAGTGCCTTGGATGAATTTTCTTATATCCTTGAATTTATAATAAGACCAGTTCTGTTACTAGGCAAACAGAGGGAACCTCTGTCCAAAAAGACTGCCAAGTTTAGTCTGATCGGCCCACTTTTAAAAAACTGAAGTGCTAATAGATGCAGCCACCACCACCACAACAAATCCAGCTGTGGAAAAGGAGTCTTAGATTTCATTTGCATTTATTATGATAATAATTGATCAGAGTATGTTTCAGACTCATTCGGTCATGAATTTATTTTAATTAGCTTGGCCTCATAGGGCATACCTTGGGAGATTGACTTTAATTTTTGGTTTCTTAGAGAAACCAAACTGTAACGTCTCTAGGAAGTTTCTTATTTCCTGCAGATGGTAACCAAAAGATTTATCTTACCACATATTACATTAGGATGTGGTGACTGAATCAGCGCTTTGAATTACACTCTGGAAGGAGAGCGAAGGGACAGCTTTTCATTTTTATGTTGATTGATGGTCTTAATGCAGAGCAGTGCCCAGCCAAGTATATTTATTCTGATGCTATTACTTTTGATGCAGTGTACCTTTGAGCAATTTGTGTTAATTTAAGTAAGATTTGATAATACTGAGAATCTTTTAGAGGAAATGAATCTTATTTTAATAAATGCAGTTTTGTTAAGGTCTTTTCCTGTACCAGCTAATGACCTTCAGAAATTTATTTACCCATCCCATTCTATTGAATAAAAAATTCCTATAGAATAAATGTTTTTCTGCCCCTTTAAAAAATATTTTGTGCTTCTATCTATCATTGTTTGCATATAACTGAAAGATTATTATAAAAATTGAGTAAGAAGCAAAAATCTAGACTATATTTAAATGACAATATTGCCACCCTGAGGAGGAGGCTCCCAAGTGTTGGAGTCATAGTCTGACTTTAGATTCTCTGTGTGTTTACAAGGGCTCCTTCTGAGGGTATCCGTGGGTTAAGCCATGAGGAATGTAGGGGATCACCACAAAGAATCTTTGTCCTAGGGATTTCTTTTACCTCTTTCATGTGTTAGATCTCCTGTTTCCTGTATTTCAGGTCTTTAACTTTCTTGGTTTGCTCCCTCATTTTGGTGGAGCGTATCCTACAATTGCTTCCTAAAGTGCACGGGGATAAATTTTTTGAAAGCTTCAATGTCTGAAAATATCTATTTTGAACTCACATTTGATGAGTAATTTGGTTGGGTATAGAATTCTAAGTTAGAAGTTTTTTTCTTTTTTTTTCAGATTTTAAAAAGACCTTTTTTCATTGTTTAGCTTTTTTTTTTTTTTTTTTTTTGCCTGGCAGGACTGGGTTTATTTATTGCCTCTGGCCCAGAGCTGGGGCGGCCCCGGGCCTGTACAAGTTCCCTCCGGCCGAGCCCTTCCCCTCCTTCCCCACCCCCAATGCCGTCTCCCCGAAGCCCCGCACCAGACTCCGGCGGAGCCCGCCGGTGGTTTGGGGGTGTAGGCGGAGAGGTGGTTAGAGCACCCCGAAGGCCCGCGTCCAGCTCCATTCCCAATCCACCCCTCCACCCCTGGGTAAAGAGGGTGGAGGTCGCCACCTCTGCCCTAGGGGAAGAAAGAGGCTGGAGCTGTCTATCTTAAACTCCTCAGGAGATCAGCGATTCTGAAATCCCTTCCTCCAGGGGCTATCCTTTCTCCCCAGGGAGTCCTCTATCCTCAGCTCCAGACCACCTCTTACTCCAAGGCTCCAGTAGTCCTTCCCTTTAGAATAAATTAAGGAATCTCCAGCTGCCACTCGATTCCAGGGAGAGGGCCAAGAAAGGTTTGAGAGATCATGTGGCCCAGGAAGGGCCACAGCCCTCAGCCAGGGGATGAGCACAGGGCTGGGTCCAGATCTGTCACAATGCCCAGGCCTCACACCTACAGAGTCCGGATGGCCACGGGGTAGAGCAGGGACATGTGCTCGGCCCCCTTAATGGGCAGCTTGCGGCTGGCGTAGTGGTGCACGATTTCAGGGACGCTGCTGAAGGGCGGGCTGTTCTGGCCCAGCACATACTTGTGTTCCTTGGTCCGGGACAGCTTCATGTGCATGAAGCCCTGACTGCTCTTGAGGGACAGGGAGAAGTCGTTCTTGCTGGTCTCACTGTTGCGCACCAGGTAGCTGGCCTCTTTGCACAGCCGGAGCAGGTTCTCGGCATCTGTTCGACTGATGGCCCCGTGGTACCAGCTGGTTTTCCAGAGGCAGTGCTCGGTCTGTCCACTCCCCCAGGGGACTGCTGGGCTCCACGCTTAGGGACTTGGCTGACTTGGGGTTCCCTGCAGAGAGTCGGGGAGGGAGCCGCCCCTTCTCCTCCCGGCCAGGTGACAGGCAGCTCTTCTCAGATCCTTCAAACTGGGCGCTGCCATCCTCCAGGCTGGACTCAGGGAGGGGTGAGGCTGGACCGGAGATGTCCCTGTCCCCGTCGGGAAGGGAGGGGCTGCTGTCCAGCTGTCCCACCGGTGGAGGCCAAGGTAGGTCTTTGATGACCTTAATGTCAACTGCAAAGGCTTTGGAAATCCGCTCCTTCTTCCACTCCCAGGGCTGGTCATACTCCTCAGGGGGCCTCTCATCATCCTCTGGCAGGCGGGACTCCCGGGGCCAGGAGGCCCCCTCACCTTCCGGGGTGGCCCCCTCCTCCTCCTCTGGCTCATAGGGCGTGTCATACAGAGGCAAGGGCTGAGCTGCTGTCTCCTTGGAGCCCCGGATCTCGGCCATCATCTTTTGGGCCTCATAGGGCTCCATGTAACCGTCATTCTCGGGGACCTTCTCTGGGGCTCCTGAAGCTCCTATTGGGCCTTCACCAGTCTCCTGAACATCAAACGGATCCGCATAGTCTTCTAGAATTGCTAGCCTGTCGCTGCTGGCGGGTGGTCCAGAGATCCGTTCCTCGGGCGGAGGCGCTGGGGGGCCAGGGGTCTCGACCCGAATAAGGCGGTGGGGTGGCGAGCCGTGGCGCGGGGGCGGCGTGGGGCCGGGAACGGCAGGGGTGGCTAGAGCAGCGGAGCCGGACGGCCCCCCGGAGTAAGGGTCTTCAAAGTCGCGCTCCCTCTGCAGTCGGTAGGCGGCCAAGATGTCCGGGGGAGGTGCGGGGGGCGCGGCCGGGGAAGGTGCGGGGGGGCGGTAGTCCGGCTCCGGGGGCGCCGGCTTGCCCCCACCTCCGCCGCCGCCCCCCCCCGCGGAAGCCCAGGTGCTCCCGGAGCCACTTGGCCACTCCGCCGCTGCTGCCCCCTCCTGGGCCGGTTCCCGCACCTCCGGCGCCCCGGCGCGATCCAGCCGGGCCGCCCCCCGCGCTCCCCTGCGCCCGCGGCCCCGGGCCGGAGCCGGCAGGAGTAGCTCCGCTCAGTAACATCTGTTTAGCTTTTTGTATGTAGTTTAAAAAATTCAAAGCTTCTCTGATTTCTTTGTATATGACCGGTTTTCCTCCCTTCTTCCCCGCCCCCGCTTGCCCCAGCCGCACTGCATGGCATGCGGGATCTTAGTTCCCTGATCAGGGATTGAACCTGCTCCCCCAGCAGTGAAATTTCGGAGTCTTAACCACTGGACCGCCAGGGAAGTCCCCCTTCTTTCAAACTGTAGGATTTTCTTTGTTTTCCCAGTGTTTTGGAATTTCACCATGATATACCTTTGTGTGGTGATCTGTTTTTGTCTTTTGTGATGGGAACTTATCCTTCAGTACTGGAAAATTTTTTAAAAAATTGACCTATAGTTGATTTACAATGTTGTTAGTTTCTGCTATACCCCAAAGTGATTCAGATATACATATGTATACATCTTTTTAATATTCTTTTCCTTTATGGTTTATCACAGGATTTTTTTTTTTTTTTTTTTTTTTGGCTGTGTCAGGTCTTCGTTGCTGCACGCAGGCTTTCTCTAGTTGTGGTGAGCGGGGGCTACTCCTACTTGCAGTGCACAGGCTTCTCATGGCGGTGGCTTCTCTTGTTGCAGAGCATGGGCTCTAGGTGCATGGGCTTCAGTAGTTGTGGCTTGCGGGGTCTGGAGTGCAGGCTCAGTAGTTGTGGTGCATAGGCTTAGTTGCTCCACGGCAAGTGGGGTCTTCCCGGACCAGGGCTCGAACCCGTGTCCCTTGAATTGGCAGGCGGATTCTTAACCACTGCGCCACCAGGGAAGTCCCTATCACAGGATATTGAATATAGTTCCCTGTGCTATGTGGTAAGACCTTGTTGTTTATCCATTTTAGATATAATAGTTTGCATCTGCTAACCCCAGCCTCCCAATCCATCACTCCCCCACCCCCCTCCTTGGCAACCACAAGTCTGTTCCCTATGTCTATGAGTTTGTTTCTATTTCATAGATAGGTTCATTTGTGCCATATTTTATTTATTTTTATTTTCTTAATTTAAAAAATTATTATTTTATTTATTTTTGGCTGCGTCGTGTCTTCGTTGCTGTGTGCGGGCTTTCTCTAGTTGCGGCGAATGGGAGCTAGTCTTCGTTGCGGTGCACGGGCTTCTCATTGCGGTGGCTTCTCTTGTTGCGGAACACGGTCTCTAGGCGCTTGGGCTCAGTAGTTGTGGCTCGTGGGCTCTAGAGTGAAGGCTCAGTTGTGGCGCACAGGCTTAGTTGCTCCGCGGCATGTGGGATCTTCCCGGACCAGGGACCAAACCTGTGTCCCCTGCATTGGCAGGAGGATTCCTAACCACTGCACCACCAGGGAAGCCCTGTGCCATATTTTAGATGCCACATATAAGTGATATCATATGGTATTTGTCTTTCTCTTTCTGACTTACTTCACTTAGTATGATAATCTCTCAGTACATCCACGTTGCTGCAAATGGCATTATTTCTTTCATTCTTATGGCTGCGTAGTATTCCATTGTATATATAAACCACGTCTTCTTTATCCACTCATCTGTTGATGGACATTTAGGTTGTTTCCATGTCTTGGCTATTGTGAATAGTGCTGCTGTGAACATAGGGTTGCATGTATCTTTTAAAATTATAGTTTTTTTCTGGATATATGCCCAGGAGTGAGATTGCTGGATCATATGGCAACTCTATTTTTAGTCTTTTGAGGAACCTCCATACTGTTTTCCAGAGTGGCTGCACCAACTTACATTCAGTACTGGGAAGTATTCTTGAATTATTTCTTTGATAGCTTCCTCCTCTGTTCTCCTGTTATTTGGATATTGGACCTCCCAAACTGATCTAATTTTCTTATCTTTACTCTCTTATTTTTCCATCTCTGTCTTTTTGCTCTAATTTTGGGAGATATCCTCAAATTCTTATCTTCCAGCCCTTATATTGAGTTTTCTCTTGAGTTTCTGTTCTCATGTGTTCAATTTCTCAGGGTTCTTTTTCCTCTGAATGTTTCTTTTTAAAATGGCATTATAGGGACTTCCCTGGCAGTCCAGTGGTTAAGACTCTGCACTTCCACTGCAGGGGGCGTGGGTTTGATCCCTGGTCGGAGGGCTAAGATAATGGATGCCGCACAGCATGGCCAAAACTTTAAAAAAACAATTTAAAAAAATGGCATTATGTTCTCCCTTGTGGATATTAATTTTTTTTCCTAATCTTTCTTTTTCTTGCATAGTCTCTGTATAATGAGTTGCTTTTTCCCCCCCTCTTATTAGGATTTTTCCTCATGTGTTTGATAATCCTTGGTTGTCTGTTAATGTTTAAAAATGCGGGGCTAAAAAACTCATTGGTAACTCTGGATGCATGGGTAGGGTTTGTTAGCTGTGCAGTTTATTGTAGGCTAGCCCTGTCCAATAGAAATATAATGTGAATCATATGTAATTTTAGATTTTCTAGTAGCCACAGAAAAAGATAGAAAAAAGTGAAAAGAAACATGTGAAATTAACTTTAATAATAAAATTTTTAATCCAGTATATCTAAAACATTATTTTAACATGTAATAGATATAACAATTGTATATAATTATATATAACAATTATATATATCTATAACAATAGATATAACAATTTTAACATGTAATAGATATAACAATTATTACCTTCTGTTTTTTATATGAAGTTATTGAACTCCAGTTTTTATTTTACATTTATAGCACATCTCAATTTAGATGCTAAATTTTCATGAAGATACTTGATGTGTATTTAGATTTGAAAAAATTTACAGGTGAAAGGTAGATTCACATACCTAGCGTGTTCCAAGCACATCGATACTTAAGTTTAACAATAACAGTAAAATATTAGCTTTTAATTTTAAATTTCGATAAAATTAAATAAAGTGAAAAATTCCTTTTTCAGTTGCACTAGGCACATTAGAAGTGCTTAATAGTTACCTGTGTCTGGTAGCTACCATATTGGATGGCATGGTTCATCTGCTTGGACTATGTCAGTAGCTTAATGTTGTTTTTCAATTCCCCAGAGAAGGCTCTTCCAACCTTCTGCCTCAAGGGTAAGGGTTTTGGGGTGCTGGGGTCCTGAGAAACTGGAAGGGGGAAGGTGCTGGGTGTCTCAGCACCTCAGCTGGGTGTCCCAGCTGGGTGTCTCATATAATCTATGCTTATAGTATGCATAGATTATTACTCTTCCTTTTGGTATAGGATCTCTGCCCACAACTGTGCCTAGCATCCCCTGATCCAGAGATATGTGTTTCTTCTAAGAATAAATTTCCAGACTTCTGCTGGAGTAAGGGAGGGTAGTCTCCCAATGGCATGGGGGGAGGGGTGTTGGGGGGTAACGGAGGATCTACCTGTCCAACTGCTTCTTAAACAGCTTTCAAACCAATCTTATTTTTGGGTCTCCCCCTCCCTCCAACTGCCCATTTCTATAGGTACCTGGTGCTGCTAATTCCTGAGCCTGTTGAGGATCCTGAAGTACAATTTGGATTGGTCATTAGCTTTTCCTATGGCAGGTTTAGGACTCAGTTTTCTTAGGTCTGTTGGGTCTTAGTCCTAGCTTCAAAAGTTGATTGCAATTACGCTTTTCTTGTTCTTCCCAACCTTGTAGGCTCCTTTCCTCTATCATTTTTTCTTTCTAAAAGTTCCTTTTCTGTAGATTTAGAAGGGTTTCAAAAAGCGGGGAAATTTGATTCAGTCTACCGTCTTTTATCTGGAAGTTCCTATTAATCTGTATTCATGAGCAGATTTTGATATGCTAAAAAATTTCATTCCGTATTTATGCTTCCTTCAGTATCTGTATTTGTAGTTAAAGGTTTTAGTATAGTTTTAGTGGAAGACTCAGTAGGAGGGACAGGACGATGAAGTATTTAGTGAAGATAAGTAAGGGTTTATGTTTGGGGGCAGAAAATAATTGATAGCAAACAAGGAGAAAGGTGAGTGTAGAAGCATTTAGAAAGAAGTAGGTGGGATCATTAGAGACTATGTTAAAAAGCTTGAACCTCTGGGGCATAAGGCATAAATATAGCTCCAGTAGCATTTATCTTCAAGGTCTCCACTATTTTTAGTCCTTCTTACTTTTCATGAGCTAGGAACCTCTTGTTGCATATCTCAGAGAATCCACAAAACAGTTAATGGTGCAGTTAAAAAAAAAAAAAAAAAGCTGTTTGTAAATTGTATGTTCAAGATCTGTAAGGAAAGCACACATAGTATTAAATAAGTAAATTAATACACCCTCAGTATACTGTAGCAGCAGGTTCCATTTCAGTAATGGAACTGAGCTTGCTGTTTGGGTGTTCTGTTGGGTTCTGAAACAGAATTTTGCCTGTAGTACTGTGATTCACTTTGCTGGTAGATGCTGCCCTCTGTTGGAGTTGTTGAGGAAATGCATGGATCATTTTTACTGTCCTTACTCAAATTGAGCACTAAAGCATGGATAATTTTTTTAAGGAATAAATCTGTTTCTAATGATGCACCAAGGAAAGCAAGGGAGACTGGTTTCTTCCTTCTTAAGAAAAGAGATGTTTACTTTTGTATGTAAAGGCAACAGTTAGTGGGCATTAAATGGGAACAAGACAAGAATCTGGAGAATGCAAATATTTAGGGCTTCAGAATCTGGAAACCAGAGTTCTATACCCAGCTTGCCCTTATTCATGTGACCTCAGTGATTTACTCCACCTATCTGGGCTTCAGTTTCTTCACTAATGCAGTGAAGAGGTGGAATAGATTTGAGGGCTTTTGCAGGGATTGGTATTTTAGGAGAGCAGCCCCAGATTATGGTATCTGTTCATAGGAGATATAATGACTAAGTCTTAGGCTCTACCCTGAAGGAACTTAGTCTGGAAATGGCTAGAGGAGGCAATCAAAAGAGAGTTGTAATCCACTTCTAGTGCTGTGAGACAGGAAAGTATCTATTTCTATATACACACAAGGAGAGGTACCCATCCAATTAGAGGAGGTATCATCCTGTAGGGCCTGTTGGAGCTAGCCTTGAAAGCACAGTCTAGTCTGAGGGAAGCAGCAGCCTAGAGAAAGTCTTGGGTTGTGAGACAGCAAGATCTGTTTGTGGACCTGCAAACTAGTTAGGATGCCCAGAACATAGAGTTTGAAATGGAGGGTTTGTTGAGAGATGAGTCAAGGGAGAGAAGCCAGAAGTGTCATATGCCATGCTAAGGAATTTGGATCTTAACCTGAGGGCAGTAGGGAACTGTTGCAGGGTTTTAAATGGGAAATAACATGGACAGCTTGGCATTTTAGAACGATTACTCTTGGGTATAGTATATAGAATGGATTTTGTGTTGGGCAGATGGGATTGAAGGCAAGGAGATCAGTTAGGAGGCTATTACAGTAAATCAAACAGGAGATCATAGTGGCGTGAAGTTCAATAGTGGGAATGGAGGGAAAAGAAATAAGAGTCTGCAGACAGAACAAGCTGCTGGTTTGTTGTTCTTTAACTTAACCTGCAGCTGAGATTGATTCATTAGACCCAGGTTCTGTTACCTACATTATATCCATCCCAGAATTGTTTGGGTTGTTGCTTGGTTCTGAGGGAACATTTTGAGTTTGGAGGACAAGGTTCTGGAAGCACTTGCTCTAGGAGCAAATAAGTTTAACCTTCGCAATGGCAACCTAACTATAAACATTCATCCTTTTTGTGGCTTGTTTCACCTCTGTGTGTCAGGTGACAGGGTGGTGACAAAAGGAACTGTGAGTCTCCTTGGGTGTTGCGGTCTCTGCTTCATCATCCTTCTGCCTTTGCTGCCCTTCTGCCTTTACTTTGTGTAAACAGCACACACAAAGTAACTTTAGATTCCATTGACACTGAGCAAGGATCCTATGGTTTCGGGTGAGTGATTAGCATTCCATCAGTAGAAGGTTGACCTCCTCTGGACCGTGGAGGGCAAAGTTAAGATTCACAGTTCACACTGGATTTAACCGAACTCTGACATGGGGCACATGAACATAAGGACATAGATTTTTCTCGTCTGTAAAAAGGTTGGTAAAGTGGCTTTGTGGCAGTGTCAGAAATAGTTTTTCATTAGTTGAGAAAAGTTCATCAAGAGGCATTTACTATACTCTTCTAAGGACATTAGCAAAAATAGATATGGTTTAAAACTAAGTATTAGAATGAAGAATTCCTGCTTTCCTGGAATACCTGCTTGTTCAGATTTTTTGGGGTCAAGTGTAGCACATATACAGAAGAGAATATAAAACATACAGAATAATTATAAACAGAACATCCATGTAACCATCATCCATATCAAGAAATAGAATATTATTGTAAGCACCCCTGAAGCCCCCTGTCCCCTTCTGCAGTCATTACTCTTCCACCCACTTCAGGTAACCACTCTTTTGCCATTTGTGGTAATCATTCCCTTTATAATTGTACATCCTAAATAATATAATTTAGTCTTGCATGTTTTTAATCTCAGTGTATAAGAAATAATACATTCACTTTTATGTTTGTGAGTAGCTGTAAGTTCATTCACAATAGCTATTTGGATTGTTCTCTGTTTTATTGATAGATATTACAGTGTTGCTGTGAACATTCTTGTTATACACAACCTGCTATATATGTGCAAGTTTCTGAAGGGTAGATTTATAGGAACTGATATGTTGAGTTGTAATATATCTGCATATTTTAACTTTACTAGATCATGCCATACTGTTTTCCAAAGTGGCCATAGCAATTTACATTCACACCCACAGTGTGTGAGAGCTCCCGCTGCTCTGTGACTAGACAGACACACATGAAAATTTTTGCCAGTCTTGAGTGTGAAATGATATCTCGTTGTGGTTTTAGTTTGCATTTCCTTGTTTACTAATGCAGTTGAACACATTTCATAGGTTTATCAGTCATCCCATTTAGAATTTTTTCAGTTCTCCACCTTTTTTTCCCCAAAGGGTTGTTATATTTTAGTGACCTTAAAACTCCTACCCCTTACCTAAGGGAATGTGCCAAGGAATAGTCTGGCAGAAATCTAGCATGTGGGAAGGAGCCTAGATCCTTTCAACTTATTTTCTCCTCTTTTTTTCCCCAACCCATCTGGTATTTGGGAGCTTTCCTGGCATTTCACTGATCTCTCTTCCCTTTCTTCTCCCTCGTTTTTCCTGTTCCTAGACTCTGAAGCGGCTCATGGCAGATGAGGTAAGGAAATTTTGTTCAGCATGTGCATGGCTCATTTCCTACACTATGATATTTACCAGTTGCAATAACTTTGACTTTCTATAACTTATAAATGTGATATGGGTTCTATTCTCAGATCATCCCAAAGCTTTTTCCTAACTCTTTGCTCTGTTTGACCCATTGCATGCATTTTCCTGGCACATTCATTGGCTTCCAAGGTTAGGCATGTTCTTTAAACTCCAAGCTGACTTGCTGTCTGGATGTCACTCTTATCATTTGAAGCCCCAGAATGCTTGCAGATATTTACTGTTATTTTCAATCAGGTAGTGCCGATAAGCTGCAGCTTATCGGTAGCTCTTTTTGAATCGAACACTTGTCCTTGTGGTTTGAGGAGCGGTTCATAAGCATTTGGTTGACAGAGAGATGACATATATACCCCTGAAGTAGATTATATTCTTTGCAAAGGGGATTTTGGAGAATATGTACTGAACTTTTGCTGCTTACATAACACAAGTGCTATGGAGCGTACAGAAGAAAGAAAAAGGAATGGTTCCTGGTTTTAAGGCATTTCCTTGTTTCTTGTATATGACTTATATCTATCAAAATCTATGGTCACACTTACCTCTTGAAGGGAGAGATCCTCTGAGGGCCTGGCCATATTTATTATTGGATAGCTAGAGGGAAACAAAAGGCATTTTACTGAGCACTCTGCACATGAGGTGCTGTCAGTTCTGTGCTGCTAGAGGGCTTAGAAATGACAGGGGAGCTAAAGAACAAAGTTTTCTCTTTTTAGAGAGTTGCCAGTTCTTAATACTTCATTCCTCTTATCTTTGGATGAAGGTGAGAGTACAGAGTCCGTGTAGTAAATTAGGTACAAGGAAGATTGGTTTCTCTTTTTCATGTCAGAAGAGCCTTGAACTGGCCACAAACCAGAGGAGCCATGCACGTATAAGAAGTTAGAGGCTATTTGATGTGTGCTTTGTTGTGTAAACGAAAATGGATCACTGCTAATACTTTTTTATTCTTTCTCAGCTGGAGAGATTTACCAGCATGAGAATTAAGAAGGAGAAAGAGAAGCCTAATTCTGCTCATAGAAATTCTTCTGCATCATATGGGGATGATCCCACTGCACAGTCATTGCAGGATGTTTCAGATGAGCAAGTTCTAGTACTCTTTGAACAGATGCTGGTAAGTTTCCCACCCCAAAGCATTGCTTCTTCTTGAAAATGCTTTTACGAGCATGATGGGCCCTTTTTTGTGTACAGTCCCCCTTAACTATCCTTTAATTACAAAAAATTCCAGGCTTAACAGAAAACTTCTTAATAGCAGTCCCATTAATGAAGGGACTACATATACAAGCGCCAGTCCGTAAGATTGGAATCTATGAATTAGGCTTGGAAATATCTAATCACTGACCACCTTGTTAATGTCCTTCAGCCCAGCAGCACTTTAGCCACAAAGATATAAAATGAGTGGGCCAGCTCTTGTGGTAGTGTGATGACCACCTTTGGGTTAGCCAGAGTAGATAAAGTTTTAAAACATTCACAACAAAATCTATATGAAGAAGAAGCTGAGTGACTTCCCTGGTGGCGCAGGGAATCCGCCTGCCAATGCAGGGGACTCGGGTTCGATCCCTGGTCTGGGAAGATCCCACATGCTGCCAAGCAACTAAGCCTGTGCGCCATAACTACTGAGCCTGCACTCTAGAGCCCGTGAGCCACAACTACTGAGCCTGCGTGCCACAACTACTGAAGCCCGTGAGCCTAGAGCCCGTGCTCCACAACAAGAGAAGCCACCGCAATGAAAAGCCTGTGCACCGCAACGAAGAGTAGCTGCCGCTCGCCACTAGAGAAAGCTCACGCGCAGCAATGAAGACCCAACGCGGCCGAAAATAAATAAATAAAAGGGAGGGAGGGAGCGGGGGGAGGGAGGGAAAGAAGAAGCTGAGGAATAGAAAGGCATCGTTTGCCCGAGATCTTCTACTTAGTAGTGAATCTGGAAAGAGAATTCTGATGTTACAATCACTAGAAGACCTTTAAAGGTTGGGGCTGAGGTCAGTTCAATAATGTGCTGTGCATGGATGTGACTGACTTTGCTGTCTTCAGTGAGGACCATTGCGTGGGGAGGACACTGAGTGAATGTCCGCTAGTGCTAAGTCTTGGAAAGTTTTGAGTACATGCTTATAAGGTTTCATGAGACCTATATATTAACTTGGATTTATGATCTCAGATTCAATTAGAGATTAGTGGCAGGCCTAACTTAATTAAAAGCATGCACTTAAAACCCTTAAAACTGAGGCCTGGTATCTGTGGTAGTCACCACTCAACCAGTACTACTATTATTACTTTTCCTTGAAGCTTTCAGTTTGTCTCATAATAATCCAAGTGTGTTAAGAGTCCAAGAGTATGATCTATCAAGACAGTCTCTTGGCCTTGGATTGCAAATTAAATGTCTTTAGGGCCAAGGGAGGAAGCATAAGTAAGTTAAGCAGGCTACATAGAAGATGATAAAAAGGAGAAAGGACTGCAGTAAAATGAAGGACTTTGGGCATTTTTGATAAACTCCAACCACGATTCAGTTCCAGTAGGTTTTGTAGCATTCCAGTTGGGAATGCTAGCCCAGTAGTGCCAGATATTTTTGTTTTTCAAAAGAAACCAGAAATCTCTATTTTTTAAAAAAAACAAAAATTGTTTTTTAAAAAACAAGTATCATAGCCAGCATTCAGATTTCCTGAATTAGGTCATTTTTAGAAAAACAATTTGTTTGTTCAAATTATAATTCCAGGTAAGGTCCGTTGTGATACTCTACTAAGTTTCATTTGAACTATAGGTTTTCCTCCCTCTCTTTAATCCTTGCTTTTGTTAGAAAAAATTTGTTGAAGAAGCTGTTTGACCTGTAGAGTTTTCCATAATCTTAAATTTGCTGATCGCATCCCTTGGCGCTATAAATTCATATTTTTGTATGAAGTCTCTCAAATTTAAAATGTTGAGCTAGCCAGACAAAACGTACTTTATCTTTGGGTCTGATTCAACCTGAGGGCCAGTATTTTGCAACTTCTTTGTTCAGTTTATCTGTAAAAGGAGGAAGAAAGCACCAGGAATTGAGTCAGAAAGAAGTCAAATTATTACTGTGACAATTTGGTGGTGGTGATTCCTTCACACATCACACACATACACAAACACACACATGGGGAAGAAATTGAATATACCCTTTTTTTTTCTCCTATACTTTCCCCGTTTCAAATAATATTCTGGACTTGTTAGGGTTAAACGTGTGCTCACAAAAATAGGAGGCTCAGACACATGGTTATATATGTAACAGGGTCAAGCAGAGCCTTTCCCCCAATGACACACTCCAGGTTATGTCTGTTGAGGGAATTTGTCACAGTTTCCAGTTCTTTCTTCATGGGAAAGGAGTTTGTACAGGGACTTAGTTAACCAGGGGTAATGGGTGTTTAGGCCCTAAAGTGGTGCCGATTTTGCTGGTGTTTGCATGATGCCAGTCATCCAGTGCTTCAGTCTGAAGAGATGATTAAGGTCCATCCTAAGTGCAGAAAATACTATGTTTGCTTTTCTTTCAATAATGCAAAATAAGTTTTCCCTCTATATTGAGAGTCCACTTTTGTTAGGGAAAAATTCAGTGTATGTGTATAAAAATGTCTGTTGGGATTTATAATAAAATGTTAACCATGTTTATCCCTAAGGAATTCCTATCATCTATAATAGCTTAAGTCTCTAAGGATCAGGAAAATTTATTTATTCAATAAGCATTTAGTATGTTCATCTCTTTACTAAGTATACTAAACATTAAACACTGAAAACTTGTAAGGAATTCAAGGCAATTTTTCCCCCTTTTTTCCTCCCGTTTCTAGTTGGATATGAACCTGAATGAGGAAAAACAGCAACCTTTGAGGGAGAAGGACATTATCATCAAGAGAGAGATGGTGTCCCAGTACTTGCACACCTCCAAGGCTGTGAGTCCTGGGGCAGGTACCCACGACGTGGGAGACTGTGCCCTTATCTTGGACCTGTTTGTTTTGCTACTTTTATAGAACTTTTCATGTCCACATCAGTTTTATTTCATTCTTTTATATAAACCTACTCATTTGAGTTACTTTTCTTGCATACTTTTGCCTGATTCGATCTTCATGAAGTATGTATGGGTAATGGGAAGGAAATTCTGAGTCTCACACAGTTTGGTGGTATATATAATGGGTGTTTGCCCTGATATTGTTTAAACTGTATTAACTAATTCTGGTCCAATTTATGACTGAGTCCAGTGTTTACTAATCTCTGTATGCTCCTTTCCAGGGCATGAGTCAAAAGGAGAGCTCTAGGTCAGCTATGATGTACATTCAGGAGCTGAGGTCGGGCTTGCGGGATATGCCTCTGCTCAGCTGCCTGGAGTCCCTTCGTGTCTCCCTCAACAACAACCCTGTCAGGTGAGGATTCTGAGGTAGTAACAGGAGTGAGAGCCCAGTGTTGGAGCTCACTGGTGGGGATTAAAGATCAAAGGAGTCAGGGAAGTATGAGACTGTTTTGGATTGGAAGTAAAGAGTTGCCAGGATATACTTTATTTTGGTGGATATTTATTGATTTGATTTGATATTGCATCGTCTTTGTCTCTTCCTTACAGTTGGGTGCAAACATTTGGTGCTGAGGGCCTGGCTTCCTTATTGGACATCCTTAAACGACTTCATGATGAGAAAGAGGAGACTGCTGGGTGAGGACTTCCGAGTCTTGGCATCTTCTAGGTGGAGCGTAGTAGAGGACTTGGCTGTTTGCTCTAAAGGAGAAAATGGCAGTTAAATGGAAAGTTATGGACTAGGATATTATGTTGTTAGCTGAGAATGGGGTTTATCGTAGGGGTGACCGGAGAATGAAGGATGATTATAGGTACAGGGAAAGGAGGAACTTAAATTTCACGGTGAATAACACAAGATATATACCACATAAGATTGTGAGTCTCCCAGCACAGGTTCTTATCCAGTCTGGAAACAGGGTCTGATTTAGTCTAAAGCTCTCCTGTGATCTGGTCTGGGTCATATCTCATTTGGAAGTCTTATAATACACTTGATCAGTTTGGGACTAGCTTTATGATAGTCTTCAGGATTGGAATAATTCTGGGGATACCTTGCACTGTCTTAGGTTAGGCTACCTTGAAGCCAGCCTGACCCAAAATGATTTCTCTACTTCCTGGGATCTTTCCAAAACAAAACACAGGACCTTTACCTCCTGAAAGTACAGACTTGAAACCTCTGACGCAGTGAGGCAAGCAGTAATAGGTGGGATGTTATCCTGATAGAATTTAGCCCTTAGGAGCCTACAGGGAGTTAAAGAGAAGATTTTAATATAATACTGAATTCTTGGTTTATGAGAGGATTAACCAATGGTTCTTTCTTCAGCTACCTCTTTTCGCCAGTGTTTTAGGGTAGAGTGCTATGTGCTAGAATTTACTCAGCTACTAGTTGGGAGTGTTCCTAAGACCCTTGTTTACAAGATTGAAAAGTCAAATGGGGAGGGGTATAGAATGAAGGGACTTCACTGATTATGTCTTCTACATGCAGAAGCTACGATAGCCGTAACAAGCATGAGATCATCCGCTGCTTGAAAGCTTTTATGAACAACAAGGTAAGATATTTCCCATTCTCATTCAACCCCCATCGTGACCGCTGTTTTTTCTCTTCTGTTGGCAGACTCAAAAAGGGACCTAGGAATATGAGGTTCAAGGCTTCTAGCTTTCCCTTTTAGTACCGTAACTTTTTGATCACCACATACACATACTTTTATGGATCTTTTCCCTCAGTTGTAATGTCTGTTTCAGAGGATAGGCTTAATTTTCTTCTTCTGTTTATACTTTTTTTGCTAATTCTTAAATTTCCTGACCTGTAGTTATTATTTTTGGAAGGTTTACTTTATTTTCTGCTTATTTGTTGTTGTTTTTTCCCCAGTCTATTCCTACTTTACAATCTTTTCTTCCTTCCTTTCTTTTTCTTTCTCTCTTTCTCTCTCTCTTCCTCTTTCTTTTTCTTTTTTTGTCTGTTTAGTATTTAAACTTAGGGATCCTACAGTTATTTGTTCCTCAGTGCAAATCTGTCTTCCTCACTATTTAATTTTGTTATAATTATTCCACTGGCTTAGGGGGAGCATTGAAAAGAAACATAAGAATCAAAGTTTTTATTCTTGGAAGACATAGAATTCTGTTGTGTCTTCTAGAAAATTATTTTGCTCTGCTCATTTCTGTTTAGCTATATTGGAAAAAGTGTTCTACCCTATATTAGTTTGCTAGGGTTGCTATAACAAAGTACTACAAACTGGGTGTCTTAAACAACAGAAGTTCATTTATCTCACAGTTCTAGAGGCGATACGTCCAAGATAAGGTGTTGATAGGGTAGGTTCCTTCTGAAGGCTGTGAGAGAGGGTATGTCCCATGCCTGTTTCCTAGCTTCTGGTGTCTCGCTGGCAATCCTTGACATTCCTTGGCCTGTAGATGCATCACCCCAATCTCAGCTTTTGTGTCCACGTGGCGTTCCCCCTGTGTGCACATCTGTGTCCAAATTTCCCCTTTTTATAAAGATAACCATTATATGGGATTAAGGGCCCACCCTACTCTAGTCTGACCTCATGGTAATCTAATTACACCTGCCAATGACACTATTTCCAAATAAGGTTACATTCTGAGGTGATGGGGGTTAGGACTTAAACATACGAATTTTGGGAGGAGCACCATTCAATCCATAAGAACCCGTAAACTTGTCCTTGGTTAGATGCTCTCACCTTTAAGCCTCCCTTTTCTCTTTTTGTCCTATCAGTTTGGAATCAAGACCATGTTGGAGACAGAAGAAGGAATTCTGCTGCTGGTCAGAGCCATGGATCCTGCTGTTCCCAACATGATGATTGACGCAGCTAAGCTGCTTTCTGCTCTTTGTATCCTAGCACAGCCGGAAGACATGTATGTGACTGGAATTATTTTTCTTCTCTATTTTTTTTATCATCTTCTTTAGTCTAGAGGAATATTAAGTTGCTTGGGTGTCCACTTAGTCTTAAATACTAGGTAAGACTATATTTCTTACATGAACACTGTGTATCTTAATATTTAAGAAAGATTGTTAAGAGATGGAAGCTGTTCTGCATGTACCACTGGTTATCAAAGGTACTGCAGGATCTCCTAGATCTCCATTAATGTCTGTATTGTCTAGGACAAGGGTTTCTTTTTACATTTTTTTAAAATTCAGAAGTAACACACCATTATTTTTAAAATTCAAACAACATAGAAGTATATGAAGTACAATTTAACAACATCATCCCTTTGGCAAACCCTATTCAGCAGAGGTAACCACTGTTAATGGTGTGGTACAGTCTCATAGATCATTTTCTAGCACAGACAAATATTTACTAAATTCTGACACACCTGCCACTCCAAAAGATGGTTTCTTAGAATTAAGGAAAGATGGCTTATGCCTATAAAACCAATCTCATGTATAGGATAGATTTTTATTTTTGTGGAGGGGTTTGGTTTAACAAAAGCTAAATCATACCACCATTCTTTTCAACTTGTTTCTTTTTATTTAACAGTAGCTCTTGGACATTCTTCTCTGGCAGTACTTCTAGATCTATCTTATTATCTTTAGTGGCTGTTTAGCATTTCATACTCTGTACGTCCCATAATTTAATGATTCCTTCATTGCTAGACTTTTAGGTAGAATTTTTTTTTAGCACATTCTGACCCCTGCTCCAGATGATAAAAAGTTTTATTATCAATTCTTGTGCATATATTCTTTGTACATATATTATTTCATATTTATGTGTTTATGTTAGATAGATTTTCTAGAAGTAAGCCAATGTTATGTGCATTAAAAAAATTGGTACTGTTAAATGCCCCTCCAAAAGTTGTACCAATTTATATGCCATAGAACAGGGGTCTTAATTTGGTAAATATAGGTAGGAGTCTGGGGCGGATTTTAGGGAGTGCATTTTTCTGAAGAGATGGTCCTTAGTTTCCTGTTGATCTGGCCTCTGCTCCAGGTGATGAGAAGAAGAATGTGAGAAATCCAGAACATTGCTAATGTCTGTTTCCTAACTGATCTATGCCTCTGTATAATATACCTGTTGTGTACCTGTCTGTGTCAGAGCACCCAACCAGTTCTCTCCCTTTCCTTACTGTCTGGCAGGAATGAAAGAGTTTTGGAGGCGATGACAGAAAGAGCTGAAATGGATGAGGTGGAACGTTTTCAGCCACTGCTGGATGGATTAAAAAGTGGGACCTCCATTGCTCTCAAGGCATGTATACCTATGAAACTTGGCCCAAAAGTAGAATTCAAGATAGAAAGACTTAAGTTCATTTGACCTTTTAAGAGAACACATGGAGTGGTTACCAATGATATATATTTCAAAGTTCTTTCTGAAGGGAAAATGATTACCCTTCTCTCCAAGAAGGCAGAGAAAGAACTGTCTTCCTCATTATGAGATGGAAAAAAGTCATGGTATTTATTTACAGGCTAGAAAAATCAAGGCCTAGAACAGATTATACCATAGAATCTCTGGAATCCTTTAGACCTCTGAACTCTCCAGACTTGTGTTTAAACCAAGTTGTATTGCTATATATAAGGAAGTCATTCTTGTAGTTTTTGTACTGAATCTTCTAGGTTATATTCGGGGGCCTCAGAATGCATGTAAAGAGAATGGAATCTTGATCCCTAGGAGTTAACATTGACACAGCTGCTGAATTTTCTTATTTTAGGTGGGATGCCTACAGCTGATCAATGCTCTCATCACACCAGCTGAAGAACTTGACTTCCGAGTTCACATCCGAAGCGAACTGATGCGCTTGGGGCTGCATCAAGTGTTGCAGGTGAGATGCAACACTTCATTAGAAAGGCTGGGCTGGTTCCTTCCTGCTCTTATATCCCCATCATCCCTGGGAAGACTTCGGTTTTCAGTTTAAAAACCAGGTTGAGGGAGTGCCCTGGTGGTCTAGTGGTTAGGATTCAGCACTTCCACTGCCGTGGGCCAGGTTCAATCCCTGGTTGGGGAACTGAGATCCCGCAAGCCATGCGGCACGCCAAAATTTAAAAAATTAAAAAAAAAAAAAAAAAACAGGTTGAAATGTTTGGGTTTTTAACCAGCATAGGACACTTTTGGGTTCCCTGGCCTATACTTTTGCTGTTGACAGGACCTTCGAGAGATTGAAAATGATGATATGAAAGTGCAACTAACTGTGTTTGATGAACAAGGAGAAGAGGATTCCTATGACCTGAAGGGACGTCTGGATGACATTCGAATGGAGATGGAATATCCTTTTACTGACTGGGTTGAAGACACCAGACATTCAGTTGCATTCAGTTGTAGATCCCTGTAAGGAATGGTGTGGAGTTGATGACTTACACGAGGGCATTAGCCCTGTCTTCTTTGTAGATTAGGCAGGTGCCTTTTGATTGCCATTGGATATATTTACGTCATTGTGGACCAGAGAAGTTGGGAAAGGCGATCTGAGGGTTGCTCAACATGGAAGCAGCCATCAAAATTAGTATAGACCTCCTAGAACATGATAGCTTAGCTTATTAAGATGTAGAGCTGGTTTTGGGAGAACATAGACAAGTCAGGGAGTGAGGTTGTAATTTGCTCTCTTGTATGTTTCCATGAGACTGACGGGGAATAATTTGGTTACCTATTGATACTTGCCACAAGTGACTTTGAGGCAGTTACCTTTTTGTGTCTTGTCTACTGCTCGGTTTTCAAGCCAAGTACTAGGAGTTTTCTATCTCTGTGTATAGTACCCCCTGACCCACTGGTCCCCTGGCCAAAGAAAGTTTATAGAGCTTAAAGCTTAGGGCAGGGTTTACAGGAGGAACAGCTGTTAGAATAGAAGTGGCATCTTGCTACTTCTCCCGAGAGTTGGGCAAGCTACCTGTCAAACTTAGTTTCTAAATATATGCTTTCCTTAGCCTCTTCTCCTTTTCCACTGACTTCAGTGAAGTCTTCCAGATTCTCTTAAACACAGTGAAGGATTCAAAGGCAGAGCAACACTTCCTGTCCATCCTGCAGCACCTACTCTTAGTCCGAAATGACTACGAGGCCAGGTAAGGTGGTATACCTGTGGGAAGTTTTGAATTTGAGCCTAAGTGGAGAGTGCAAACTTCTTAAATTCAAAGATTGTCTGTAGAGAGAAAAGGAAAAGACAAAGACATGGATTAGAGTTCATTTTTAGTTTCAGACATTAAGGGAGTTGCCAGTTGTCCCTTTAATCCAACTGAAAGGCATCTCTGTGGAAGAGATGAGAGTGTATAAGGTGAACTGCCTCCCTCTTTTGGAATGGGGTGGTGGGGTGGAGTGAAGATGATAGCAAAGGAAGGCAGCCATTTAAAGTTGATTCATGTTGGAACATGAGATTCAAGCAGTAGAGTAGAGATTCAGCAATAGTAGTGTCCATCACAGGCAGGATCAAGCTCGAATTTTAGATGGAAAAGGATTTGCACTCGGAGGCAGATGGCAAGAAGTTTTGACTATCTGAAGTAGATGGGGTAGCTGATGTGGATGGAAGAGGGGGATTTCTTAGCATGGCAGCAATACTCTGTTAATTTTATGAAAAGGTCTTTTCCAGAACATTTATCCTCAGGTCCTTCTGCTGTCAAAACAGTTACCTTTCTTGATCCTGAATACCAAAATTTTATTTTGGTTTTCCTTTAATAACCTTATTTTGTTTCTTCTGTAGACCGCAGTACTATAAGTTGATTGAAGAATGTATTTCTCAGATAGTTCTGCACAAGAATGGGGCTGATCCTGACTTCAAGTGCCGGCACCTCCAGGTTGATATTGAGGGATTGATTGGTAAGCATATTTGTCTGTCTGGTTCCATAAAACATTGCTTCTTCTATCTTTCATTTTGCATCTTTCTTTCAGTGAAAATTTCAGAGAAGATACTTTTCTAGCCCCTGGTATTTCCATTTTCACCCTTTCTTAGGTGATATAACCAATACCTCTGCTAGGAATGTATAGGCCTTTAGTTTATTTCTACATAATTCTAAAAATTTATCCTGTCTCATACACCACCCCACGTTTTGAAGGGACTTCAGCTATTGTCTGCTACTCCTGCTGGTCCCAGAGATTCATAAGTATTACTTGTAGGTGTTCTCTGTGCCACCTGACATGGTGGCCTTACTGCATAACAGGCACTCAGAAATTATATGCTGAACTTAACTGAAAGTTCCATTTCTTTGTCTAGTACAGAACATTCTTTGTCTAGTACAGAACATTAAGAACATTTCTTTGTCTAGTACAGAACATTCTTTGTCTAGTACAGAACATTCTTTGTCTAGTACAGAACATT
>NW_020837989.1:16361950-16430043 GCF_003676395.1 Aethalodelphis obliquidens
TCTAGTACAGAACATTAAGAACATTTCTTTGTCTAGTACAGAACATTAAGAACATTTCTTTGTCTAGTACAGACATTGTTTGTCTAGTACAGAACATTCTTTGTCTAGTACAGAACATTAAGAACATTTCTTTGTCTAGTACAGACATTCTTTGTCTAGTACAGAACATTCTTTGTCTAGTACAGAACATTCTTTGTCTAGTACAGAACATTAAGAACATTTCTTTGTCTCGTACAGAACATTATTAAGAAAAATAAAAAGAACAAAGACTGCCCTTTGGTTATGTAGAAGGGCTTAGGCAGAGAGAGGGGAATACGAGAATTGGGAACTTGACTTCCTGACTGTTTGCCTTCTTTTTAGATCAAATGATTGATAAAACAAAGGTGGAGAAATCTGAAGCCAAAGCTACAGAGCTGGAAAAAAAGGTATGTATGAGAGATCAAAAATAATTGGAATATATCTTTCTTTATCTAAGGATTTTGATTTTTCTGACATGTGAAACAGTTACCTGTGATATATTCAGTGTTTAGCACACAGTAACAGTTCCTAGGGGAACCCTTTCTGCTGTAGGTTACTCAGTGGAGAAAGTGGTGTGGATGTGATCATGAGGAGCTAGTCAGTCGTGAGTTTGCACAGTTCTTGGGCCCCTGAGCAGGAGGAAAGACAGGTGACACTCTCATATAACATTGACAGCACTTGGGTTTGCTTGGCGACTCAGGCCTTTTATCCATAGAACAACAGGAACTGGAATATGTCTGAATTCTCTTTTTCTCTTTGATTAAGGACTCCTATTGTTTTTGTTTTTTTAATTTTTTTTTTTTTTTTTTTTGCGGTACATGGGCCTCTCACTGTTGTGGCCTCTCCCGTTGCAGAGCACAGCCTCCAGATGCGCAGGCTCAGCGGCCATGGCTCACGGGCCCAGCCGCTTCGCGGCACGTGGGATCTTCCCAGACCGGGGCACGAACCCATGTCCCCGGCACTGGCAGGCGGACTCTCAACCACTGCGCCACCAGGGAAGCCCAAGGACTCCTATTGTTGATAGGTTTTTGATCCTTGAGAATACTGGGATTGTGCACCTTAGCTGTCCTGGTTAAATGTCTTTAAAATCTTAGTTGTTGCTGTTTTTAAAAATAACTCCAAGTATAGATAGACTATGGAAATAATCCCTGGCTTCCCCCTCCTTTAACCTTGATTTTAAGGTTGAAATCATGGTGACCTTTTTTCCAGGCATCCCTTGGGTCAGTGAGCTCAATGGATCAAGGATTAGCACAAAACAGTAAATTATGGGGACTAACACCTGGCCTTTGCTGAGTTGGAGAGCTTACTGGGAGCCTGATTTCTTTCTCCTCTAGCTGGACTCAGAGTTAACAGCTCGACATGAGCTACAGGTGGAAATGAAAAAGATGGAAAGTGACTTTGAGCAGAAGCTCCAGGATCTTCAGGGAGAAAAGGATGCATTGGGTTCTGAAAAGGAAAAAATTGCCACAGAGAAACAGAACCTGGAAGCAGAAGTGTCTCAGCTCACAGGAGAGGTAATATCTGAACAGAGAAGGCAGAGTGACCTGTAACTGCCATCAGCAGCCTCAGAGTGAGCTTGTGTTGGAGCGGGACTGTCACCTTACTCCCAGGGAGGGTTCAGATACTAATAGGTAATCTAGTTAGATGGCACATATTTTTAAAATCATAAGCTGTTTTGTTTTGGAAGTAAGTAATACATAGATGGAAAATTTGGAAAATACAGAACAACACAAAGAATAGATGAGTCACAGTACTACCCAGAAATAAAGATAATAGCCTTCTAATAAATTTAGGAGTAAATACTAAATAAACTGTTCTCATATTTGCTATTTTTCTCTTATTTTAGTCATCTCTGGACAGATTTATGCCCACACACTCTCTGCAGTTATAGATATTTATATGATCTGTGATACTTGATAACTTGATCACCTAGGTGGTTATATAATTACCTGTATAGCACATATGTTAATTACATACCTAGAATATTTGATTTACTTGATCTTTGCATTTTCTTTCTTTTTTAAAAAATTAATTTATTTTATTTTTGGCTGCATTGGGTCTTTGTTGCTGCGCGCGGGCTTTCTCTAGTTGCGGTGAGCAGGGGCTACTCTTCGTTGCTGTGTGCAGGCTTCTCGTTGTGGTAGCTTCTCTTGTTGTGGAGCACGGGCTCTAGGCATGTGGGCTTCAGTAGTTGCAGCACGCAGGCTCAGTAATTGTGGCTCGCAGGCTCTAGAGCTCAGGCTCAGTAGTTGTAGTGCACAGGCTTAGTTGCTCCGCGGCATGTGGGATCTTCCCGGACCAGGGATTGAACCTGTGTCCACTGCGTTGGCAGGCAGATTCTTAACCACTGCGCCACCAGGGAAGTCCCGATCTTTGCGTTTTCTAATCAAAGGGAGAGTTTAACATAAACTTTGAAGTTGCCATTTTAATGCAAAGCATACTGAACTAGGAACATGAAGACCTGAATTCTAGTTTTGTCTCTGTCACTAAATAGCTATGTGACTTTAGGTGGAGCCTTTCAACTGTCTGACTCCTTTCACTCCCTTCATGTGTAAAGTGAGAAGTTTGGATTAAGTAACTTCTTGGGTCCTTTCCAGCCCCAGTGGTCCCTGACGTGGAGTGAGAAGTACTCCCATTGGTGTTATTTCTTTAGGTTGCCAAGCTGTCCAAGGAACTGGAAGATGCCAAGAAAGAAGTGGCTTCACTCTCCACTGCAGTTACTGCTGCAGCCCCTCCTAGCAGTGCTACTTTTCCCCCTGCCCCTCCTTTACCTGGTGACTCTGGGCCTGTCAGTCCCCCCTCACCCCCTTTACCAGGAGAGGTTAGCACAGCCTCTGCACCCCCTCTTCCTGGGGGTCGGGCCATTCCTCCTCCACCACCTCCTCCTCCTCCTCTGCCTGGGGGTGCCTACATCCCCCCACCCCCTCCTCTGCCTGGGGGTACCTGCATCCCCCCACCTCCCCCTTTGCCTGGGGGTGCCTACGTCCCCCCACCCCCTCCTCTGCCTGGGGGTGCCAGCATCCCCCCACCCCCTCCTCTGCCTGGGGGTGTTGGCATCCCCCCACCTCCCCCTTTGCCTGGGGGTGTTGGCATCCCCCCACCTCCGCCTTTGCCTGGGGGTGTTGGCATCCCCCCACCTCCGCCTTTGCCTGGGGGTGTTGGCATCCCCCCACCTCCTCCTCCCTTGCCTGGAGGACCAGGAATGCTACCTCCCCCTCCCCCTCTTCCTGGTGGAATCCCTCCACCCCCTCCATTTCCTGGAGGCCCTGGTATTCCTCCACCTCTCCCTTTTGGAGTTCCTGCAGCCCCAGTTCTGCCATTTGGATTAACCCCAAAGAAACTTTACAAGCCAGAGGTACAGCTCCGGAGGCCAAACTGGTCCAAGGTGAGAATTTCTGTCCATCTCTTCATCAGTAGATTTTAAGAGACCACTTCAGTTTCCTACTTTGTGTTTTGTGCATGGTTGGGCTTCCCTTTCTTATGGCTCACATCTGTCTGTCTTCAAGTTTCACTCATGTGTATGTTTATTCAGCAGATAATAGGCAAATCCTATACGCTGGATATCACTCGGGAGAGTTCTTCGAGCCCTATACTCTGCTACAAAACCTAAACTTATCCTTAAGTTAATATTTTTGCCCTTTTCTCTGAGGATATGAGTGCCATGGGATACCACACAGTTTGATAATAGTCATTTCACCAATCTGCAAGGTACTGATAAATTTTGCTGATCCAAAAGTCATGGATTTATGGATACAACTCCCTACCACTCCCACCCACCCCTACCCCGGTAAATAAGTTACACAGGATATGTTTGCATGGCACAGTGTGTGTTTGAGAGCGCTGTGATTCTGCATCAGCCTTTTGCTTCTGGAAACCAAGGTAAAATAAAGGAGCTTAGGGATTTGTTCATATAAAGTGAACAAATTTGGTACAGTTCACCACCCTGATGGGAAAAGTGTAATGTAGAGCAAGGGAAGATGTGAAATAAAGCCTTAATGCTTCTAAAAGTAGAGGATTTGGGGTTAGAAGGAGGATAAGCAGCATAACTGATTCTAGTTGTTGAATAATCACCGATAAACACATAACCTGGAATCATCGTCTCCTGGTCCCACCACAAAGAGCATAGCTGTTCTCTGTGTCTCAGGTTAGTCTTATTTTAGTATGATGTTGACAGTAACCAGCCAGCTGCTTCTTTTGCATCTTAATCAGTTTTCTAGGATGGAAAGTACAGAGCTCAGTTTAGTAACTCTTAACACCTGCCTGTATCCACAGTTTGTCGCTGAGGACCTTTCCCAAGACTGCTTCTGGACAAAGGTGAAGGAGGACCGATTTGAGAACAATGAACTTTTCGCCAAACTTACCCTTACCTTTTCTGCCCAGACCAAGAGTGAGTCCTTTCCTCTTTCATGCAAAGGGCCAGTGTAGGACTTAGAACATTTGTTAAGGGGATCTCCCATTTCTTTCCTTTCCCTGGGTGAGGGTTGAAGAGAGCTGGGAGTTCCTATTCAGAAGAAAATAAGCTGGTTTTGTATTCTGGGGATGCTGGAGTTGGCAAAGAGAACTGTTGCGTGTACGTATTTTTCCCCCCAGTTTTTTTGCATGTAGGTATTTTACATGCATGTAGGTATTTTACACAAGTGTAACTTGTGGGGATATGAGGTTAATGTGACAGAGCTCAGGCTGGTCTGAGAGTATCATTTTGATGATACTCTTGAATGGATTCTGGCACTGCCTTTAAGGCGCCTTCTTTAGACCTACATATGTAATTGGTAAGAGCTGAGCAGAGTCTTTAGTAGGTGAGGTGGCTGAACAACTGTGTTTGTAAAATAACAAAGAACCATATGTGATCCCTTTTCTTTTTTCCATTTCTTTCCAATATCTGATGCTTTCTCCTTCCTGGCACTTTGCTCCTGCAGCTTCAAAAGGTAAGAATACAGAAGAGCCTTGTAGTTGGGTCTCTTGAATATTAGAGAAAAAAAAATGAAACAGATGTAAAGGGATTTCTCTTTAGAAAACTAAGACTAGAAATTGGGGATTGATTTCTCTTTTGCTAGGTTTTTCTTGAGAGTCCAGAAGGACCAGTAGCTCTGATGTTAGCTGACAGGGAAGAAAATTATTTTAAGTTGAAGCTACAATATACTTGCTCTTTCTTTAGAAGGTGAGGGACAACTTAAATAATACTGTTACTTTACATTTGTGTTGTATTTTACAAATTTCAAAGTGCTTTAACATATTCTACCCTATTAGGACTGCAAAGAAACCTTATGAGGTAGGTTGGGTGTATATTATCTCCGTTCCATAGCTTACATAGCCTTATTAGTTAGGTAGCTTGCCCGAGGTTTTATATGGCCAGATCCAGGGGTCTTGACTTCTGGTCTGTCTTTTCATATAAATTCTTGCTTTTCTTTTTCACCTTCATATCTTCCCCTTTATTTTAGAAGAGCTGATCTATTTTGCCCTTTTCTTTCTTCACTTCCTAATTCTTGTGGTTTCGTGCTGTCTTGTGATGGGACACTTACAGTTATTTCCCCAGAGGGATGCAGTATTTGCAAGATATTGTCATGTACCTAATGACAGTTATAACCTAATAATTTTGTATTTCCATCTTCTTCCAGCTTTTTTGTTTATTTAGAGGTTTATTATGACCCTAGTGATGACAATTAAGTGCAACTTCAGAGCACTCCTCCCTCCCCCTGCCAGTAAATAAGCATTTTTTAAAGGCAGTTACTACTTTTTTCCTTAAGTGATCTGATGGGACTAGGCTGCACTTCATTCTAATAAGATACCTAACAGAGGGAGTTTTCTGGTGGCCTAGTGGTTAGGATTCGGTGTTTTCACTGCAGAGGCCCGGGTTTCATCCCTAGTCAGGGAATCATCCCGCATGCTGCATGGCATGACACAGCCAAAATACAAAAAAAAAAGAAAGAAAGAAAGAAAGAAAAGAAACCTGTGCCTCTGGCAGCCCCTAGTTACACATATGTATCTAGGAGTCAAAGATCACAGTGCTCAGGCCTGCCCTGTTGCCCTAGCATTCTGGGCAAAGTTGCCTTTTCCTCTAAGAGATATATCACCTTCTGAACTAAAGTTCAGCTCGGAGAATTACTTCTGCCTGCTATTAAAAATGCTGTGATAATGACCACTTATACTACTCTAGAATATCAGCAAAGACTAGTTGACAATCAAAATCAAATTTGTAAGTTCACAGAATACATCCCTGTGTTGGCCTCTGGTGTCATTTTCTTTCTGGTGGCTGCATTCTGAGTGCCACTGCAAACGTACACTGACTCGGTCCCTTTTCCTGCCTGCTCTGTCACCATCCTTCTTTTATCCTGTACATTTGTATTGCTGTTGATTGCAGTGGAGTTTTCTGCAGTTTAGTGGTTTGCCTCGGCATTTTATTCCCACTGTGAATTGGTATGTAGTGTGTGTGTATGTATATTTTTTTTTTTTTTTTTTTTTTGGCTGCGTTGGGTCTTCATTGCTGTGCAAGGGCTTTTCTCTCTAGTTGTGGCGAGCAGCATCCACTCTTCATTGCGGTGTTCGGGCTTCTCATTGCGGTGGCTTCTCATTGCGGAGCACGGGCTTTAGGCGTGCGGGCTTCAGTAGTTGTGATTTGCGGGCTCTAGAGCACAGGCTCAGTAGTTGTGGCACCCGGGCTTAGTTGCTCTGTGGCATGTGAGATCTTCCCAGACCAGGGCTTGAACCCATGTCCCCTGCATTGGCAGGCAGATTCTTAACCAATGCGCCACCAGGGAAGTCCTGGTATGTAGTGTTTTTTTTTTTTTTATTAATTAATTAATTTTTGCCTGTGTTGGGTCTTCGTTTCTGTGCGAGGGCTTTCACTAGCTGCGGCGAGCGGGGGCCACTCTTCATCGCGGTGCGCGGGCCTCTCACTGTCGTGGCCTCTCTTGTTGCGGAGCACAGGCTCCAGACGCGCAGGCTCAGTAGTTGTGGCTCACAGGCCCAGTTGCTCCGCGGCATGTGGGATCTTCCCAGACCAGGGCTCAAACCCGTGTCCCCTGCATTGGCAGGCAGATTCTCAACCACTGCGCCACCAGAGAAGCCCTGTAGTATTTTTTAAATACCTAAGCAAGACCTTATCTCATCGTTTGTTATTTTCAACAGTGTAACCAAACTTTTTAATGTTCTTTTAGCCTTCAACTTCTGCCCTGGAAACTATTTTCTGTTCATTGATGATTCTAACTTCCTGACAGCTTTGGCTCCCGCCCCCGCCCCTTAAATTATTCTTAGAAATCTCTGTATCTTAATCTGAAAGGAATAAGTATGAATTAGTCAATTTAGTTTAGTGTCAGTATTGATTTTCATGTAATAATAATCATCATTAGTAGTTTGCTGCTACTTTGACGAAGGACATTTCTAGCTAGTCTTTAAATATCTTTACTTTAGTTAGCACTTTCAGGTGTTAAATTGGCACCCTGCCTTAATTTCCCAGTCTTTTTATTAGGAAGCACTAGAGAAGGTGTTCTTGAAAATTATTAAATCATGAACAATTTTCCAAACATCCTAAATCTTACTCATTTAAAACAATTCCTGGGATAGATTTTTTGTTTTCCTATCAAACAAGTACTTATGGTTTACCCAACTCTAACAGTTATCACATGCAACGAAACCTTCCTGCTTGTCATCAACCACACTACATCTGTATGTTTCCAGTCATCTTCTCCCAAGAAACAAATGCTGCTCCCTTTAAAAATTATTTCTTCCTTGCATTTTCAGTGTTTTACTGACTTTAATGTTTGGTTTATTTTTTTCTTCTACATTTTCTTGCTTTCTTTTCCTTTGAGTTACTCTGCAAGTCTATAGTGATGCAAGCAGTATTTGAATGTCAGGGCTTGTTCTAGTGTGTATTTCTTGGTGACAGAACAGTTGCTTTGACATCGTGTACATGGGCATCAAGTAGCAGATGGAGGTGCTGCATGTGGACCCAGTGCCACAGTACCCACCGTGATCAGGGTAACTCATCTGCTCTGCCTTTTCTGATGCAGTTTTGAGCCTCCCTCTCTTGGTGCTCTGGTTGACAGACTTAATACAGACTCCTCCCAAGTAGCCCCTTTCTTTCAACATGGCCCCCCAAAAACACTTTAGTAAAAAAGACTTTAGGCTTCTAGAGTTTAGGTTTTTATCAGGTAAGGAATTTCAAGCTAAGAAAACTTCAGAGGTGAGGACTCAGAGGATCTAGAGCTCCTCAGTATGAAGGCAAGGTTTACTTTGCTTTTGGTGCTTTGAACATCTCTAGTATAACATTTCAGAATACCTTCATTCTTAATCCTTTTTTCGAGTAGGTAACCAGTTTCAGTTACCAAGTCTCTCATTCATAGCCTTAATATTGATGGTATAATTAAATGATAGATAAATACTCATTGCCACTCTATAACTATTTCATCTTCCAGATGAAGTAGAGATATGGGTTAAATAATTTTTTCAAGGCCTTATAGTAAGTGCCAGAGGCAGGATTCAGACTCCAGAGTGTGACTCCAAAGTCCTGCTCTAACCCCCTGCTTCCCAGATGTGTATGTCCCTGCCCTAAGAGCTTCTGAAAGCTTAGATCCAGACAGAAGCTTGAAGGAGATATGCTGGCTTCTGCTACCACCTCATTCATTCTGTCACAAATATTCTTAAATTGGAAGTGACTCTTATGAGTACAAAAAAGGAACAACATTAGATTAGGGAAAGTAAGATACCAGATATTTAGGGTTGAAGAAGAGAAGCCATGTTCTGATTACAGTATATTCAACTCTAGCAAAACTAATCCAGCTGGAGAAGCACGACATGCATATCTAGTACATAGACATCTTGCTTAAATGATTTCAGCCCAGTAGTTGCCAGTCTTGATGAAGAAGTTATCTGGACACAAGGTTTGCATAATATTGCATTGTTTCATCTCTCACTTGCTAAACACAACTCTCTGCTGTTTGTTAAGCATAGCTGTATCCCCCTTATATTTTAGTGGTACCTGAAACCTCCCATATACTGATGGCTCCTCCAGGAATGAACATCAAAGAAAACATCCGCCTCACTCTTGACATCTGCCTCCTGTAGGTCAAAGGTCTCGAGCCACTGCTTCATTAAGGTTCAGGAAGATGTGTGCCTTTTACTAAGAAGAGCTAAGAGAGAGGAAGTGGTTCTCAAGTTTATACTACAGATTCTTTTACGCATTTTTCTCTCTTAAGGATTATTGTCTTGTTTCTGATCTCTTGACTTTCTGTAAATCGGGAATTTACTTAGTTGATTTATTCCTTGACAGAGAATACTTTGAATTTTGATTTGATAGGCAGTGCTGTAAAACTTTTAGTCCTTTTTCACTCTCATGCTTATGGTTATCAGCCAGGAGTCTTTTTTTTTTTTTTTTTTGCGGTACGCGGGCCTGTCACTGTTGTGGCCTCTCCCGTTGCGGAGCACAGGCTCCGGACGCATAGGCTCAGCGGCCATGGCTCACGGGCCCAGCCGCTCCGCGGCATGTGGGATCTTCCTGGACCGGGGCACAGGCTCCGGACGCGCAGGCTCAGCGGCCATGGCTCACGGGCCCAGCCGCTCCGCGGCACGTGGGATCTTCCCGGACAGGGGCACGAACCTGTGCCCCCTGCATTAGCAGGCGGACTCTCAACCCCTGCGCCACCAGGGAAGCCCTCAGGAGTCTTTTATCATGGTTTCTTTGTTGAATCTGCTTCTTGAATTCCTTGGGAACATGTTCAGTAGTTAAATTTTATTCTTTTTCATCTTCTCCTAGGGAGCATTTTCATCACTGTGGTGGTGGCCTCAGGTCATTATTTGTATGTACAAGATAACTAGTTTTTCATTCTGCTTTCCTTCTCTTACTCTCTTTTGTTGATATCATGATCCCATTAAAAGTATCACCTCTTAAAACGTAGGGTGGTAAGTGATAACTGATGTCCGAAGTACAGTGATGTTTTTCTTTTTTGGTTTATTCCTTCCTTCCAAAAAAAATTCTGCTCTTGTAAGATCCACAAGCTAATCGTCCTTAGTAGGTGTGCGGCGGTGGACAATATGTAGCATTAGACCCTCTCCCTGTTAAAGTATGAGGTGCATTTCAGGAATTACGAGCATCAGAGCAGTTCTACAAGTGGTTAATAGCAGTAATGTTGAAAGAACTCTGGCTAAAAAGTAAGATCCTGGCAAAAAGCTGAGAATTTCATAAACAGTAACAATATTCTAATTAGGATTTGACTGTCGGCCCAGATTCCAAGGTTTGTGCTGTAGTCGTGCAAGTCTGAACTATTGGTGACAAGCGGTAGGTTTACCTGTCTACTGCTGTCCCAGAACCTTCTTGCTTACGGCTTCAGTCTACAACAGGAGCCTGTGTTGGGGAAGCAATCCCATCTTTCCCAAAAGGGATCTAAGGGTCTTTTTCCTTTTCCCTGTGATCCTTTTCTGTCCACTAGGTAGCACCCACCCAGTTGGATCTTTATCAGGAAACACCTTAGTGAATCTTTACAGCCTCTGCAACTTTATCCTCTAGAAATAAGATTTTCTAAGAGCTCCTCATGCTCCACCTTAGTCAGTGATTCTTTTGGCAGAAGGGTGTCTGTTTCATCAGTTCCCTACCCTTTCAAGTGTATAAGATTAGGACCAGAAGTGCTGCTCAAGTGAACATTTGTCTTTTAATTACTTGCTACTCTTGGATTTTGAGCAGGGTCAGGCCATTAGCTCAAAGCAGTTGGGAAGTTCTGTAATATCAGATAGTACTCCCTTGTGATTTAAAAACATAAATCTACCTGTATCACCTGGGGTTATGAGGACTCCTGCATGTGGAATAAGTACCACACTTCCTCTGGGTTGTGATCTCCCATCATCAGTGGTATAAAAGAAGAACCGCAACTACCCCCTCACATATCCCTCAGAACTCCAAACCTTGCCATCACTATTTGCCTTGAACCCACTGGATCTAATATTGTGTCATTTATCTAGGTTTATGTCACTCACCACAGGAAGGCGCAGACTCCCAGGTTCCCCTCATCTCCCATACTCGAATCCCCATAGGTTCTGTGTGTCTCCTATTCTGCCTCCTCCTGCCATCCCACCTGAGCTCTTGAAACCTGTCCACTGTGCCCTCAGGAATTCATGGTCCATTACTAACAAAATCTCCTATATCATCGACTTCACTTTGTTGCTCTAACAGAAACCAGGCTTTCCCTTTTGCCCTCTCGTGTGTTTTTTTTTTCCTCTCATAAACCTCACCCCAGTGGACCTGAAGATGGGGTAGATGTCCTCTTTGTTCTTCATTGCCACTTTCAGATCAGTCCACCTTTTTCTTTCCTAAAAACCCATAATTTTGAATCTCATGACATCAAGTCATAATCACCCAATTTCTCTCTTTGTGCTGTTGTCTACTAACACCCCAATTTATTCCTCTGTAGTACTCCAGTGCTGTTTCTTAAATCTTAGCAATTTCTGTATAAAAGGGTCATGATCCTCCCAATATTCTGGCCTCACATTTCCTGGCACTCTTCTTTTCTAGTGATGATCTGTCCTTCACCCCATCTCACCCATCTGTCTTACGGTCATCACCAGAACTGCAGCCCCTCCACGATCTCAATTTCATACCACCCACCTTCCATTTTTTTTCTTGTGAAAGATATAGTTTATGTCCAAAAAATATGTATCTATTGTTGCTGTAAAAACTAGATGTAATGCTAAGTGAAGAGAAATTGAACCATAGTAGCAGCACAAAATAAAATGCTGAAATAGTTTCATTCTAGAGAACACAAGACAGGTCACAGAATTCAAAACAGGGTGCTGTGGATGTGAGTTTAGAAACAGAAAAAAGATGAGAGGGTATTTCTTAATAGTACCACCTTCTATCTTTTTACCTTGCTGTCTTTGGTACCCTGACCCCAACAATCCTCCAGCCCTACTGAGACGCCACTCCATTTATCCTTCAGTTTTCACTGTCCTTCACCCCCTTGAAGACTTCACTTTCTTCAGGTAAAATTATCATTAATAATTATAATAACCCTTCCCTAGGTTTTTTTTTTTTTTTCTTTCCCCATTTCTCTCTCATTTCATCTTACTTGGTTTGCAAGATCACAGTCCTGGTTATTAATTCCATCTCTATCCACCCTGCACCTGTAGCGGTGCAAGTGGACACACTGGAGAAAAGGATACAACTTGCTCTCCTTGATACACTTTCTTCTCTTGGCTTTCAGGACAGCAGGGTCTCTTTCTCCTGCCTCACTGGCTGTTTTTTCTCCTGTCTCTCCTCTGCTCAGTTGGCAATATTGCTTGGCCTTGCCAGGCAACAGATATTAAACATTTCTAGTCCATTCAGTTTCCTACTCTCCTAAATGATTATTTCGCACCTCTTCTCTCCTCAAAGGCCCAGCACCTCCCTCATCCTCATTCTTAGTTGAGGATGTTTTCTTTCTACTTCACTGAGAAAATTGAATTAGAAGAGGAGCTTCCACAGACTCCCACCATTACTTTTACCTACTTTCTGTGTCTTCCACTGTGACCATGTTCCTGTCTAAAGCCAGTTTCTGGGCCAACGTGATATCCTCATTTCAACAAATGTATAGAATACACTGAAAGTATAAAATCTCCTTCTCCCCTCTCGACCATGGTTAACCATACCTTTCATATGCATATGTTATTCTAATAAAGGAATAGGTAAAATCCTTTTCTCCTTTAGTTCAGGAAAGAAAATGTAGGAAATTTTCAAATAGAACCGTACTGGAAAATTAAGGGGCAGGGGAATTAAAAGATAAAATTATAGAAATGTGAAGGTATATACATATTTTTAATGTAATGTGTGTGATCCCATTTGGTATCCACTGCTCTGCCTTTTGCTTGACATGTTTTAGCATCTCTTGATATCATTAGATCTACCTCATTTCTTTTTTCTTCTTTTTTTTAAATTGAAGTATAGTTGATTTACAATGCTGTGTTAGTTTCTGGTGTACAGCACAGTGATTCAATTATACGTATATATATTCTTTTTCATATTCTGCCTCATTATTTTTAATGGATAGTTGAATTCTGTCAGATAAATAGTACAAGACGATCCCTTATTGAGAATTTAAATTACTGATTTTTTATATAACAACAAACAATGCTGCCAGAAATATTTTATATTTATCCCTGCATACTTGCATTTCTGCACGGTAAATTCTTAAAGTAAAATTTCTGGGCCCAAATTACTAGGTGTAGGATTGTACCACTTTACACTTCCACCAGGAATAAGAAACTATTATAATTTCTGATAGGGCAAAAGTGTTACCTTGTTTTAATCTGACCACTAATGAGACTGAACCAAAGGTTATCCATCATACCTTGACTCTCTCCTCATCTGTAAAATGAGATAGATAAACCTAAAGATACCTTTCAGTTCTAAACTTATGGTTCTCTTACTGTATTTTCCTTTTTTCCTTGAATAAGCTGTCTTCGGTGTTATCTGTCTACATCTCACTCTTGTTTTGACAGCTTTCTAAGTTCTTGTGTTGGTTTACTTGTTTTGGTCTGAGTTTCATGCATCTTATCCCATGCACTGGGGCCAGGCATTAGGACTTCCTCCTTGCTTACAACCAGTATTTGGGGATAGAGAGCTAAACTGGTGTAAAACTTTAAAACTTTTGCATGAAGCCTGCTGGTATAGATTCCACGGAAGACTTACTGGTGGAGATTTAAGGGAGGGTGTAATCAGATAAAGATAATTAAACTTTAATTCCTTCTAAACTAGAGGAATTTGATATATTTTATCTGCAGTGTGCTCTTCTCCTTTTTCACCACCAGATGGCACATGGAGCTCTTTTATTTTCGATGTGTCATTGTTACGTCTGGTAGTGACGCAGTCACGTTAGAGAGAGGCAACCTCTGTTGTTTTCAAATACACACTGCCTGGTATGCTGCCCTCTACCTGTCAGGAAATTCACTTGGAGGACTGATAGTAAAACGAAGACAGGAAGCTATAACTTGCCCTTTAACGAAAGCATCTTGTCCTGTTGCAGCTTGTATTTTTATAGGAGCAATATTAGTGCTCTTTTGGGGGCCCAGAGGCTGGAGAATGCTTTTGAGTTTGTTTTTGTTTTAGTCTGATATTTTCATGAAAGCATAGCCTTCATTTCAGAGGGCTTAAAGAGGGGCTTAAATTTTACCAGCTTGGTAGTTCATTTTGTAATCCCATTATATACACATTCCTAACACCATCTTTGTCTCAATTTCTGCTGAATAGCTACTTTAGGCACACAATAGAACTACCCACTGATTATATACTGATAATTTCCCAGGGATACTATACTGAATTTCCTTCAGGGAATTCCCCTAGCCTGTCTTGGGTAGAATTTGCTGCTGCAGAAAGGCTTTTACAGTCAACCCTTCTGTCATTTGTTAACTCCTGATTATCTTAAAATAATCCCAGTTTTAGAGCCTCTTTCTAGCTATTCAGACTTTAGTTTGTGCCTCTGTTACTATTCTAGACATAAACAGACTGAAACTGTATCTTTTAAACCCAAGGTCCTATCTCCCATTACCTACAGATTCCAGATTTTATTTCTGACAAAATGTTCTTTTATATGGCATTGGCTGAGACTCAGGCCATCTGCCATGGGATGAGTATTGCCTAAATTTCTGTCAACTTAGTGCAGTTAGTCCTTATCCTTAAATATCTATTTCTACCAGTAATTCCCAGACTTCAGTGTGCATAAGGATTACATGAGGAGTTTGTTAAAGGTATAAATTCCTGGGCTCCACCTCCAGAGATTCCAAGGACTGTAGAAGGGTATGTTTTTAACAAGCTCCTCATGTAATACACTAATATGGCTTGATCCATTGCTTCAGTATTTATTTCTTTTTCCATTTTCTGCTCGCTGTCTTCCCACTCTCTGCCGTAGTCTAGAAGCTGATTTCTACTTTTTCTTGTAATAACATTTTGATGTGTCTATCAGAGTGAGTGTTGTACAATTATTCTTGTTTTTATGGAGGTCATGCATGATCAATTAGGAAACAATCTGACATTTTCTGTTAACTGGTACCACACTTGCTTTTACAAAATTCTTTTCTTGCCATCCTCCCAGCCAGGCCTCGACAGGCATCTTAGAAGGATGGTTCTAAAGAAGTTCTCTGGAGTCAGTGAAGTAGCTGGGAAGCACTTCGAGACTGACTAGCCTGGAGAGGGTGGATGGAGGGCAGATGATGAGAGGTCTCTCAGGCCCACACAGCAAAGATGGAGCTGTGAGGAACTAGAGGAAGTCCAGATCATGATGAAAGATGTTACAGCTGTGCAGCTATAACTCTTATTCAAGTTTGGTTGTTCTCTCACCATGGAGACCTGGAGTTGGTAGGGATTAGAGACGTGTGTAGGAAGAGGAATGGGATCTCAGGGAGATGTGAGAGCAGAGCTGGGCTTCGGATGGGTTTTGCAGAAGAGTGATCCAGTGCTTTATGGGCTCCTACTGGAGCCCAACAGTGCTGCCTCAAGGAAAAAGCACTGTTCTGAGGATCCCTTGTAGTCTTTGGGAATCATTCGGTCTGAACTTGCTTTTCTGTTGGTATGGGACAAATCTGCCTCCTAACATGAGGTTGGGAAGACTAGTTTTCAGGGAGTACAGAGGGTGTCTCCACTATAGAATATTTCCTCTGGGACTTTTCTTTCTGCATCTCTATTATCTATTTTTTATGTAGGTGATATAGGTAGTTCAGAAGTAAAGATGATATTTTTAAAAAGTCTTAATTCCCTTCCTAGTATTCATGCATCCCAACCTTCTCCCTCTCTGTCTGTGCCATGTAGCTTGCGGGGTCTTAGTTCCCCAACCAGGGATTGAACCCGGGCCACAGCAGTGAAAGCACTGAGTCCTAACCACTGGACTGCCAGGGAACTCCCTAGAAGTAACCATTTTTATTAATTTCTTTTAGAATTTTTGAAAAATGCAGTTGTAGCAAATACTAATTATAGATTCTTATCCTCCCTCCCCTTACCAAAAGCACTGTCTATACTGTTCTATACCTTGCTTCTATATCCTGGAGATTTTTCTTATGAGTACATAGAGATCTTTCTCATTAAAAAAAAATTCTAAATTAAAAATTTTTTTTAGTTACCACTTTTATAATGAACAGTACGAAAAAACAGAAATACATATAGTAATGAAGTAATCTGTCCTTTTTTTGGAAACAGTCCCTGCAGTAACCCATTTGATCTGATTGCATTTTAGTGTGAACGTGTCCTTGTGTCCTCCCTGCTTTCCTTGCAAACTCTTTCATGTAACGACTAAACAGTTAGTTACCAACACCAACTCTAAATGTACAGCAATTCATACTAGAGCCTTACAGCCACTGTGGTATGGGGAAGAGAGACTTGAGAATTTCTGCTAAGGGGCCTTCCAGACCTCCAGCTACTTCCCTGGAGTAGGAGCCGAGCTTTGTGTCACTAGCACAGGGACACTACCCGTAAAAGGGTATGGCCTTCCTACTTAGTTTTTGTTCTGGAGATAATTGCTGTAGAACTTAATACCCTGTAACTATCCCATTTTATGACTCTGGTCCATCACCTTTGGAGCAACATAGAAGAATGCTCATGATACAGTGTTAGGTGGGAAAATGCAGGAAACAATTATATTCAACCCTTATTGCAATTGTGTTTTACAGAAAAAAATGCAGAAGTAAAAGTCTGAAAGGGAATATACCAGAATATTATAACAGATTTTGTTAGGGTGCTAGACTTTTTTTTCTTTCAACTTTTCTATACTGTGGTCTCTTAGTTTTATAATGGGAAAGACAAAAGGCTTAAGAAGGAAATTTGCTAGTGTCCAGAATGCTTGAAAAGGGGGTTTCTAGAGTATTTGGACCTAATAGATTAATTTCTGCAAGGCAGAGTGCTAATGCCCAGTTCTGTAGAGCAGGTAACAGCATCTTTTACTTCATTCTCCCTAATGATCCTAGCCTGCTTCTCTTTGAAAAGTCAGATTACAACTTAAAAAGCTATTTGTTCTCTTTTCCGCTACCCTGGGTAAGGGAGCCCCAGTTATACAACAAAAGGGCATTGGTAGCCCCATGTCTGCAAGATGGGATGGAATCATTCATCCCTCCTGATCCTTCAGCAATCCCAACTCTGTTCTTAAAGTCAGTGATATTTTCTCTTGGATCTATTAGATGAAAAGATAAGGCACTCTCCTGTCTGTCTGTGTGTGTTTAAATTTCCTCTTTGCAAGAAAAACTGCTAAAATCCTTCCAAGAAGAATGTCCCCCTTTTCCTGTTCTCCTTGCATTCCTGTTCTGCTTGCATTTTTCTTTTCAGCCACGGGGCGTGCGCAGTTGAGCCATTTTGGCTCAGATTCCAGATTGTGAGGTCAGAGACCAGGGATTGGAGGAGACTATCAGGTGACTTTCTGTAACAGTGATGATGGTCCAGCCCTCATCCCCACCCCTTCCCTCCCCCCTCCGCCCACTCTTTCCTGGCTTCCACCTTAGGAACAAAGAAAGGGAAAAAACAGCAGTGTGACGAAAACCAGCAGCTGCGTCTGCAGACTCAGGCTGGGGGCTGGGTGTTTATTCCATCTGTTCTCTTTGTTATTCTTTTACCCTGTTACTTCCCCTCCCAAAACCCAGAATAAAATGGAGGGTATTTCTAGGATTCTTTGTTACAGAGAATGGGTTAGAATTCTGCAGTTTACTCCGTGTTTAGGTTGGGGGCCGAGGGAGGTAGGCTGAGCAGAGATTAAAACTGTTCCCAGCACCTAGGAAAAGATGAACGTATTTTGTCTTCTCATTCCATTTTGTCCCAGAATTCCTATTTAATGTCAGATACAGTGACAGAGGCTTATCACCCATTCTTTCTAATTATTAAAACAATGCTCCCTAATAGGTATTATCTTCATTTTATAACCGACAGTTACGAAGTATAGAATAGTTAACATGTCCTTTGCTTACTGAGAGCTTATAGCAAGTAAATACCAAGCCAGGATTTGACCCCAGGTCTCTTGGGCTCAGAATCCAGCATTATTGAAGGGAGTGGCAAGAAGGCAGGAATGTCAGAAAAACCTGAGATGCTAGCTGCTGGGGACTGTCCTGGCACTGTGGCAGTGTTCTTTGCTTTTCACAAGTGACGAGTGTCCTGATTTCTTCAACAAGTAAATCTCAGAGGATAAAAGGAGATGGAAGGGAACATATACGTTAAAAGAGAGTCTAAAAATACGTCAACCCCTTATACAGATCCTGATTCATTTTTTAAAGGAAGGAAAAGTCTTTATTCCCAGCGCCTTATTTTGATGCCTTTTCTCCTGCCCTCTCATGCACCTGTTCCCTTACATAAACCCGTCCTACCCTTTTGCTGACTTGCTTGGGGCAGTGCCTGTCCTTCTAGCCCCTACCCACCCACATCTCGGAAGCTGATCTCATTGTTAGCACTCCCTTATTGAGTCACCATCCTGGGTGTGCTGGGAAAGTATCTGTGAGAAGCTCAATGACTGTATTGTCTGAATGAGCAAATGCTTGTGAAGTGCCCAGATTCTGAACGCTGCGTTTCTGCCACCCTTTCATACTTCTGTTTGCCCCCTTCTTGCTAACTCAGCATTTGGTTCTTGTAGATTTGGAATTCTGTCTGGCTTTGTTCTTGACCTTCAGATTTATCCATCTCTGCCACTTAGCTCCATCCTTCCTTACAGCTTGCACATCCATGATGGCCCAGTTCTGTTGGATTTAGCAGATAGGTATTTATTTTGGCCAAGAGGTCAGTGACAGAAATCTGGTTACCTTTGGGCAGGAATAACAGCTGTTCAACTGGCATGCGGTTTATCTGTTCCCCCACAGTTCCCACCGAGGTGTATACCTACAAGTGGCTTTGAGGTACTGAATTTTTCCCCCCGTGCATATTACAGCTACGGGGAGTATAAAGTAGGAATCCCCCACATGGGCTGCTTCTTACATTAGCACATGATAGGGCTCTCTTGCTCTGTCCCCTTCCCAGAATCAAAAGAGTTAGTGTAGAGCTTAACAGACATGGTTTATTGTATGCTGGGTGGACTTGGTGATTCTATAGCTATGTTATCCTCAGAGAAAGTTTGTTGTTATTTCCTAGAGGTCTAACTAAGTATTCTCGTCTTTCAGATATGCTAGGGAGACCTAGGCCTCTTCCACAAAGACCCTGTTTTTTTAGAGAGAACTGTAGTGGTACCAGAGTCCACTTTTTTTTTTCTAACTTCCTATTATGATTCTGTGCTCATGTGTGTTGTATGTATTGCCATTATCTCACTTTATGGACATTGGGTAAACTCACATGTTTGTGCTGCCTCATTTAAGTAGTGGAAACCGTTCGTGCCTTAGATCCACAGATTTTTCAACATATTTCTGCTTTTTCCATCTTTCTCCTGTCTTCTCTTTTAGTCATAAAGTATTTAGTTTACTCAAGGGAGCTGTAGCATAAGACTATGGAGGGTGTTCCCTGTAGAATAGGGACAAATGCCGCAGGCTTCATCCTGGGCAGAGCAAGTAGTGTGTGGTCCTGAGACAATAAGTGAGAATTAAGGATAGGTGGAGTTGTTTTATAGATCAGCCTGAATCTTTCATCCCTTCAGGTGTAACTGGCTTTAGAGCCAGTCTGTGTTCTCAGCAGTATTTCACCAAAGTCCTTTTTCCTATCCCACTTAGTCACTCCCACCTGTGATTCTTAGGCACTTAGTTGCCAGGATGTCAGGCAACTCCCCACTCCTCCATTTCCTGTTTGTGGTCTTCATTGAGAGAAGCCTGCAGCAGGAATTCCTGGGGAAGTGATGGCTATAGCTGTGGGACTCCGGAGGCCATTAGCTCTTTCTTAAGTTGGGGAATACTGTGCTGAGATGGACCTCCCTTCCGTTCTGCAGGCTCTTAGAAACTGTTAATAATCATAACCAAAGTATAACTGGGACTCTGGCTGCTGTTGTGCCTTGACTCTGCTCTCTTTAGAAACGGAGAATTATTTTCTTTTCTTAGCCTCAATTTCTACCCTCTGAAATTTAGAGTTAAAACATAATTTTCAAGATTCATGACAAAATTGCTTGGACTCTGTAGGATTGATTCTTTTGACATATGCAAAAATAGCAAAAAAAGAAAAATAGGGTCCGTGTGTTGGACAGCAGGGGGTGCCCTTTCCCTTTGCTTTGTTGCCTGGCACTCCCTGCTGCATTCAGCCATTTTAGATAGATTGTTTTTGCTCCCAGCTAACTCCATTTTGTGTTTGTGACGCAGGAAAAAAAAATTCTGCAAGGGAGGAGCCTGGCTGGGGGAGGGAGTGAGACAGGCTGAGGCAGGGCTTCGGATCTTTACTCAGCACTTGTTCATCAGGGACTTACCTTGCTGCAGGCTGCCTGCATCCTGAGCAATAGATGCAGCAAGTCCCTGCCAGCTGAGCGAAGAACAGAGTGATGCCTGGCTACTGGACGCCTACTAACCGTGGCTGGGTGCTGGTTTTGAGACAGCATGCAGGACATCCCCTTTGCCTTATGAAGAATCTAAGCCTGGCTTCGGTGGTTTTTACCACAGAGATATTTAGGCTGGTATCCTCAATTAAAGAATCGGCTAAGAAGAAAAGATACCCTTTTCTCTGAGTTGTCTGAGAAGAATCAGATGCCCTAATGACTTCAGGGAAACAATACGAGTTAAAAAACAAACTTTTATTTTTGAAAATGTAACCTCTCCCCACACACATATATAATACGTACATACATACACACACACGCACACACACACATATATGCGAAGAAAATAGTATGAATACCTGTCTCCATCACCCAGTTTCAAAACTTAACTCATGGCCAGTCTTGTTTCATGTACCTGCATCAGCCTCCTCTTCACCACCCCAGTTATTGTAAAGCATATATCATTTAATATCCTTAAGTAGTTGAGAATGTGTATGAAAAAATAAGGACTTTTGAAAAAAAGAGAGAATTGTATTATCGCATCTGAAAAATTCTTTAATATCGCATATCCACTCAGTATTCTTAAAGTAGTATTTTTTGAAGTTTGTTCATCTGAATCAGAGGCACACACAGTCTATACATTACAGTTGGTTGATGTCTCTATAGGTTCCCTCTCTAGCTTGCCTTTGTCTCTTATTTTTTTATCTTGCAGTTTGTGTATAGACTTAATTTCTTAAGGAGAGAGGGAGGATCTCTCAGGTTGGGATTGAGAAGATTCAGAGCCAAACTTCTCTTCTTCACACAGCGGAGCCTCCCATCTTCAGGATTTCCCCAGAGGTGATGGGAGAGGAGGTGAAGGCACAGTGCTCTGCAGCCTTCAGAGGGAGAAGGGACTGGAGTCTTTTACTAGGAGAGTGGCTTGTTTCTCCTGACATGATAGCCTGTTACCTACCCAAAGTCTTTAGAAAAGTTTGCAGACTGCTCTCAACAGAGAACATGGTCAAAGTGGACCATGCTGTTTCCTGGGAATTAAAGGAGAGGTTTTAAGCTTTGGGACACCAAATTTATCTGTTCTTTAATAGCTGCATCTCTAGAGTGATTCCAGGTCCTCAGCTTTATCTCCCAAACCTTTCTTTTTACTTAATTGGCAGCCTTTCTCCCTGATCAGACTTAATTAGTTAGTAATACTTCATAGACTGTTCTGCAGGAAGAAAAAATATCATGTTGTGTGGGGAACGGGCACATGAGAAAATTCTTTCATGGCTTTGGGATTTTAACATCCCCATGACCTTGTTGGAGATAACCCCAGGGACGGACCTGGATGCAGATGATGAGATGAAATCTCTTGGTGTTCTTTTTCCCCTTTTGGAAATGGGTCAGTGACTCTGACTTTCAGCAGCCACAGCAGGCAGTCTATTCCCTTGCTTTGTGGGAGAGCACAGGTTACAGAAGGGAAGTTGCAGTAGTTGACTTCTTGGCAAGGCTGGCAGGGCAGTGGTAAAGTCTGGTCCTTGGAGACTAGGTTGGCCAACTGCCTAGTTTGGAAGCTGTAGTTCCCATTAACCAAAGTGCTAATTTTTAGGTTCTCTCTTCATGTTTAAACTTTTATGGTTAAATATAATAAAAATATAGAAAGTACATAAAACAGATGTGCAACTTAGTGAATTATTATAAGGTGAATACCCTTGAAATGTCACATGTCAGGAGATAGAAACTTTCCAGGAGACTCCTAGGAACATCCATGTGCCTCTTCTCCTCTAAAAGAAACCAAAATCCCGACTTAAGGTATGGTCTCCATTTTTTGAAAAAGCTTTATCACCCAAGTTTATATTCCTGAACACTATAGTTTAGTTCTACCCATGTTTTTTAATGTCTTCTTTTTTTTTCTTTAAATTTTATTTATTTATTTATTATCTTCGGCTGTGTTGGGTCTTTGTTGCTGCGCATGGGGTTTCTCTAGTTGCGGCGAGTGGGGGCTACTGTTCATTGCGGTGCACAGGCTTCTCATTGTGGTGACTTCTCTTGTGGAGCATGGGCTCTGGGTGTGTGGGCTTCATTAGTTGCGGCATGCGGGCTCAGTAGTTGTGGCTCACAGGCTCTAGAGCACAGGCTCAGTGGTTGTGGCACATGGGCTTAGTTGCTCCGTGGCATGTGGGATCTTCCTGGACCAGGGCTCGAACCCGTGTCCCCTGCATTGGCAGACGGATTCTTAACCACTGTGCCACCAGGGAAGCCCCTTAATGTCTTCTTTATGTCTTAAATCTATTGGCTTTTTCCTCTTTCTCTTTTTTTTCCCCCTTGCAGTTAATTTGTTGTAAAAAACTGTATCATTAGTCTGTGGAGTTTCCCATAATATCAACTTTGCGATTGTATTCGCAGTGTAGTGTGTGATTTCTGTCCTGTGTATTTGGTGTAAATTGGTAATTGGATCTAGAGGCTTAATCAGAACTAGGCTCCATTTGTTTGTCTTTCACCAAGACTTCTTCATAATAGGTGTTAGGTTCCTCTTCAGAAGGCACATAATATGTGGCTGTCCCCTCTGTGATGTTAGCAGCTGTTGATTCTCAATACATAGATCTGTTCATTCATTACGATTGCAAAATGGTGCTATGCCAAACAAAAGGAATTCCTGATATATCCTAGATATAATTCCTTTGTCCTTCTCTGACTTTGTGGCTTTTCGCTTTTTTAAATAAATTTATTTATTTATTTTTGGCTGTATTTGGTCTTCATTGCGCGCGCAGGCTTTCTCTAGTTGCGGCAAGCAGGGGCTGCTCTTCATTGTGGTGTGCAGGCTTCTCGTGGCGATGGCTTCTCGTTGCAAAGCATGGGCTCTAGGCACGTGGGCTTAAGTAGTTGTGGCACGTGGGCTCAGTAGTTGTGGCTCACGGGCTTAGTTGCTCCACGGCATATGGGATCTTCCTGGACCAGGGCTTGAACCTGTGTCCCCTACATTGGCAGGCGGATTCTTAACCACTGAGCCACAAGGGAAACCTACTTTTTTTTTTTTTTAACAGTGTCTCAATATAAACAGTGTCTTTATATAAAGTGCTTAGATTTACTAGTGTTTTCCTTTATGAGTAATGCATCTGTGGCTTATTTAAGAAATCCTTTAGTCATCAAGATAATTAATCCTATAGCTTTTCCATTCACATTAAGGTTTTTAATTAATCTGTAGTTGATTTATTTGCATATGGGTACAATTGCTTTTTTTCATACGGACACTTAGTTCCAGTCCCATTTATTGGGAAGTCTGACATGCTCAGTCTGTTATATCGAGTGCTCTTTTACACCTGGGTCTGTTTTCTGGACTGTGCTCTCCTTGTTGATCATTTTATCTATCCCAATGCCGGTACCATACGATCTTGATTTATTACTGTTATAAAGTGTATTAATCTCCTATCTTTTGCTGCTTTTCCAAGAATGTCTTAGCTGTTCTTCTTTGTATTTCCATATAAATTTTAGAATCAGCTTGTCAACTTAAAAAAAGAACCCTGTTGGAATTTTTATTCTACTGACTCTATAAACCAATCTGGGAAGAATTGGTATCTTGTTATCAAGTCTTTTAATCTATGGATCTTAAAATCTACATTCACTTATTTATCATTTTTAATGTTTTTCAGAAAAGCTATATTGTTTCTCCTAGAGGTCTTACACAACTTTTATGAAATTTATTCCTAGGTGCTTCATATTTTTATATGATATTTAAAATTTCTTTATAGATTATTTTGGATTTTTTTATACTGATAATCAGTATCTTCAGATGAGAGTGTTATTTCTTCTTTTCTAATGCTTAAGATTTTTTTCTTGCCTTACTGCACTGGCTCAGACCTCCAGCCAGTGTTGTTGAATGAAGTGGTAATGATGAATATTCTTCTCTTGCTCCTAATCTCAAAGTTTTCAACATTTTACCTTTAAGCATGGTTTTTGCCTTCAACTTTTGGTAAGTACTCTGTCGAATTAAGGAAGTTCTCTTGTATTCCTACTTTGCTGAGAGTATTTTTCATGAATGGGTACTGAATTTGATCAAATGCTTTTTTGTATTGTTAAGATTATCACATAATTTTTCTCCTTCAGTCTGTAATTGTGGTGAAGCATAATAATTGGCTTCTCTTACACTAATCTTGCATTCCTAAAATAAATCCAATTTGGGCATTATATATTATCCTTTTTATTTTATATCGTTTAATTCAGTTTGTTGGTATTTCAAGAATTTTATGCTTATAAGTAAAAGTAACCTATGATTTTTTGTTCTTTTACATTTTGCTATTAAGATTATACTAGCCTCATAGTGTGACTTGAGGAATATTTCCATTTTCTGTACTGTGGAAGAATTTTTACATACAATTAGGGGAATTATTTACTCGACTGTTTGAAATAATTGGCTGGTGAAGTCATCTGGGTCTCCTAGGAAATACTGACTACCAATTTAATAGCTTTCATAGTTATAGGGACTGATCAGGTTTTCTCTTATTGAGTCAGTTTTGGTAAGTTACATTTTTCTAGAAATTTGTCCATTTCATCTAGATTCTCACATATATTTTGTATGAAATTATTTACTTTAATGCCTGAAGCATATTTATTCATTTCTGTTTTTGTTTTTGCTTTTGTTTTTTGTGGTGCTTGTTCCCGACGTTGGATGCCTAATTGCTCTCTCTCATTTTTAAATACTGATCAGTCTCACCAGAGGTTTTCTGAATTTACGAGTCTTAAAAAAAAAAAAAAAAAAAACTGTTGGCTTTGTTAATCTCTGTTATAGATCATTAATTTCTGCTTTTACCTGTATTTTCTTTTAAAATTTTTCTTTAGAGTTTATTTTACTGTTCTAATTCTAGTTTTTTTTTTCCTCTTTTTTTTTTTCCTGATTTCTTGAAATGAATAGTTAACTCATTAGTTTTGGGTCTTTTTTTTTTTTCCCCGTATATGTGTTTGACACTAAGTTTCTGTTTTAGGTGTAGCCCCTAAGTTTTAATAGGCAGTGTATTAGCTTATTAAGGCTGCCATAGTGTTCCACGGACATGGTGGCTTAAAAAGCAGATATTTATTTCTCACAGGTCTGGAGGGTAGAAGTCATAGATTTAGGTGTCAGCAGGTCTGGTTTCTTCTGAGGCGTTTTCCCTTGGGCTGCATATGCTGCCTTCTTGCCATGTCTTCACATGATCTTTTCCTACGTGCCTGTATTCCTGGTGTCTCCTTGTCTGTCCAGATTTTTCTTGTTATAGGGACGCCAGTCAGATTGAGCAGGGTCCACCCTAAGAGCCTCCTTTTAACTTAATCACCTCTTCAAAGACCCTGTCTCCAAATACAGCCATATTCTGAAGCACCAGGTGGTGGGGGGTGCAGACAGGGGGCCGTGGGGCATGTTAGGGCTTCAACATATGAATTTGGGAGGAACACAACTCGGTCCATAACAGGAAGCATTTTTATTATTCAGTCCAATAAATTTTGATTTTCATTATAATTTCTTTTCATGGGTTATTTAGAAGTGCTTTATTTCTAGATATATGGAATGTATTAATTTCCTATTGCTGCTATAACAAATTACCACAAATTTAGTGACTTAACAGGAATATAAATTTATTTGGAGTCCACAGTCCTAATATCAAGGTTTTGACAGAGCTGTGTTTCCTTTGGAGGCTTTAGGGGAGAATCCGTTTCCTTGCCTTTTCCAGCTTCTAGAGGCTGCCTGCATTCCTTGGCTTAGGGCCCCTTCTCCATCTTCAAAGTTAGCATCATAGTATCTTCATATCTCTATCTCTGTCTCTCTTTCTCTCCTCTGCTTCTGTCATCATGTCTCTTGTCTTGCTGTGACCCTCCTACCTCCTTATAAGGATCCTTGTAATTACATGGGATCGATCAACCAGGTAATCCAGAATAATCCTCCCATCTCAAGATCAACTTTACCACACCTGCAATGTACTTTTTGTATGTAAAGTTGAATTAGGATGTGGATATCTTTGGGGAAACATTATTCTGTCTACCAGTGTGAGTTCTCAGGATTTTTTTAAATGTCTTATTAATTTCTAGCTAGTTGTGTTTTGGTCAGTGCTCTTGTTTTTTGTTTTTTTGGGGTTTTTGCTTTTTGCTTTCCTTTTCTTTTATATATGAAATCAGCAAACCACAAAGAAAAAAAGATTTTAAAAAAAGAGAAGAGGTGGGGGGAACAAAAAGGAAAGTAATTGCTGAGGTGATTTCGTACCTTGAGGTAGTTTACTTCGCGCACTTTACCTGATGGACTCCACCCACATGTCATGGTTGTCTGGTTGTTATTGTTGCAACGTCAGAAGAAGGTTAGTCCAAACATGGGCTCTTCCACATGCAGAGAGGGCTTCCTCCCTTCCCAGCATACTTAATAGCATTGTCCAAGGTAGCTAAAGTGCACCACCTGGCTAATATGCGCTGACAATCAATACTTTAGGAGGGGAGGCCTAACTGGTCACTGCTCTTGTGATTTCAGTCTTAAGAAATTTGTGGAGTTTTCCTTTATGACTCTGAATATTGTTAAATATTATAAATGTTCTATGTGCACTTGAAATTCATGTATTTGTTCTTCAGTTGCATGAAGTGTTGTATATATCTCCATTAGGTCCTGTTTGTTAATTGTGTGGCTTAAATTTTCTGTATCTTTACTTTTTGTTTGCTTGTTTTATCAGTTACTTAGAGAAATGGTTGAAACATCCCACTTTGTGGATTTAGCATTGTAATTCTGTCAGTTTTTGCTTTATATTTCTTCGTTTAATTTTTTATATCAGTTTCAGACTTACAGAAAAGTTGCTAGAATAAAGCAAAAAATTTCCTGCACATACTTTACCACATTCCTGAGATGTTAACATTTTACCACATTTGCCTTACCCTTCTGTGTGTGTGTTATTATATTTTTCTGAAGCATACAGATCAGTTGCCTCTTTATCCTTTGGTGTGCATGTGCTAATAGTAGATCCATAGCCACATATCAAAATTAGGAAATTAACATTAATGTAATAATATTATTTAACCTGACCTTTAGATTTTGCCAATTGTCACAGTGACATCCTTTGCAGAAAAAATACTGGATCATGCATTGCATTCAGTTGTCCCTTAGTATTCTTTAATTGGGGATAATTTCTGTTATGGTCACCTGCAAAGGCATATGGACCCCTACTCAAAATTTGGTTTGGATGTCAAGAATGATGATGCCCCACACACACCAAGAGGGTATGAAAAGGTTTATTAACTTAAATGATTGAGGTCTCTGGGAAGAGGAGAATAGTCCTCTCAAGCAGGTTTGAAATGGCTTGAAAGGGCAAGACAAGGAGACTGGCCTAAGTTTTTATTGTGTTTAGGGTAGGGTCAGGCTTAGAGTTCCTGCACAAGGACCTTGCATAGTCTGAATCTCCACTGGCACCAAGGAGGGAGCACTGAGGCCTCTGTGTTCCTTTGCCCAGATGTGAGGCACAAGGTGAAGTGGGAGAGGTGAGGCTTAACAGCTGTCAACCGTTAAACCAAAAATGGAGTCAGACTCCTCATTGTAGTTCCTTGGTCTTTATCTTTTAATACCTTGGCATTTTTTTAAAGAGTATAGACCAGTTAGTTTGTAGAATGTCCCTCAGTATGGATTTGCCTAATGTATCCTCATGATTAGATTAAGCTTATCCTTTTTTGGTGCTTTATATATCTTAATACATAAATATGTGTTGTTATCAGGTGCATACAAACTCAAAATTCTTATATTTTCCTGACAAACTAAAACTTTTATTGTTATAGTGTGTCCCTATTTATCTTTGTAATGCTTTTTGTTGCCTGGAAAACTGATAATATTAATGTACCTTCATCATCTGCATTGTTGGTCTTAAGTGGAGCATATAGTCTGTCTGCACTTAACATAATTACTGAAATATTTGGATTTAAATCTACCATCTTATTTTGTGTTTTCTACTAGTTCTATCTGTTCTATGTAATATGTTGATTTCATTCTGTTCAAAATATTTTCTAATTTCTTTTGTGATTTCTTCACTGACTCCAGAGTTATTTGGATATTTATTCAGGATCCAAATAATTGGGAACTTTGTAGTTATCCTTTTACTGATTTCCAACTTAATGCAATGCTAGTGTGATCAGAGAAAATACTTTGAATGATTTCTATCCTTTGAAATTTGTTGGTTTGCCCAGCATATGGTAAATTTTGGTAAATGTGCTGTGTGTGTATGGAAAAAAAGGTGTAATTTGTCACTGTTGGATGCATTGTTCTAATGTATCAATTAGGTCAAGTTTGTTAGATGTGTTCATATTTTCTATATCCCTTCCAAGTTTTTGTCTGCTTGTTTTATTAGTTACTGTACAAAGGGTGTTAATTCTTCCGCTGTAGTTATGGATTTACCCTTTTCTTTTAGTTCAATTTTTACTTTATATATTTTGAAACTAAATTATTGGATGTATTTAGATTTAGAATGATCATATTTTCCTTGTGGATTGACCCTTTATCACTATGAAATGTGTCTATTCAAGGCAGTAGCATTATTACAGATAAAATCTTTATCTGATATTAGTACAGCTACATCAGCTTTCTTTTGGTTAGTATATTTTCTTCCACTATTTTGTCCTAAGACTTCTGTGTCTTTATTTAAGGTGGTCCCTTGTAAGCAGTACATATTTAGTGTGTGTGTTTTGTAAATCCAGTCTGATGATCTTAGTCTTTTCATTGCAAAGTATTTAATCCACCTGAATTGATATATACCAAATTGCTCTTTGTTTTCTGTTTGATTTTTCCAATTTACATCCTTTTTTTCTGTTCTTCTTACTGATTCATTTAAAACTTTATTATTTCACATTTCCCCTATTCTTAGTTACACGTTTTTTTTTTTTACTATCCTTTTAGTGTATACATTAGAAATTACAACATGCATGCTTGACTTATTACAACCTAATAAATATTAGAACTTTTACCACCTTCCAGGTAATGTTAGAACTTCACAATATTTTAACTCTATGTACTACACATCTTTTGAGTCATGGATTTCATGCATTTTAATTCTACATATTTTTTAAACCCTATAAACATTTTTACTCTTATTTTATAATATCAGTATTCACTTAAAAACTCCTTTCTAGTGTTGTTCCTTCCTACCTGCATTTCTGTATTTCCTTTTGGGATACTTTATTTTCTGCTTGAATAAATAAATACCCCCTTTACTATTTATTTTAGTTCAGGTCTACTTGTAATGAATTCTCTGTTTTTGTCTGGATATATCTTTATTTCACTTACTTTTTTTTTTTTGCGATACGCGGGCCTTTCTCTCTCTCACTGTTGTGGCCTCTCCTGTTGCGGAGCACAGGCTCCGGACGCGCAGGCTCAGCGCCATGGCTCACGGGCCCAGTCGCTCCGCGGCATGTGGGATCCTCCCGGACCGGGGCACGAACCCGTGTCCCTTGCATCGGAAAGCAGACTCTCAACCACTGCGCCACCAGGGAAGCCCCATCACTTACATTTTTGAAGGATATTTTTTGTTTTCCCTTAAGAAACAAACAAACAAACCAAACCCTCCACTGTCAGTGTTACTGTTATTCATTTGAAGATACGTTCCACCTCCTGCTACTTTGAGAATTTATTTTTTACTCTGGCTTTTAGCAGTTTTACTGTGATAATGTGCTATGGTGTGGTTTTCTTTGTATTCATACTTGGGGTTCTCTGAGCTTTTGATTCTGTGTGTTGAAGTCTTCATCACTTTTAGAACAAATATTTTCTCTTCAAATACTGCTCCTGTCTAGTTTTTCTTGTGTTTTGTTTTAATTATTGGCATTTTATTTTGCTTTCAAATTCAGTGCCAGTGAATATCACATTTAGCATTCCGTTTTACGTGTGTGTGTCATGGGGCTTTTTTGTTTTTGCTTTGTTATTTTTAATATTTTACTTTCCCTGAGTACCTGTCTAAGGCTTCTGTTTGAGACTGAAATCCTGGGACTTTTCCCATGCTCCAAGTCACATTTCTCCCCCTTCTCCAGCCGTCAGCTTTATTCTGGTATATTTAATATACAAAAAATTGCACATACTTAATGTATACATTTTGATGAGTTTGGACATATGCATATACCTGTGATACCATCACAACAATCAAGGTAGTAAACATATCCATCACCTCCAAAAGATTTCTGAAGTCCCCTTGTTTTCATTTTCATTTTTGTTGGAAGAACACTTAACATGAGATCTGTCTTCTTAATGAGTTTTTACATGTACAGCACCATATTGTTAATTGCTCTGTCCAATTTTTTCTTCTCTTTCTGGGCCTCCAATTACACACGTCCCTTGCACTCTTTTTGTTACTTTCCATCTTTTATCCCTCTGCTGTAGTTTGTATCTTTTTTTTTTTTTTGCGGTACACAGGCCTCTCACTGTTGTGGCCTCTCCCGTTGCGGAACACAGGCTCCAGACGCGCAGGCTCAGCGGCCATGGCTCACGGGCCTAGCCGCTCCGTAGCATGTGGGATCCTCCCGGACCGGGGCACGAACCCGTGTCCCCTGCATCAGCAGGCGGACTGTCAACCACTGCGCCACCAGGGAAGCCCTGTAGTTTGTATCTTTTTTATTGATCTGTCTTGCAATTCAGTAACTTCTATTTTGTCTCTAGTTAAACCCATCTATAGAGCTCTTAATTTGATTTAGTTCTAGAACGTCCATTTTTTTTTTTAATAAATTCTAGTTCTCTGGTAAACTTCTCCATCTTCATCTATTTTTATTTTTCCCTCAATATTCTTGAACATGTTAGCTATCATTACTTTAAAGCTCCAATGTCTGGATCATGCATAAGTCTGTTCCTATTGTGTTTTCCTCTCTAGGCAGATAAGTGTGTGGGCTGATCACCTTCATGCAGTCAGGGAGTGAGCTATGCCAAGGTTTGGTTGTGGTTTTGGAAAGGCTTGATCTACCTCTGGTTCACCCTCTTCCTAGAGTGTAGGCTTTCTAGGGCTCCCAAGTGCAAGCCTGTTGTGATCACTTTTATCTCTGAGGATGTAGCCTTTTGGGTTCCCAGCTAAACAGGAGAGAGTCTCATATGAGATTCCCCACATTAGGCAGAAACTGGATCTTGATTCCTGTGTACCCCCTTGCTGCACAAAGCCCTCAAACTGATATTGGAACAATGCTCCAGTGTTTTGCTCACTGTTTCTCTGGAGCAATTCATCATCTTCTCAGCTCTTCTGTGCTTCAAGGTGATTTTTTAAAATACCATACCAGCATTTTTAGATGTTTTTCCATGGGAGACTTGACCCCCAATACTGGAAATGGAAATTTTCATTTCTTTTCATATATTTTATGATGATTTTCACACTGAAAAACAAAAATTTTATGTACTCAAATCAGTCTGTCTTTTCCTTTATACCATCTTTATTTTGTGTTATTCTTAGGAAAGTTTTCATTTATTCAAAATAATACTGTATTTTGGTTTTTAACATTTAGCTGTTTAATGTATCTGGAGTTTATTTTTGTGAATAGTGTAAAGTTAGGATCTAACTATTTTCCTTTAACATGGAGAGCCAGTTGTTCCAACACTATTGATTAGATCAGGAGTCAGAAAACTATGACCAACCCATTTTTGTTAATAAAGTTTTATTGGAACGTGGCCATGCCCATTTGATTACATATTGGCTCTGACTTCTTTAATATTATACCAGCAGAGTTGAGTAGTTCCAACAGAAACTGTGTGGCCCACAGAATCGTATATTTACTTTCGGGTCATTTAAGAAAGTTTACCAACTCCTGTGTTAGACTATACTTTTTAAAATTAATCTGAGTTTTTACTTTAGCATATAAATGTGTTTCGTATCTATTTCTAGAATCTCTTCTATTTATTATTATTTATTATTAAGAACTTCATTTGTTCTTCTTTCATTATCACTCTTAGAGTTACTATAGCTTTATACTAATACATTTTATTGGCCTTGAAGATACAGTGTGTTTAGGCAGGTTTATTGAGGCATAATTTGCATACAGTAAGATTTACCCTTTTTATGTGTACATTTCTGTGAATTTTGACAAATGTATACAGCCATGTAAAGATAGAGAACATTTTCATCACTCTTAAAGTTTCCTCCTCCCCATTTGTCCATCGCCTCTCCTCACCACTAGGCCCTGGCAGGGGCTGATATGTTTTCTTGTCCCTACGGAATGTCGGAATGTCATGTAAATGGAATCATACACTGAGGAGTCTTTGAAGTCTGGATTCTTTCACCAAGCATCATGTGTTTGAGATCTGTCCATGTTGTTTGCATGCGTGGTCATTCCTTTTTATTGCTGAGTAGTATTTCCTTGTGTCCATTCACCGGTTGATGGACATTTGGGTTGAATCCAGTTTTGGGCATTTATGAATAAAGCCAATAGAAACATTTGCATACAAGATATTGTCTGGACATACATGTTTTTCTTTTTCTTGGACAGATACCTAGGAATGGGATTGTTGGGTCATATGTTACAATAAATGTATGTTTAACTGTATAAGGAACTGCCAAACTGTTTTCACTTTACTTTCGAAAGTAGCTGTACCATTTTTTTCATTTCCAGCATCAATGTACGAGAGTTGCAGGTGCTTTGCATCCTCACCAGCACTTAGTATCATCAGTTTTGTTTTTCCATTTTAGTGATTCTAGTGGGTTGGGCATTATAGTTTTAATTCCTAATTAATTAAATTCTTATTCGTATTCCTAATGACTTAATGATGTTGAGCATCCTTCTCTGTGCTTATGTACCATCTGTGTATCTTCTCGGTGAAGTGTCCAAATGTCTTTTGCCTGTTTTAAAAAATTGGGTTGTTTGTTTTCTTATGGTTGACTCATGAGACTTTTCTTATATGTTCTGAACACTAGTCCTTTATCAAAAATGTGTTTTGCAGGCATTTTTCTCCCAGTGTGTGGCTTGTCTTTTTATTTCTTAACAGTGTCTCTGAAGAATAAAACTTTTAAATTTTTATAGAGTCCACTTTATCAATTTTTTCTTTATGTTTTGTGTTATCTTCTATTGCCGTGAACAAATTACCACAAACTTAGCAGTTTAAAACAACATAGATTTATTATCTCACAGTTTGCATGGGTCTGGAATCCAAGTTAGCTAGATCCTCTGCTCATGGTCACACCAAACTAAAGTCAAGGTTCTGGCTGGGCCGCATTGCCTTCTGGAGCTCAGTGTCCTTTGCCACGCTCATGTGGTATTTGGCTGAATCCAGTTCCTTATAATTGTAGGACACAGGTTCCTCTTTTCTGGCTGGTCATCAGCCAGTGGCTGTTCTCAGCTCCTGGAGGCTGCCCACCATTTCCTGCCACATGGCCTTCTCCACAACATGGCGGTTGCTTCTTCAAGAAAAACAAGAGAGCATCTGCTTCAGTTTCAAATCTCTCTGACTTCTCTTGTCTCTGAGCTCCAAACCCTTGTTTAAAAGGGCTCACCAGGGCTTCCCTGGTGGTGCAGTGGTTGAGAGTCCGCCTGCCGATGCAGGGGACACGGGTTCGTGCCCCGGTCCGGGAAGATCCCACGTGCCGCGGAGCGGCTGTGCCCGTGAGCCATGGCCGCTGAGCCTGCGCGTCCAGAGCCTGTTGCTCCGCAACGGGAGAGGCCACAACAGTGAGAGGCCCACGTACCGCAAAAAAACAAAAACAAACTAAAAAAACAAAACCAAAAAAAAAGGGCTCACCAGAATAAGTCAAGCCCACTCACATTCAAGGGAGAGGATTATACAGGGTATGTGCACTAGGAGGGAAACTCCTAGTTTCCTAGAACTCCAAGAAAATCCCAGGATGCCAACTTAGGATTCTTCCTACCACATGGTTTGTACTTTTTTATTTCTGAGAGATCTTTGCCTACTCCAAAGTGGTGAAAATTTTTCTGATGTCTTTTTTTTTCTTTTTGGCTGTGCTGCATAGCTTGTAAGAGCTTAGTTCCTCGACCAGGGATTGAACCTGGGCCATGGCAGTGAAAGCACCAAGTCCTAACCACTGGACCACCAGGGAATTCCATATGATTTCTTTTAGAAGGTTAATAGTTTTAGGGTTTCTATCTAGACCTGTGGTTCATTGTATGCATGTATGTGTTTATTTATGTATTAAGATAAATTCACCCTTAATGTGTACAATTCCATGGTCTTTTGTATATCACAAAGTGGTGCAGCCACTGAATTAATTCTAGAACATTCTCATTACACACAAAAGAAACCCTCAGTTCATTAGCAGTCACTCTCCACTTCTTTTTCCCACAACTTGGCAACCAAACTGATCTACTTTCTGTCTCTGAATTTGCCTATCCTAGATGTCTTGTATCAGTGTACTCATACAATATGTACACTTTTGTGTCTGACTTTTTCACTAATCCTGATGTTTGCAAGGTTCACCCATGTTTTAGCATGTATTAGCACTTCATTCCTTTTTATGGCCGAATACTACTCTACTGTATAGATATACCACATTTTGTCTTTCCATTTGTCAGTTGGTGGACATTGGGTTGTTTCTATGTTTTGGCTATTATGAATAATGCTGCTGTGAATATTCTCTCTTTTTCTTCTTTAACTGAACTGTTTGAGATAAAGTACCAACTTCATGGCCCTTTACCCCTAAGTTCTTCTGCATGCCTTTCCCAAGTATAAGGACTTTCCTTTTCGTAACTACAGTGTAATTATCACATTTAGGAAATTTATCATTGATATAATACTGTTATCTAGTATACAATTCACATTCAAATTTCACTGATTTAATTAGTGATTTTAAATATCTTAAACAGATGTTTAAAAATTACAGATTTTTTTATTAAGGTGAAATTCACCTATCATAAAATTAACCATTTAAAGTGGATAATTTGGTGGCATTCATAAAATGAAGTAGAAAGTATTTTTTTTCCTTTTTTATTTTTTGGAGGAGATTGGCATTAATTTTTCTTGAAATGTTTGGTAGAATTCTCTAGTGAAACCTTTTGGCCAGGAGATTTTCTGTTCAGGAGACTTTTAGTTATGAATTCAGTTTTTTAAATGATTTCAGTAATACTCAAGTTATCTGTTTCATCTTGGTTGAGTTTCAGTAGTTTGTGGGTTTTGAGGAATTGGTCCATTTTTTGGTAAATTGTTCAGTTTATGAGTACTAAGTTGTTTGTAGTATTCCCTTGTTATCCTTTTGATGGCTGCAGGACCTAAAGTGATATTGTTTCATTCCTGATGTTGGAGAGATAGGTCTTCTCTCTTTTTATCTTTGTCAGTATTTCTAGAGGTGTATCTATTTTATTAATTTATTTTTTAAACCAGCTTTTTGCGTCGTTGATTTTTTTTTCCTGTTGTTTTCATTGTTACTGATTTCTGTTCTTTTATATTTCCTTCCTTCTGCTTGCTTTGGGTTTCTTTTTTTTCTTCTTTTTCTACTTTGTTGAAGTAGGAAATTAGATTACTGATTTGAGCTCTTTCTTCTTTTCTAATATAAACTTAGCACTGTCAGTTTCCCTCTCAGCATTGCTTCAGCTGTGCCCCATATATTTTGATATGTTGTACTTTCATTTTCATTCATTTCTAATGTATTTTTTAAATTTATTGTGAGATTTCCTCTTTGACTGACAAATTATTTAGAAGTGGTTCTTTAGTTTCCAAGTGTTTGGATGTTTTCCTGTTATCTTTCTGTTATTGATTTACAGTTTGATTCCATTATGGTCAGAGAACATGCTCTATGATTTTAATCCTTTAAATTTGTTGAGGTTTATTTTATGGCCCAGGTGGATATTTTTCTTGGTGGATATTCAGTGAGCACTTTAAAAAAATTTATTCTGCTCTTGTTGGATGAAGTGTTCTATATATGTATATATCAATTAGACCCTGTTGATTGATTTTACTGTTCACTTCTATATCCTTGTTGATTTTTTGTATAGAGTTCCACCCATTACTGAGATAGGGTATCAATGCCTTGAAGTATTATTGTGGCTTGGCTATGCTGGTTTCCTCATTTCATCTCTATGAGTTTTTGTTTCTTATATTTAAGGCTCTGTTGTTTGGTGCATACACATTTAGAATTGTTATGTCTTCCTGGTGGATTGATCCTTTAATCATCATGTAATGTCCCTCCTTGTTTCCAGCTATTTTCTTTGCTCTGAAGTCTACTCACTGGATAGAATATAGCCACTCTGCTTTTATTTTTAATTAATGTTTGCACGGTATATCTGTTTTCAGCCTTTTACATTCAGCCTTTGTGTTTGAAGAAAGTTTCTTACAGACGGCATATTGTTGGGTCTTTTGTTAATGCATTCTGCCATATTTTGTGTAGGTCTCAGCCTACTAATGCTGTTGCCTGGGAATGCCTGGGGGCACTTACCTGGGCCAGTGTTGTGGCTGGACCAGCCCTCGTGGTTCTTATTAGGATTGCAAGATGCACCTCAGCAACAAGCATCAGAGAACAAGCAAGGTTTTATTGCTCACAGGTCCTGACATGACATGTCTCAGGCCACACATTGAGGTCACAGGAAGAGAGATGGGTAGGGGGCTCTAGGTCATCCCTGGGCTTCTTCCTTTATTGGGGTTGAGGGTGAGGTGCCTAGGGTCTCATGGGTTCACTCTTTATTGGTGAATTTAAAACATGAGAGCGGGAATTAAAGTGCACAAAAGGAAAAGCAGGGTCACTCTAATGATCAGTTATGTAGGTCACCCACGGCTTTCTAAAAGGGGAACTTCATGGATGGTGGCCTGGTTCTTTATCTAGTTGTGTAGCTGGCAATATGTTTATTCAAGATGGATGTCTTTGGAGTGGATGCCTCAGCAATCAAAAGCTTATTATCAGGTACTTATATTACGATTTAAAAAAAAACAGTCAGGTACTTACACTACAGCCAATCTCAGTTAGTTGGTATATTTAGACCGTTTATATTAAAGGTAAATACTGATATTTTACGGCTTAAGTCTGCCACTGTGTTGTTTTCTGTATGCTTCCTCCTTTTCTCTTTTCTTACTTTTCTGTGTGTTTTTTTGAATATTTTTTATTCCATTTTAATTTATTTATAATGCCTGAGTATATCACTTTATACAGTTTGCTTAGGTGTTGCTCTAGGTATTACATTATACACACATAACTTTTCCCAGTCTAACGATATCAGTGTTTTACCAGTCCACGTGAAGTGTAGAAACTGTATTTCCATTTAGGTCCCTTTACCTTCCCCAATTTTTAAATATAATAGTATTTCCTCCACATGGGGCTACTCCATTTTGGTGAAACTGGAAGCCCATATGCTTGTCTTTTATCTGTCACCTTTACTGAATTATTCATTAGTAGTTCTTCATTACTTCTAGTAGTTGTCTTGAATTCTACATATAGTTATATCTTCCACAGAAATGACATTTTCATCCCTTTCTTTCCTGTATTTATACTTTTCATTTATTTTTATTTTATTGCCAGGCAAAAAGTTGAATCTGTTTTTTCTATTTTTCAACACCAGCAGTGACTCTGTATCTTTTCACTTTATCTATATAAAATGAGAGATTTACTTGTACTTTGCCCCTCTGCTTCTAAGGTTTTGTGATACAGTCTGGATGTTTTAAGTCTAAATTTTTATCTGACTACCCATGGTTTTCTTTTTTTTTTTTTTTTTTTTTTTTTTTCCGGTACGCGGGCCTCTCACTGTTGTGGCCTCTCCCATTGTGGAGCACAGGCTCTGGACGCGGAGGCTCAGCGGCCATGGGTCACGGGCCCAGCCACTCCGCGGCATGTGGGATCTTCCCGGACCGGGGCACGAACCTGTGTCCCCTGCATCGGCAGGCGGACTCTCAACCACTGCGCCACCAGGGAAGCCCTTCATTTTTCTATATGATCTGTCTTTAGGGCCTCTCTGACTTCAGCTCCAGCTCTCCCCCTCATTCCATCTACTCCACCAATAATGACCTTTTTGCTTTTCCTTTAGCACATCAGGGCCTGCTTCTGTCTCAGGCCTTTGCATTTGTTGTTCTCTCTGCCTGAATTGCTTAGCTTTCTCACCTTCTAAAAGGTCTTTACTGTCATGTCACATTCTCACTAAGACCTTCCCTGGTCATCCCACTAAAGTTATAATCCGTCCCCTCCTCAAATCCCCCAGTTCTCTTCCTTACTTGGTTTTCTTTTCATAGCACTTATGACCATCTAATATACTATTTTATCTGTTAGCTGGTTTATTGTCTACTTCTCTTCATTAGAATATAAGTTCCATGAAGGCAGGAGTTTTTCTTTATTTTTCTATTTTCTATTTTGTTTTATTCCTGGTACCCAGAACAGAGCCTGGCACACGCAGGTCCTCAATAAGTCTTTATTTAAATAACTAATCTTCATCTATTTAGCATTTTCCTTCTTCAAGTTAGAACTCTCAGGCCAAAGGATGTGTTTTTTTATTAATAGTTCTTTGTACCTTTTGCCATATAACTTTCTTTTTTGTTCGCTTTCTTATTTATTTATACCAGGTAATACTTTTCATATGGTTTAAAATTCAACCAGTATAACAGGGTTTGTGTTGAAGAGTATTCCTCCCTCTTCCATAGTCAAGCACCCCATTCCTCTCCTCAAAAGCAACTAGCTTGGTCACTTTCTTGATACTTCTTAAAGAGATAGTCCCATAAGGCTTTCTGAAAAGTTGACAAAATATTTTACAATTGTCTGTCCAGAACAGTTCCTGTTTCTCTTTCTATTTGCTGCTGAATCCTTCTCAATAGGCAGTGTAAATCATTTTTGAGAGGATGTTACTGTCATGCTAGGTGCTGAGGGAGTGATACAGTGAAGAATTATTTTGCCCATGCTCTTGAAGTTCAAAATCCAAATGGGGTGGGAAGGTATCCACACTTACAAAGTAACACAGGATTTAGAAAGATCAAGATGATATATATGAAATGTCATGAACATTGAATTATTAATTGTTGAATGAAATCTAAGTGACAGATACCACGAAAATTAGTTCATCAAAGCAGAGAGTGACTACATTTATCAGAGAAGAATACATTGGTTTTGGATAATCTGAGAAGAGTGTAGAAGGGAAGGAGTATATTATACCTTCTGTGTGTGTACCAACATGATATTTATATACTAGGAATATATTTTTATGCCATGAGATTTTTCGAAGAGGAATAACAAAGTCCTCATCTTGTAGAGGAGAGATTATATGTGATTATGACAAAGTCAGTGAGAGGACTTGCTGTAAAAAAGTATCACATTCAGTGGGGATTCAGAGAGAGATCATAACCATTTGGGGATCAAGAAAATGTTTATAGGGAATTCATAATCAAGACAGAGCTTGAAAGATAAGTAATAATAAGCACAAAAGGATAACACAGTGGAAGACTCTAGTACAGGGGTTGGCAAACTATAGCCCTTAGGCTGACCACCTGTTTTTGTAAGTAAAGTTTCATTGGAACATAGTCATGCTCATTGGTTTATGTATTGTCTGTGACAGCTTTCACTCTGTAGTGGCAGAGTTGAGCAGTTGAGACAGATCACATAGTCTGCAAAGCCTAATTATTTACTACTTGGTCCTTTACAGAAAGAAAATTTGCTGTTCCCTACAAGTAGATAGGCTATGGGTGGGAAAGTATTATTGCTAACTATTAAAGAAATGAAAATGATATATTTATTATAGCTGGAGGGGGAAGTCAGTAATAGAATGGTGGGTGGCTAAAGAGGAGGTTATCTTTGAAGGAATTTAATAGGAAGACCATTACTAATAGAGAGGAAGCGAAGAGTATCTCTAGGCTGGAACAGTAGTTCATGTAGACATAGATGTGGTTTGTCCTTAATCATACTTCTCTAATCTTTCCCTTGCTAGCCAAGAAGGATCAGGAAGGTGGAGAAGAAAAGAAATCTGTGCAAAAGAAAAAAGTGAAAGAGTTAAAGGTGTTGGATTCAAAGACAGCCCAGAATCTCTGTGAGTAACTCTGTGATCTCAGCAATTTGAAATATGAAGGAGTTTTTCTAAGAGCTTAATTCTCGTGGATCCAGGGTCCCTTGATATGAAACTTCCATTTGTTAGTTCCAGGCATTGCATAGTAAATACCTGATATCTAATCCCTTCAATAGCACTGCAAGATTGTTAGCATCTAGTTTTACAGCAAGAAAATAAAGGCTAATAGGACTTTTAGGAATTTGCCTAGTCACATAGCAGGTAAGAGGCAGGTCTGGGAGTTGAACCTCATATTTTCTTATTTCAAAGCCATTACCATTTCCATTGCATCCACAGAAAATCTAACACAAATGTTCTAGGCACTGCACATTTCCTTCTTTCTCATTTTCTTTTAAGTATTTCCTTTAAAGGTGGGCACTGGCTTGACTTCCATTAAATCTAAAGTAACTTTGTGGTTTAGAATAAATAATGTAAATCCTGTACTTCTCAGAGTAGGATCAAGAACTTCAAAGAGTTCTGTTCTGAACTTGCTACCTATACTCATAACTCTGATTGGTGGCAAATTTCAGATCAGAAACTCCTCTGCAGAGTTGATATAGGTAGTATTTAATGATCAGAATGAATGTTCATTTTTTTGTTCATTTCAACTGTTGGTATCCCTACTTTATGTTGCATAATGAAGATTTAAATATTTGTTCAACAAATATTTGACTGTCTGCCAGGTTTCAGGCTCTATTAGGCACATACTAGGTGTGTGTTTCAGAGATGAAAGGGTATGTATTCCATAAAGCCCATTCATGATCCAGTGACATGGCTGTTGTCCCCATTTTACCAAGTGAGAAAACTAAAGTTCAGATGTTATGACTTGGCCAAGATCACACAGGTAATGAGGACACATACCCACAAGTATAGTCAGTGATATAATGAGAACAGTAAGCCTTTACAATTCTTGACTATATAATCTTAGATCATTGGCAACAGATATTACTAAATAGTGTCTGTAGGTAAGTCCTTTTATGGAAATTAAAGTGATGTGAGATAGTTCCTCTTCTCAAGATTATCTCTAGCAACATTAAAATGAGCAATTGTTATTTTAGAAAATGATAAAAGACTGTGGGGTAGTACATTGTTATTTCCAGTTGAATGATATCAATATAGGAAACAGAATTTAGGAAGAGAATTGAGATTAGGAGGGTCTAGGTGTTATTTAGTGATTCAGTGATTATTAAGTGCCTCTTACATGGTGAGGATGCAAAACTAAGTAAGGTAGTCCCTATCCTCGTGAGCCATATGTCTGGTAGAGACAGAAAAGTAAATAATGGTTATAGCACAAGTTGGTAAGTGTCATTATGGAGGTGTGCCAGGAAGCTTATGAGAGCACTGGGCAAGGGGGCATCTAAATCAAGTGGGAGGAGGACTGGAGAGAGCTCAGGCATCCGAAATGAAGTACTACTTGAAACCGTTCACAACAAACTAAATGAAGGGTGAGGGCTGGCTTGTTTCAGGCAGAGGGGTCAGCATGTATGAAGGCACAGAGGCATGTGTGCAGTTCAAGAACTGCAAGTAGTTGAGTACAGCTGAGTAAAGGCCGTATGTGGGGGAGTGGTGGTTGAAGAAGCTTTCAAGAAATAGACATAGAGGCTAGATCATAAAGAAGTCTGATAGGCTTAGGCTAAGAAGTATGTATTTTATCCTAAAAACTGTGAAAGTTATTGGAGGGATTTTAATCAGGAAAGTGAGTGATACAACCCTATGTAATTTGGGGGAGGGCTACGTCAGCAGTGATTATGAGGCCGGATTGCTAGGGTAGGGGAAGACTCTAGGCAGAGAGATGTGTTATGTTATGGCTTTAAACTAGGCGAGAGGTGATCAAGGCCTGAAACTAAGTTGTAAGAATGAATAGGAAGAAGATACTAAGAAGATAGAATTAATGGAACTTAGTGATTGATAGAGGGGATAAAGGAGATGTTTTCTTGGGTTAAGATCACTCTATAGAGAGTGGTACCACTTATTGAAATAGGAAAATCCAGCAGGAGCAGATTCTGTCTTTTGTGGGAGAAATGGTGGACATGAGTGAGAGATGGCAGAGTGGTAGGTAGGAATGATTGATTTAATTTTAGGATAGAATTTAAGGTTCCTGTGGGAATCCTCCAACAGGATGGGTGTATTAGGCATTTGGGTATAGAAATCAGGAGGAATGTCTGGCTGGAGATAAGAATTTAAGAGATAGTATATGAGTCATAGTTGAAGCCAATAATTTGCTTTGAAGGTCATTAATATTTGGGGGGGCAAGTAACATAAAGGGGAGACTTCAAAGGAGGCTGGAAAGGAACAGCAAGAAAAATAGTCTGACATAGTCTAAGAAGTGGGAGTCGTAGTCAAGTAAAATCAGGACAGGACAAGTGTCTTTTGGATCTGCCATTAGGAAAGCCAGTGACCTAGGCAGGAATAATTTTAGTATAGCCTAAGTGTTAAGAACAGAAGCTCTGGAATCCGTTTGTATTTAAATCCTGGCTCCAACCCTTACTAGCAGTGTGACCTTGGACGGGTAGCTTAACTTCTTTAAGTATGTTTCCTTTTCTGTCAAATGTGGTTAATAATACAAACTTATACATTATTATAGATAGGGTTAAATAAGATATATATGTAGATTGTGTTTAAGATACTAGGTCTTACATGGAGTATACACTCAACAAATGATTGTCATCTTTTCACTGACTTTGTGGGGACAGAAGAATTAAGGAGAATGTGGAAGCAAGAATAGACTGTTACATTTTTAGAATGTTATAAAGTGAAGGAAAGAAGGAAGTTGGTAATTAAGAATGTTGCATCAGGGAGGATTTTTTTTTTTAAGATAGGAAAAACTTGAACGTGTATATCGTTGTCCCTCGGTATCTGTGGGGGATAGTTTCCAGAACCCCCCTCATATACCGAAATCCATGGGTGCTCAAGTCCTTTATATAAAATGGTGTAGTATAGTTGGCCCTCTGTATCCACAGATGGGGAAGGCCCACTGTATATGCTGAAGGAAAAGGTCCTTAGGGCTACCTGTTCTATTGAAACACGAGAAAAGGATGAGTATATGGATATAGTTCTGCTAAGCTTACGTAAAGAAGTGTCGGCACAAGTTTTCTTCTAGATGATTCCAAAATAGCCCTTACTCGAGCCTTTTCTAGTCTGGTTCCAACTGAGGGCCCCCAGTGCTCAGTTTATAAGTGGCATGAGAGAAAGCTTAGCAAGTAATTTGACCGATGGCTTCAATTTTTCTCAGTAAAAAGCAGCAAGGCCTTTTTAGAACAAATGGGGAAGTGGCAGGACATTTGGGAGAATGGGGATATTTTATGTGGAGGAGCTGCCAAGAGAGCCAGGAGAGCGTGGAGTAGGGACACACAGAAGGATTCCCCACCATCACCGGTGCCACTTCAGATTCGTAGAATCTGATCTGCAGTGTTCATCAGCCCAGGTGTAAGAGGAGAGATATGAGATGGCTGAGTTAACTAAGGACTGGAAGGAGAAGGAAACGAGAATAAGAATAGTAGTAATAATAGAATGGGAGTGAAAGGGTAGACTACAGGGTCTAGGTTAAACAGAGAAAGCAAAGTAGAACTGAGACATTCAGAGAAAATGGAATGGTCATCTCTCTCGTGGGAGAGAGCGAGCGCGCAGCAAGAGAGCACTCTGATGAGACTGAAGAGTCAATTTAGGGATAAGTGAGAGAGCTGAAAGGATGGGAAGTGTTTGTTGGGGAATGGGATGTGGCAATTTAAGAATCAGAGCATTTCAAGGCAGTGGCAGCTTTGAGGATGGAGTCAAGGGAGTGAGGAACTAAAATAGAACAGGGTGAACATTTTTGATGTATATATAGAGAGAGATCAAAGACTTCCTGTGTGAGCAAAGACAAGGTGTTTGTAGAATGTCGTGCTTGGAACAGTGTGGCTGGCGTGTGACATAAATGTGGGGATTCGTGGGAGGGGAAAGCGGGGAGGTGGGAACCTTAAACACTGAGCTCAGGAACTTGGAGCTTAACTATACAGGCAGTGGGGAGCTGGTGGAGGTTTCAGATCATGACTTTAAGAGAGCACTCCCAGGAAGGTTGTCCAGAGTAGGTTTGTAGGGTGGGCTGGAAGCGGGAAGAGACTGAGAAGAACATGTCTTTGTATCTCATTTCCTGGCAGCAATCTTTTTGGGTTCCTTCCGCATGCCCTATCAAGAGATTAAGAATGTCATCCTGGAGGTGAATGAGGCTGTTCTGACTGAGTCTATGATCCAGGTAAGGAGCAAGGTCGTTCTGGAGCTGGCTCTTTGCATTGCTATACACTAGCTCTGTCTCCTCTCTGCCTAGACGACGAGGACTCTGTAAGCATCGTTGACTTAAAGAATGCTGGCTTTATATAAGCTTCCATCTCTCTGGTGATCAGGTTATTTCTGGTATATTTTTCAAAAGTCCTGCCATCTCACTAGCTGCCTCCCCCACCACCCCCTGCCCCAGCCCGTGTCTCCTTCTTAGTGGTCCTTGGGCAGAGCGAGGGACTGACAGGAGGCTCAAGTTGTCAGCTCATCCCCCTCAAACTTAGACAGTCCCTTCTGTCTTGCAGAATCTCATTAAGCAGATGCCAGAGCCAGAGCAGTTAAAAATGCTTTCCGAACTGAAGGACGAATATGATGATCTGGCTGAGTCAGAGCAGTTCGGCGTGGTGGTGAGTGAGGCCTGTGGCACAGACTCTTCTCTGACCCCCGCTTCCCCGAGAGCATCCGGGGCACTTGCTCCTGGCCTCTTGTCTATTCTGAACCCATCTTTCTCTCTTTCTCCTCCCTACCCTGGAACTCAGATTCTGCCATAGGAGGCTTAAGCCTGTATCTTCTTCTTCCTTTCCTCTCTTCTCTGTTGGCTATAACGGAACTGCTTGTCTCTCCCCAGATGGGCGCTGTGCCCCGCCTGCGGCCTCGCCTCAATGCCATCCTCTTCAAGCTGCAGTTCAGTGAGCAAGTGGAGAATATCAAGCCAGAGATTGTTTCTGTCACTGCCGCATGTGAGGAGTTGCGAAAGAGCGAGAACTTCTCTAGCCTCCTGGAGATTACCTTGCTTGTTGGAAACTATATGAATGCTGGTTCCAGGAATGCTGGTGCTTTCGGCTTCAATATCAGCTTCCTCTGTAAGGTGAGCTAGGGGGTTAGAGCAGGACGTTGGAAGGGAAGGCTGTGGCCTCTAGGAGCCCAGTGTGGCAAACTGCTGTCGGCCTGAGGTGGTCGTGGGCGTGTCAGGACTCACCATTTCTCCTCTTCCCCCAAGCTTCGAGACACCAAGTCCACAGATCAGAAGATGACGTTGTTGCACTTCTTGGCTGAGTTGTGTGAGAATAACCATCCCGAGGTCCTCAAGTTTCCAGATGAGCTTGCCCACGTGGAGAAAGCCAGCCGAGGTGAGGCAGATTGGGGTGAAGCTAGAAGGCGGTTCCAAGCCCCAGAAATCTCTGCACGGGGTAGGGAAAGAAGACTCAGTCTAGATTTTAGATCATTTTCAGTTCAGACAATTTTAAGGAACGGGAGAGAGCACAGGCATGATGTCTAAGCCACAGGGAGGAGTATCGGGCAGAAGAGAGGTCTCCATGTACAGAAGTGGGAAGCACTCTTTCCCTTCTTAGGGAAACACCAGACACCAAAAAACAACTAGAAGAAAGGCAGGTATTTTTAGTTTAAGTCAACAGTTTTTCTCATTCAGAAAGCGTAGACTGGATTAGCAAAAACCAGGCCTCACCGTCCTGGGACTAGGCAAAGAAAAAGCAGCATTCAGTAGAAATGGGAACAGATTTCTGCCCACCCTCTATATTTCTGTGTAAGGTCTCCTTCCTCCCAAACCCTGTTCTCTAAAATAAATGAGACCAAGATCCCGGGGGATTTCATAGATTCTTGTTAAATTAAATGAAGCCTCTTTTCTCTTCTTAGTATTGTACAGCTTATGCAGGCTGGAGGTTTAATCATCAAGTAATTTATAGTTTCACTGAAAAGCTGTGTGAAACAATTAGAGAGCACGTGAGAGGACTAAAATAATTAAGTACCAGCTGGATGTACAGACTGGAGCAGTGCCCTGAAGAACAGAATAGGGTTTTGAGACTGGAGGTAGTAAAAGCTCTTGCTGTCTGTTTTTGTGTCTACTTTAGTTTCTGCTGAAAACTTGCAAAAGAACCTAGATCAGATGAAGAAACAGATTTCTGATGTGGAACGTGATATTCAGAATTTTCCAGCTGCCACAGATGAGAAAGACAAGTTTGTTGAAAAAATGACCATATCCTTTCTTGAAAGGAGGGAGTTGCCCCCAGGAAAAAAAAGAACTTCCCGTGGGGGGCCAACAGGATAGATACGATGATACACAATTTTTCCTTAAAAAATGGTTTTTCATTAAAAAATGTTTTTTCATTAAATGCATAGTTCTTGAAAGCATTCTCATTGTTGTGGTTTGCATCAAACCATGCAGATAAAGTAAAAGTCTCCCTTGAGACCTTGCCCTCTGCCCCATCTCCCCACCTGCCAGACACACACACCCCATACTACACACACATACATATTCCCTTCTCCCTCCCCTTCCCAAAGATAACCACTGTCACTGGACTTCTCTCTGATTTGCACCCTAATGAATGTATTTTAGTAAAAATTGCACTGTACTGCTTTAGCACTTAGTATGTTTGGCCCTGTTTCCGTAGCAGTATATGCAGAACAGTCTCTTTTTAAACTGCCACTTCCTGTTCTTTAGGAATACCGTAGTTTATGGTTTCCCATTCCCGTTTGGATGTTTAGATTGCTTCTGGGTTTTGCTGATGCGCCGTGTTGCGCATCCTTGTGCCTGCCAGTACACATCTGTGAGTCGTCCTCAGGGCTAGAGAAGTGGCTCTGCTTCCTTGTGTTGGTTCTTTACTCTGGCTGCACAGCTTTGTGAAGGATGCACAGGAACAGTATAACAAGCTGCGGATGATGCACTCTAACATGGAGACGCTCTATAAGGAGCTGGGCGAGTACTTCCTCTTTGACCCCAAGAAGGTGTCTGTGGAAGAATTCTTCATGGATCTGCACAACTTTAAGAATATGTTTGTGGTAAGCAGGGTATACCTGCCGACTGAAGCTTTCGTGGACCTTTCTCACTTTCCACTGGGTTCATGTTGGTTGGTGGTGGGTGTGTACATGTGTGAGTGCATACGTGCCCACGTGTTCATTTTCTCCCCCACAGCAAGCAGTCAAGGAGAACCAGAAGCGGCGGGAGACAGAGGAGAAGATGCGGCGAGCAAAACTGGCCAAGGAGAAGGCAGAGAAGGAGCGGCTGGAGAAGCAGCAGAAGAGAGAGCAGCTCATAGACATGAATGCTGGTAAGAAGCGAAGGCGAAGGGCCGATGGGTTGAGACAGGAACGTTTGGAAGGCTTCTCTGTCTAGAGTCTAGAGGCCAGAGAACAGCTCATGTCTGAGCTCAACTGCTGGCAAACGATTTTTGGCAGCCTTCTTCCTCCACGATCCTGATGCTGGACTTTAACCCCGACTCCGTTACATGCACGTTCCAGTGCTCGACTCTCAGTTTTTTCCCTCCTTTGCTGGTTCTGCATTATGTCTCATCTCCCCAGTGATTTAGTATTGTTGTAACATGTACTCTTGCCTTCTGCCTGTCCAAAAATTACCCCGTCCGGTTTTCATACCCTCTAGTACATCTTTTGTTCTTTTTCCCCAAACTGTTTTCCTGGCCCTGCTCCTGTCTTTTAATGGCTTGCCTTCGCTTTCTGCTTATTTCACTAAGTATTGTGTCCCCAGTACCTCAGCACAGTTGTACACACCTATCAGATTGTAAATGGATTGAACTTCTGGAAAAGGGGGCAGGGGAGCTGGCCACCCTCTTCTTTCTTCAGCAGAATCTCTATTTCACTCTCAGAAGCATGTCTTTGTTGAAACATATGGCCTCAATTACTGGCCCTCTGTTTCCTGTTTCTGCTTCTTTCCTGCTGCCGACTCCCTGCCCCTCTCTGGCTGCTCTCTCTGCGGGCAGCGGAAATCCAGCATCCATTGCACACAGCCCTGAGCTGGTGCCACCCTTCTTGAACCTGAGGGGCTACGAGCCATCTAAGTAAAGAGGTTCTCTGGGCTGCTGGGTCTGGCAAGAATCCATGCTTTGCTGAGCACGAGTGGTGAGGGCTGCTCTGACACTCCAGCTCCCGGGGACTTCTCTCTGTGGCACGATCAGGGACCTGAGGCAGCAGAACTGCCTGCATTTCTGTCTTTTCTTTATATTTTTTGGGGAAGCAGTTCCCCTGCCCTTACTCCAGTTGTATATAAGCCACAAACTTTGCTCTAGTAATGCCATTAAAAAAGCCCACACCAAGTATCCTTCACCTTCCCCCTTTCTCCCCAGGCCTCTAGGCTTTGTCCCCAGTTAATGTGTAGGACGTAATAGGGATAGGTGGAGTCCAGCTGATTTGTGGGAGTCCAGCTGATTTGAAGGCTGCACACAGTCGTCAGGCAGCGCAGGGGACCCTGCCCTGGTCCATGTTCCCAAGGGCAAGCAGATGAGGTTGGAATGTAGGGCAGCTGCACTGGTGGTGTTTGGCCAGCAGGCGGCACTGGGAGCAGTGAGCCCAGCCTTGTGGCTGGCAGCCTACGGGCTCCTAGGGATTTCACAGTTTCAGATTTCACTACCCTTAGCTGTTGCCATGGAAACGGAGTGGGCTGGAATAAGAATTCTACATTAACTCTTTGTATTCCAACCAGAAGCTCCTCTTAGATGCAGAGCTGACTTCCGGAAGATGCAGCCACTGGGGGCAGTACTTAAGTGAAATACACTCTTGATCAGTGGTCTCTCCTCTTTCCTCAGCCCTGCTCTGAAACTGAAACCAGGCTTTCCGTGAGAGGTTTATGTAAATTGGAGTGAAACACTTCAGGATAAAGAGAGAGTGATATAGTTCTTTATTAATGTCATAATCCTGGTCTCTGTACGTATCCCAGTCTTGCAGTCAAGCAGGTCTACACTTTTCTGTGCTAGTTCTGGTGGGGGTGGGAAGGGAGGAGGGCACTGCAGGAAAATTATGCAAGGTTTGCAGTGGTTGGTAACCAGTGAAACCTTTTGTTTTAACCATTTTCAAACAGACACGAGTAAACATGGGCTGTGAGACTTGAGGTTGAGCCCTCCATGTGCTCCAAGCCCCGAGAAGCTGTGGGCGCGGGCAAGCAGTTCAGTAGCAATGCATTTTTTGTGGGGCTCAACACATGAGTGCTACTCGGGCTGAAGAGCTTACATCTCTGTTTTTGTTCATGACAGAGGGCGATGAGACAGGTGTGATGGACAGTCTTCTGGAAGCCCTGCAGTCAGGCGCAGCATTCCGGCGGAAGAGAGGACCCCGTCAGGGTAAGTCAGCAAGTGGAGCCCAGCCTGTGTGTTGAAGGAAGGCAGTGAGGCCTCTCTGCTCCTGGTCCTGCTTGTCTTGGGCTAATGAGCAGGTAATGATGTTCTGAGGGTTTAGAAACTTCCCCACAATAGTCCCTGCATCTAGAGTGGATTACCTAGTCCTCTTCCAACCATGTTAGAAAGTGCTGACTTGGAGAACTAGGACTTGAGGGACTGACAACAGATATTACATTTGATTATTCTTGTATCTCTCCTCATTCTTGAAGCAGAAACGTAGAATAAGCAAACCACTGTGCGGGACACAGAGATTTGAGTAGGCGTTTGTGTATATGAACAAAAAATTTGATGTAAATTCAAAACTGTACATTAGATGTAGGAATACAAAGAAAATAAGTCAAGAGTCCTTACTCTCAGCTTCACAAGCAGGAGAGAGAGAGAGAATAGAAAGTATAGAATCCTATAGAGAGAAGGCTAGGCGTCATTCTCCCCAGATGTAAGAATGTAGAGGAGCATCTCAACCGAAGGATTGTGCTGTGTCTGAAACCTGCCTTTTTCTTGGGTGTAATTGGCCTCCACCGCACTTGCCTTCCCCGTGTACTCCCCCGCAGCCTCCTCTCCCGACCTTCAGAAGATTTAAGTGGATTATGTTGAGCCAGAGCCTCTAAGAAGAATTATGGGGATAGGAGGACAAATGATCCAGGCATTAGTATGGGGAAGGATCAACGGTTAAACTGCCTTTGAGGGAAGTATATAGTGGCCAAGAGACTGGTCCAGAAGAAGGTATGGCCAAAGCTCCTCCTCATGACCTGCGCCACTGAGTCTGGTGAAGGCCCTTTGGGGCTAGTCATGACGGCTTCTTTCCTAGGTGTTGAAGGGTGGGCATTACAGAAAGGGCAGCATTAAGAGTTTGTACTTCTGAGGTGGTTTAAGCTATGTTCCCTATTCCCTGGCTGGTGCGTTCTGTAGGCCTGTGTGATAGGAGCTTCACTTCAACGTTATTGTACAGATGAGTTGTGTGGTTTGCTTTGGACACTGCTTAGCTATTAACAGTGGTATCTGTAGGACCTGTAGTACCCGTCACAGCCTGTAAAGGTGACCTTATGATCAAGGGTATGGAGCATGTTAGCCCACACAGAGTCAGTGTCCTGGCCCAGACGTTGTAGATCACTATGAGTTTCTTCGTGAATGGCTGACTGCCTGCTTCTGCCAATACTCTGAATACCCAGAGGGAAATTCCCTCTGAGGGCTCTTCTGTAGGACTTCAGAACCTGCCCCAAACAGAAGAATCCCTCATTACAACTCTGACCTATTTCCTGGCATCCTCTGAGTACAGGCTTTCTGGAGGGGAGGAGAGGTGAGTGTGATCGACTTAGGTCTTTCTGGGATAGCGTGTTTAGTCGTGTAGATCTAGGTTTGGGCAGAGTATGAAGCAAGTGGTATTTTTGGTGTGTTTAGTCTTTAGAGATTGTTGCGACATTGTTTCCTCCCCACCATATAAGGTGATGTGGCCTGACGTTAAGCGTTTCTAGATAAACAAAAATACAGTGCCTCTTCCTATTTTCCTCTATCCTCTCAGCTAAGTGCCAACCTTCACTGGACTTTTGGTGGGGAATTCCCTTTTAAGCTTCTTCCTGTAGAACTAAACCAGAATCCCAGATGCTTCCTGGACACAGGCAGCCAGACATCAGTGGCTTCCCTCTACTGGAGAGGCCTCATTCTCCACTTCTTCCCAAGTGAGAAACCAGGACTTACAGGCCGAGGAAGCAGGGATTTTGTTAGAACCTAACCTTTCAGCAGAGGACCTGGGTCAGTCAAAGTGCTGCTTCCCAGTGCAAGAAGGACTAGGAGATTCTGAAGCAAAAAGAAGGTGAAAATGAGAACTACGTACTTTTAAAATTGGCTCCATCTTGTATCCTTATCTTTCTGGGGTCACTAAACACACCGAACATATCTGGGAGAATCAGGGGAGACATTTCTAGTTACCCTGGTAACCCCTGCAGACATTGGTACATTCATTTCCGAGAAAGTGACATGGCCTTCCATTAAACATAAACAGAAGGCCAGGCATCACAGTAGAGTGCAAAGAGCATAGGACTAGGTAGGCATCAGAAGACCCAATGTCACATCCAACTGATGCTGCCTAGATTACCTGAGACAAGTTTCTGGGACTCAATTTCTTCACGTCTAAAATGAGAGTTGGGCTAGAGTGGTCTCCAGGGCCCTTTACAGCTTTAGTATTTTTTTTTTTTTCTACCGTGACAGTAGGATTAAGAGGAGAAGAAAAGAAAGAGGCTGGACCCAGAAGGCCACATTGTAAAACTATAAAGGTTTCCCTCACTGGCTGCCGGACTTAGCTGGTCCACCCAGTGCCTGGCCGTCTCTGACTGTTCCTGCTGACTGATTTTGAGCTAAAAAACCGAAGCACTATCATGCAGGTCTGCCTCACAGCCCTCCTCCGTCCCAGGAAGGCAGCTGTCCATATTGAAAGACACAGCCTTTGCCCTGGGATTTAAAGGAATGTTTAAAAAACATCTTCTGGTCTCTGGAGACCTGAGGGAGTGACCAGTATACAAAGACCCATTGAGGGGTTGGAAGAGGAGCGTTACTATCAGGGCTGGTTCATTAAAAGTGACATGTAAACTGCTGTGATCTGCAGGGTGTGGGAGAACAATGCTTGGAGTGTCAAGGGGAAGAATCCATGTGATTGTATTAGAGCTGCTATTTCAGGCTGACGATTGAGTCAGCTTGTGGTTTTAATGACTCAACTTTATCTCCATGTCTGAATTGTGGCTCCTTATATACAGGCCATCTGCTCACTGGGATAAAAGTCGAGGAAAGAAAGAAATTCATCTCCCTCTCCCTTTCCTTCCCTCTGCCACTTCCCAGCTTCCAGCTAAGCTCTCCCTACACTGATAGAACCTTAGAGGTGGGACCAGCGCTGAAGCCCTCCAGTGATTAGCATCTCACCTTCTCGTAGGTAACAGGTCTTGAGACCCAGATAAGGTCTTGCCAAGATCTACAGAACTGGCTAATGATAGAGCCAGAACTGTAACCCACTGTTGTGAATCCAAGTCCAGGAATATTTCCACTAAGCCTATGTGAGGAGCAGGAGATGACAGCGAGCCCTCTGTGTGGGCCAGAAATGCTCTTTCATACCTTCCAGCAAGGAGAGCCCTGGACATGGTGAAATTGCTTCAGGGAGTTTTCCAGCGACCACCTGTCTAGAGAGGTTAAGAGTATATCCTCTACCACCACTATTTCTCCCTCCACTTCTGTAAAAATAGGACAGGAATTATAATTAGGAGTGTTGTAGACAATAATGAGTTCTTTAGGATGGTAATGATTGCCCCATCTGTCCTAGTTTCCTCTTCCCTAAGGAAGCTTATTAACAAGAGTACTTCCTCCTTAGTAGTAGTTCCTAGCCTGTGTGTTATAAATATCTTTTTTCCAAATCATTAACCTTTTTCTAATTCATCCATACTAGTGTTACATGTCTGATTTCGCTGGTGTTTTTATCTAGCTCACCCCTAACTTCTAGAAATCTGGCCTCAGAGAGCTTTGGCCAATGTTTCAAGATTGTTCCCTTTTCCCCACAGTCTGTGGGACTACTAGGAGTTAATAATCCTCCCTGGTCCCGTAGAATCAAAATATGTTATCTGCTTCTGTGGCTACTTTTCATCGTCGTAACAAGTACCCAAGTTAGGGAAAGGCTGGGAGAGGTTGTCTCCTGCATAGTCAAGCTGTTCAGCATAACTGTGGCCCTGAAGCCAGAGTGGCAGCCAGGATTCCTCGATTCTCTTCCCAGTTCCAACGAGAGTTTTTCTCTTTTCTGATTCTGACCTTAGGCCACATCAGGTCCATGCCTAGTATACCTACCTTCTAGGCTTAAAAGGGAAATTCTGGTCTTTCCTGACTTACCATCCACTCAGGTTTTATGCAATCTGCAATGCATCAGAAGCTTTTTGAATCTAGGAAAATACAGAGACGTGCTTGATTAGGTACAACTGGTATCTTCTCAGTTTTAGAGGAAGAAACCAAAGAGAGAAACAGCTGAAGACACTTCACACTTGTACTTTGACTTTTCCCATGTTGTCCAAGACAGGTGTTCCTGAAGACCCAGTGTTCCTTTTCCCTGGGTCCAGAGTCAGAAATTATTTTAACATATACTTACCCCTTGAGTCACACACACACAAATATAGTTGGAATATTTTCTCACCTGCTCCTGACTGAATTCAAAGGAGCAGCAAAGTGATAATCAAGCCACTGCCTCTTCTGGACATGACAAGTAGGGTCCTAGAGAAGGGAGCATTCCAGAAAAAGAGCAGAAACTCAGCAGGTCTGAGGAAGATTTTGCTGGAGATAGGAGACCATCTTAGTCGCACTCCTACGCACCCCTTTCCTCCCCCGTCCGTCGCTGAGGCATCACCACACGTTCATAATCCGAGGAGTGGTTTGTGTGAAACCCTATAGTCTTGGTCACACACCTTCCCCCGTAACCAGATGAGCCCTGTGCCTGCCAGCCAGGGTCTTCACTATTCTTTCTCCTCTTGGTAGACAATCCTGCGTGTCCCTGGGAGGAGGAGGAGGAGACCTGTAAATTGGTAACCTGTGGACGTGCTGTGTGCTTCCAGCTGACCCGCGGGTAGCCTCTGCCGTGTGAACACAGTGGCTCTGGGTCATGTTTCTGCAGAGGCTGACAGCCCTGGTGAAGACCTGGGCCCTCTGACCCTGTCTGGCTTCCGTCCCAGCCAAAGCTTTTTGCTGGTCTCAAGAAGGCAAAGTGGACACTTTGTTCACTGACCCTTCTGGACCTCTTCCTTCCTGCTCGTGCCCTGCCGCTGCCCTGTCCTGCATTTAGGAGTGCTGGCCTTCTCTCCTCTGTCTCTGCTTCTTTAAGGTTTAGGCACTGCTTTCTCCACCCAGCTTTCCCATGACCCAGCAAGCTGTTTTGTTTTTTGTTTGTTTTTTAATTGGATATAAATCACATACCTAAAATTCACCCTTCTAAAGTATACAATTTACTGGGTTTTTTTAGCATATTCACAAGGTTGTACAACCAGCACCACTAATTCCAGAACATTTCATGACCCTAAAAAGAAACCCCATACCCATTCTCCCCACGCCTAGGCCTGGCAACCACAAACCTACTTTTGTCTCTGGATTTGTCCATCCTAGAGATTTTACAGAAATGGAATTATGGCATCTGTGGCCTTTGTGTCCGGCTTCTTTCACCCCTGGCAGGCAGCTCTTTGGGACCTGCAGTCTCTCTGCACTGCTTGTAGGGCATGGGAAGAGGCAGAGAGCATGAGATGGGCATGGTCCCAAGGAACGGCTTTCTTGTTGAGGATACTGGGACCATAAATGTGGATTCCATGAATGAATATGAGTCTTGGGGATGACGCCCAGGAGTTAGGACAGTTAGGACAGAAACTCATGGGCTGATTGGTTCTTCTCTTCCTGTTTAGGGTGGCAACAGAAGCTTCACTACCCCTTAGCCCATTGGGCTAAGATTTCTTTGTAGGGTTCGTCCTGGCCATCCTTGACCCCAGCTCTGCTTTCCCTGACATACCTTTCACTACCCCTCCCCCTACACACACCCACACACACATATTGCACACCTTGTAGAGCCCTTGGCATTTGGATCATCGCTGCTGCCCTTGAAGAGGTGGAAAAGAGCTCAGCGTGTGGGCACGGCGAGAGAGAGGGAGGGTTGGTGGAACCCAGGCGAGTGTGGCATCATGTGACGTCAGTGCATGGCTGCAGCTCCTCTTTGCAGGAGTCCCTCTGGCCGCCTGCTAAAGGCCTTCCTCTGCTTGGGACAACCCTGCCCAGGGCTGACTGAAAGTGATTTTGGCCTAGGAGCTTCCTGAGAACTGCCAAGAAAACAAAAACAATACTGTTTACTAAGCTTGAGCCTGTTTACTTCCAACAACCCTCTGATGAGAAAACAGATTTTGAGTACTTCTCTCTTTACATTACACTGCTGATACTTGAACTCCGTTGTGTCTGTCTAGCTGTATTCAAACTTCTTATACTGCTTTTCACGCAGGAACTCAAGAGCTTGCTCTCCTACCTGTACCGTACTCTCATATTCCCTGCTTGCCCCCCTCCCCGCCGCAAAGGTATCTCCCATGTGTTCCTGGCTTTCTTCCCCTCCTTCTTCAAAAGAAGGGCCTCTGAACTGGACAGGGCCGCCATGTGTGCATGGCTTCTGGCCGAGTATCTGCCGTAGAGATCGATAGGGATTCGAAACTGGCCTTCCATGGATGAGATCTCTCATGTCTTCTCTTGCAGGCAACAGGAAGGTCGGGTGTGCAGCCATGTCTCAGCTAGAATCAGTGCTGACCAGGGACGATGCCATGACCTGTGTTCCTGCCAAGATGTCCAAGAGCGAGGAAGTCCCCACCATCCTTGAGGAGGCCAAGGAGTTGCTCGGCCGGGCAAGCTAAGCCAGGTCCTGGGGCCATGGCAGCTCCTCAGTGGAGCTCCAGACTGTCCCTGCCCTGCAGCGTGTGGGTGAAGGGTCACAGAGATATTCCTCTGCGGTGGCCACTCCCATCACCTTGACCCCATCTTTGTCTCCAGCCTGCTGCTCTCTGTACATCACACACAGCTTCAGCTGCCTGGAGGCCAGAAGGAAAGGGCAGGGTGGGGAGGCCTGAGGCCAACCCGGCCAGCCCTGGCTCTCGTATTACCAAAGCAGGCTCTGTGTTTGCTGCCTTAACCCCAAGTGTCTCCTCCGTTCTCCGTGGCCTCATCTCAGACAAGGCCCCACCTGCTTTCTCAGCCTCTACCTTTCCCGTGGGCTTTTGCCTAGGTCAGTCTTGCTGGGTTTATGCTTTTCTTTTGTGTTTTCTCTGGCCCTGAGAACAGCATGGGCTGATGAACCTTTGGGCTCTGTCCCTCCTTTCATTGCTGTCACCACCACCCCGCCTCCCTGCTCCTCCTGCCCCTGGCTCTTGTTATTACTAGGGGTGTGGCATTGGGAGCTGCTTCCAAGGAAGTGGGGAGCAAATCCCCCTTATCCCACTTTTTGGGAAAGGCCTCCCAAAACAAAAAGAACCTGGACCACTTTTATCTGTTCTCCTGTGGCCTAGGCCAGAGCCTAGGGCGGGCAGGCATGGCACAGGTGGGACCTGCCCCCAGCCTGCTGCCATGCTCTGTGCCCTTGCCTCTCTGGACCCTCTGCACCAGCCCTAGGCTACTGAGCCACAGGCCCTTCTCACGCCCTCCCTAGAGCTTTGGTGCATCTCATCCCAACACCTTATCCTCTGTCTCCAGGGAGATGGGAGGTGGAGCCTCCTGGCTGAGAAATTGTTTTGCTAAAGGATCTATTTTTATATGAATTTTTTTTTTTTTTTAAGAAAAATAACTCTTCCTTCCTCCTTTCCCCTCCATAATATAAGAGGCTTTGATGGCAGGTTCCAGAGTCCCTGGGATCTCTCCCCACAAGCCTCAATTCTGAACAAGCCCCTGGACCTCCACCCTCAGCCCTCAAGCCTCTGGGCCCTTGAGGCCAGTGCAGACTCTCTCTCCCAGCATCTGACTCTGGGGCAAGGGGAAGCTCTCCTCTTGTTGAGCTGGACCAGGCCTAAGAGTAGTGGGAGCTCTGAAACGACAGAGTTTTTATAAATTTAATATATTTATCAAGCCAAATGTGCAAATGCTAACTGGCCACTCTGGAGCAGTGCGCACAGGCTGTGCCCCACCCTGCTCTCTTCTCTGCGGTGGGCAGGCCAGACTCTTTGGCGGTCCCAGCCACAGGAAGCTCAGATTCTCCGGTCAAGGTGACGCTTTGCCCTCCTGTGCTCCCTTCAGCTTCCCACCCCTGGGAGAGAGAATGGCACTGGTAGGACCTGGCGCAAAAGTATAGTTATTAGAGCAAGGGGGAGCTTAGGAGACCTAAGGGCGCCTGCAGGGAGGCCTTGAGGCCCGGAAGGAGGGTTCTGGTTGTTGGAGCCTGTGTGTGGAGGGGCAGCAGCAGCTCCTTTGCACTGTTTCTGGGAGGACCGCGGTGCAGGGGCCTGCTGCTTCCCTAGGTCCCTCCTCCCTGCTGACATCTGGGGCTTTGACCCTTTCTTTTTTAATCTACTTTTGCTAAGATGCATTTAATAATAATAAAAAAGGGACAAAATGCAAACCTGTTCCCCTCACCTCTTGGGCTTCTGGGATGTCATCACCTCCAGTTTGTTGGGTTTGTTTCCAACTGTTAATAAAGCATTGAAACAGTACTGCCTTACAGCTTCATTTGTGAATTTCTCAACTGTTTGTCTCCACTCTCATCCAGGCTTCTCCACTCTCATCCAGGCTTCTCCACTCTTGTCCTGCCTCAAGCCCGACTGACCTGACAAAATCATCAAAAGGGTGCCGGCACCTTCAAGGTGCCAGACGCTACGATTGGGCGCAGGGCTAGAACTGATTCATACATAGTGGCTTCTGTCCCGCCATTTGCCCTCTGTAAAGGAGTAGGGCCCCAGTTCAGCCCCCTACCCTTCCACATTGCTGCCTCTTGCCTTGGAACCCTTTTCTTGGATTCAGTTCTGGGACCCCCACCTCCCCATGACCCCAGACTTAACATGCAGTTTCCTGGCAGTACCTGTGCCTCTTTTGCTAAGGGAAACCTACGACTGCCATTCTGCCATTCTCTCGTATTCCCCTCCCACACTCACTTTTGGTGTCCACAGACCACATTCCAGGCTAGGGCTTACCCTGGGGTGGAAACCTGAGCCTGCCCAGCAGAGGTCAAAAGACAGAGGTCATGCTCCAGGTGACTTGATGCTCAGAGCCCAGACTTGTTTGAGCACATTGTGACCTGCACAAAGAAATCTTACAAACCAGGTCCAGAACAGACAGGGAAAGGCTTGGAGAGGAACCACAAACCCATTTGGGCAGTCTCCGCAACTGGAAATAAAAGCCTCTTAAGTAACCCTGGAGCCTGTGCAGCTGTCTCCATCGTATGGCTGGGGATGCGGAGGTGGGTTCTCTGCCTCCTTCTTCCCCACCCCCAGAGGCCACGCGTTTCTGGCTTAGAGCTGTATAGGCACACATACCAATTAGGGGACCGACCAACCACAGCTGCTCACGCGCTCTGCCAGTCTCCTGCCGTGCCTGGAATAGAACCCAGGCGACCGGCACCCCACCCTCTGCAGCCTGGCTCTCAGAAACAAAACCCCGCTTCCATCTCAGCAACCACGCACACCACCCTTCCTCCCACGCAAGAAAGCCGCCCCCAGACGCCTACCTAGTTGGAAGGCTTGGTTTCCATGACAACAGACTTCAGAAGCTGGGAGACCGCTTGACCGGCTCTGGGAGAGTACAGAGGACGCCCAGAGACAGCCACCCCCAACCCTGCGGTTGGGCATGCCCTTGCCCTCATCGACCCCCCTGAAAACCCCAATGGGTCTGTCTTTATGTCCTTCCGCCCCTTCCTCCCACTCTGTTGCCTGCAGCTTCTTTGGCGGCAGCAACCTCGAATCCCTCCTTGCTTCCAGGAGGCTGGAGGCGAGAAGTGAATGGAAAGCACAGAGAGAGGGAGAGAGGAAGGGAGGGCATCTGCGCCTGCGGGCAATCTTATATCTGTCTTGCCCTTTCTGTCCCCTTGACACCGCCCGCCTCCCCCCCCACCCCCGTACACATGCATTCCAAGCCCCCTGGGAGGGAGGGTGGGGGAGGTGAGGGGTGTGGAGGAGGACTGGCAGAGGAGAGTCCACCCTCCTCCCCTGGCAGGGCGCTCGGGGTGGTCATTTTAGCAGGGAAGGGGCGGAACTCAGGAAACGTCCACGGCCCCTCTCCAGCTCTATTTGCCAGCCCGCGCCGCCCCCTCGCCTGGGTCTCCTCTTCTGCCTGGAGACGGCAGCGAACAGACAACGGAACCCGCCGCCGCACGCTGCCACGTAGCGCTCAGAAATCCCCTCCCCCACAGCGGACCCACAAGCCGATTACACACACGGGGTACAGATCCACAAGCACCGTTACGGTCAACGCACACCATTATATATGCACGACGGTGTTGCCGCATTTAACAATTATACACAGACTCTCGGGCACTGACCCAAAACCAACACGCAACACAATAATCGCCTCCGATCCCGCTCGTCTTCCAGCATACAACTGTGAGCTCATCACTTCATCCACACACGCCAGGAGCCCCCATCTCTTACATAGAAACGGTGAACCTTTCAGAAGAAATCTTTTAATTTTTTTCAAAGAAAAAAAGCCATATAAATATTAGAGTATAAAACTTGCGTGAGACACAGGAAGGGGGTGGGGTGGGGAGCTACGTGACTATGCAAAGAGAAGCGCTTAGAGGAGTCAGGACGCGGGAGGGGGTCGCCGGAGCGCGTGGACACAGCACAAAACACAGCACGGGCCGCCGCAGGCAGATTCGGGGACAGACGGCTGCGTGGAGCCCGCCGCCCGCGGCCCACTCGCCATTACGGAAAAGCACGCCGCACTACACACTACTGGCTATTCTACACCAGCCGAAAGGGGGGGGGGCTCTACACCACTGCAAGGGCCGGGTGGGGTTCTCGCGAAGCCCCGCTGCGTGAACGGGACGCCGGGGGCAGAAGGGGTGGACAGAGGAAGATCTATGCACAAGGAGGCACTGGGGAACTTTAACCAGGCTCTGGCCACGAGGGATCGGACTGGGGGCCTGGGCAGTGGCCTTCACAGAGATGAAATGGCACCTGTCGAGGTGAAGGACTGGGGTTGCTGGATGCAGGGGCCCTGCGGAGAAGCAAGCCCTGATCCTGGGCTGACACTTTCCACTTGGTCCCTGCTCTAGCTCCTTTCCTTCCCAACCCAGGGACCAAAAAGGGTCTAGCTGGCCCTCCCTTCCTGCTGGGGCCACACTGATCCTTCCACCAGCAGCACCTCTGGAGTACCCAGCACCCACAGAGGCCCCTCTGACCTCTCCAGGGGACCTGGTCCCAAACCTGCTCAGAGCTTCCTTGGACCATAATGCCAGTTTAAATCCATTGGTGCCTGTAGCTCAGCCCACCGCTGGCTGCCTGGGCTGCCCTGTATATGATAGATGAGGGTCCAGCCTGGTGCTTGGCTTATGGCTGGAATTTGGGGATCTGGTCAGTACCCTGGGGGCATACAGAGCCTCCAGCAAGACCCTGTTAACTGATGGATCAAGCTTTGTCCGTCCCCCCATACACACACACACAGACACACACACACACCCTTCCCTTCTTTATCTTACCACCCCATACTGTCTTAGAACATGCAGTGAAGTCTCTTGTTTGGGGAGGGGGAAGTCACAGCATGCAGTGGGAACATCAAACAATGAAAACCAAAAGACTGGTCCCCAGGGTGTTGGGAAGAGGCATGGTAGCAAAATGCCCTCCCTAAATCCAGCAAGCATCAGTACCATGGGAATGGTGACCATATCTCCCAAAACTTGAGCTTGGTCTCAGGTCCTGGAAGGAGGTGAAGGGATTGGCACCAAACCATGCTTTGGGGGAAGTCTGAGAATTGAAGGAGAGGCCAAGAGGTCATGATGCCCTTCCAACTCTTCAGAACTATGAGCCTTTTTAGGTCACCAGGTACCTCAACACCCCCAAACAACTTAAGAAAGAGGAGCTGTTGAGGAGGAGGGTGGGGTGGGTCGGGTAGGAGGGAGGCAGGGGATGGATGGGCCCGATTGAATTTGGAAGATGGAGGAGTTCAGCTGTAACTGAAAGGGGTGTGATAAATGGTGTCTACACTAACCCACTACCCCCATGGGCACAGCAATTGATTGGATGGGGGTTCCCAGCAGAACTCCCTTTGCATATTCAATCCCCTGGGGGCAGAGGGGGGGTGTTGACTGGGCACTTGTTTCTGTTTCCCAAGGGGAGCATGGCCTGGGCCCCTACCAGTATCCTGGGGGTGAGCCCTGAAAATCCGAGGCCTGGGCACAGGTAGGGAGAGGCTGGGCTGGTTGGGGAGGGAGGCCGCCCTGTGGCTACAAGGCCTGGCCTCCGCATTACTTCTTCTCCTTCTTGCCCGACTTCTTCTTGTTGCCGTTGCCACCTGCCGGGGCCTTGCCATCTCGCTTGCCAGCTGCGTTGGTCAGAGTGGCATTGCTGCCGGGGATGTAGACGTTCTGGCGGTAGTCGGGCACGTGCTGCAGGGTGAACTGGGGTCCGTAGCGGGCACTCAAGCCCATGGTGCCGGCACTCCCTCCCAGGGTGGAGCTCCCATCAGCGGCTTCTGCAGAGACAAGGGAAGGTCAGGGGCTAAACTTCAGGGTCCCCAACAGTTACTCTCTTATAGCACAAGCAGTTATAGCACTGGACACACCATCCCACCCACAAAGGGGTAGGGCTAAGAGGCTCTAGCGTGACCACCTAGGTTTCATTCCTAGTTCTTTTACCTAGTCAACTGTGATCCTAGTCAAGTGTACCTAACCTCCCTATGTCTCCTCAGTTTCCTGAACTGCAAAATGGGGATAATAATAGTACCTATCTCTTCCGGTTTTCGCGAAGGCTAACCAAGATTACATATGTAAAGCATGTAGACTAGTGACTTCAAACATGCTAGCTGTCATTTCTCTCAGGGCTGAGACACTGCTCTCAAGTCCTTGCCCTAGCCCTTCTCCAAGCAGCCTCTCTGGTCTCCACACTAGACCACAGACTCCTGGGCGGCCAAGACCATGGTTCGTGCAGGTTCCCATCCTGTTCCACCCAGTGCCAAGCACAGACCGGGCATTGAGTTGTTCTCTTATGAGTTAGGAGTAGGTGCTTTTCCAGGGATTCATTTCGTAACAGCAACCAGTGCCTACTGTGTGCCAAGCACCTTGCTAGATGTTGCACATGCATGACGGCTTTTTACCTCAACTCAACACTCCAGGGACGTGTGTGCTCTTATCCCCTCTTTACAGATGAGAGAAGCAAGGGTCAGAGAAGGTAAAAGACTAGCCCAAGGCCTACGAGCCAGGACAGGTGAGAGCAGGGGTGAGGCCTAAGTGTATCTTAAGTGTATGCTGTAGGGTATGGTCACCACCACCACCACCACCAGAGGCCTGCACCTCATCGCTGCTCTGAGGATACAGGAGGGGGAGAGAGGCTGAGAAGATGATGATCCCAGGACCAGATGTCTTAGGTACAATGTAGGCACAGGCTCACAATGTCAGAGTAGGTGACATCAGAGAGAGCCTGTAGCCCAACTTCCTATCCTGCACAAGAAGAAACTGGGGTCCAGAGAAGTGCAAATTCTGACTCTGGCTCAGTGTCACCTGGGAGCTTGTGAGAATCACAGACTCAGAACCTGCATTTTAACAAGATCTCCTGGCGATGTGTATGCACGTTAAAGGGAGAGAAGCACAGAAGTGCCTACCTCCCTGGGTTTCTGTGAGGATTCAAGGAGACGGTGCTTCATCCAGTGAAGCACTTGGTAAGAGCTCACTAAACGTCAGCTGCTGCCGCCAGCACCACCACCATCACCATACTGCGTGTCACTGCTTCCAGCCTACATGCTCCCGCACTGCCTCCCCAGGGGCAACAAACCAGGAGTTTTGATGACTCTGGCAGAGCTCATGAAGCCTCTTGCTGGAGTCCTCCCGCAGTTGGAGAGTTAAAGCCCCAGGAGTGCCCAGCCCAGCCCCCATATAGCAGAAGAGGTTCCCCCCACCCTGGCCTCCCTCCACCCTCACCCCAGACCCTGGGAGTGGGTAGAGAGGGTGACTAAAGCCGGAGAGGCTGAGTAATCCTGGGACACCAACCAGGGATTGAGAAACAGACAGGAAATATTTTCAAAGAACAGCACCAAAGGGGGAGGGGCAGAAGAGAAAGCCGAGGAGAGATGAGCCCCGGCCTTTCCCCATCCTCACTCCAGCGCTCAGGTTTCCACAGCCTCCGTTTCAAGCCCCAAATCTCCGCCATCCGAGGGCCTTCAGGGGGCGGGGAAGTAGGTTGGGTGGGAGGGAGCAGCGCCCACTTCCTCCTCTCCTTCCTCCGGCTGCGCCCCTCCCCCAGCCCTTTCATTGCACGGACGTTTCCTCCGTTTTCCCTAATTAATTCCAGGAGGGAGCGGGTCCTCGACCGCGCTGCTCCCTCCCCTCCCCGCCCCCCCGGAATGGAAGCAATGGGGGAGGGGGCCCAGATCCGGCTTCAAGAGCCAGGGTTCCAGAGTGATTTAGGGGTCAAGAGGGGAGACTGTCAGAGGCGCCAGAGAGAGAGAGACAGAGAGAGGGAGAGAGAAAGGGGAAGAAATAGGGAGAAACAGGGAGAAGGGAGGCAGAAAGAGAAAGCTAGGAAATAGGCTTGACTGGGTAACTGGAAGCCAGGCCCACCCACATCCTACATGCACCCACGATCTCTAAGGAGCACCCTAAGGGGCACCCGAGCAGATGAAATGACAAAGCGAGCCCCGCCACCTCCTCCCCAGAAGCCCAGACCTGATGTTAGCCTGGGCCCTACAGGATGCAGTGAAGCTGGGCTGGACCGGGAGGGAGGAAGATGGGGAAACCCAGAGTGTAAGAGAAACGGGCTGCCCTTGAGTTCCGTCCGGTCAGCTCTGCCGCGAAGGAGCCAGCCGTGTGACCCTGACCGAGGCCCTGCCTGACCCCGACCTCAGGTGGATTGAAGGCTCTGACCTTCTGTGGAATCAAGTCTCCAATGGCACCCCCTACCTTCTAACCCTGCAAGACCTACACTGGGCAGGAACCAGGATCTTTCCTGAGTCCAAGGAGAAACAGATTTTGAAGAGCAGCAAGAAAGAACCTGGGCATCCTCTGGCCTGGAGGAGGTGAGAGCACTGCCAGCCTCTCTCCTCAGGGAAGCACCTCCCAGCCCCATCCTCCCCGCTCCTCCCGCCCTGCCCTCCCCACCCCAGGGCTGAGGGCAGCAGCTCCAAGCGGTCCAGGAGGCCTGGTGAGACTCAGCCAGGGCCAGCTGAGCCACAGGCTGCAGCCTCCTTGAGAGCACACCTCCCCCTCAAAGGTTTATTTAAAAAGCCTCCCAAGTATACTTGCTCTCCCGCCTGCTTACTCCTCCTCAGCAGCCCCACAGGCCTGGCTGGGCTGGACTCCAGGAACCTCTCTGGCTCCAGGGCCAGGAAGGGGGTGTGAAAGTGAGAGTAGGGCCTGACCCTGCCACCTCCATCCCCAAGGTCCATCCCCCCAGCTGACGCCCGGCTGGGGCCCTGTGTGGGCCAGAGGGGTGGAGCCCTGACAGGGGAGCCAGACTGCGGTGACCCGGGGGCCTTCTGGGAGGGTCTGGGGCTATAAATACTGATTCCATTTCTGTTTTTAAAATCTGGATTTAGGCTAAAAAGTCTGCTTCCTGGCCTTAGGGCTCAAAGCCACAACAGCTAAAATATACCTTACTGTCTGTTTACTTCCCTCAAGAACCCAACTTGGCATCTCCTCAGACCCAGCTAACTCCCTCTTTCCTACTCAGTATCTGGCCTCTCTAGAGCTACAGCAGCTCTCCCACTCCCACTCCCACGCCGAACCGGGGTCAGCTCTGTCCCAGAAGGCTGGCCCCCCCGCCCCTTCTCCCTTCCTCTTCGCCACCCATGGCCTCGCCCCACTGGGCCTCACAGACATCCGGGGAAGGCTTGCCAGATTTAACAAATAAAAAGAAAGGGTGCCCAGTTAAATCTGAATTTCATATAATTTTTTTTTAGTACAGTATGTCCCAGTCCTAACGTTTGGAACCTACTCATGCTAAAATATGACTTGTTGTTTACCTGAAGTTACAATTAACGGGTCATCCTGTATTTTATCTAGAACCCTCATCTGGGAGAATAACGCAGCACTAAGAGAAGTTTGGCCTCTAAACTTATTCAGCTAAAAGGGAAACTGAGGCTGAATGGAAAGGCAGACACGGTCACTGGTATACAAAGGGCATGAACTTAGGAGTCGGGCTGGCTTAGGATTCCCAGTTTGCAGCTCAAAATGGGGGCCCTGGAGCAAGTGACTTCTTGGTTCCCTCATCTGTCAAATGGAAGGAATTAGACCTGCCTTGCAGAGCTGGTGAGAGGATCCACTGACATGTGGCCCATCAGGTTTGCCTAGCATCAAGTTTGGGGCAGCACACAGGCACAACTGTAGTGATTACAGTTCTGACTTTACTTGGTTCTCTACCCACCGGGCCTCCAGACATGCTGGACAGCCGGGCTCTCGGTTCACTATGTAAGGCCACTGCCGGCTTCCATATAAGCCCAGGACTGGCTTCTCCAGAAGCTAGTCCTTATTAGCCGGCGTTATTCTAACTCTACCTTCTATCTCACCATGGGTCAAAAAAGATAATCGTTAATCAATTTTCACCATTGCATATCATGCCCTTCCTCTCTGCCAATCCTATGCTGAGGCCTTACATTCTGCCCTCACGACACCACAGTGAGATCTGTTATTATCGTTCGGATTTTGTAGTCAGTGAAACTGCGGTCCAGGGGGCTTAGTCACTTGCCTGATGACTCACAGCTTAGTGGTGGCACGAGGATTTGAATCCAGGCTGGCCTGCCTCCAAAGCCTGTGCTCTTAAGTACTAATGATATTATTCCGCCCCCCTCCGTCCCCACTGGCTCAGGACTCTTCTTACTTTTCAGGGATGAAAACCATCACCTGAATCTCTATTGTTGAAGTTCTTTGTTAGCCTTGTGGGAAAAGCAAAATCCTGCTCTGCAAGTGGGGGCAACCAAAAAAGACAGTGTGTGCTCTGGACACTCATGTCCAGAGTGTGTGCTCCCTGCTGGGAGTATCCACACCCACTTCCATGGATTGAGGGCATGTATGTGCCAGGCCCAGTTCTATGTGCTTTACGGTATCATCTCACTGAATCCTCACAGCAATCCTTTGAGGTCGCTGTCCCCATTTTCTCGTCTGAGGAAACTGAGGTTGAGAGAGATTAAGCAAACTGATCAAAGTCACAAAGGTGGTTAGCGGCAGAGCTAGGACCTGACCTATAGTTGTCCCTTCCAAGGCTAGAATTTTAACCACTACTCCCTACTTCTCCTGCAAGGATCTTTCCCTGTTCATTCCCCTCTGGGCATCCCAGGACCACCCCCATCCCTCAGCTATTCCCTAACCCGGCTTTATATCCTGGAATTATGGGCTGCCTCAGATCGGCTGAAAGGTCCAGAGGAACCACATAGGTGGAAAGCCAGTCTCAGGGCACGGTGCTGTGGGATGCACCCCAGAACCCCAGGTCTCCCACCCCACACATGCTGGCACAACTTACCACTGGCGGAGGCCAAGATCATGGCTTGCAGCATCTCTGTGTCAAACTGGTTGTTGGGCCAGGTGCCGGTTTCATCGCCATTTTGGGATCTGCGGAGAGAATGGGATGGTGATCACGGTCTCCCAAGCCACCAGCTCATGCCCCTCCTGTCCTCTCCCAGGGCTCCCACATCCAGTGCCTATCCCCAGCCCATGCCCAAGACCTGCTCCCTTCCAGCAAGGTAGGAGGCAGATTATACAATCCTTCAGAAGCCAGACCGCCCCCCCCATTTGCCAGTCCCCCAAACCAGCTTTCTACTGTTTCAGACACCATGGCCCTTCGAGGGAGAGGGCAGGATGCACTGAAGCTTGCCCTGCCTTGAGGGAGCAGTGGCTCACAGTGAGGGGGAGCAGACCCTCTCCTGAGGACAGTGAGGGTGGGAAACGGGAGAGAATGTACCAGAACTTGACAAAGGTGAGAGGACCTCGGGGGAGAGGCCGGGGGCCCCACGAGACACGGAGAGAGGTTTCTAAAACTCAAGTCTGATCACTTCAGTGGCTCGCTGAGCCCTCAGGATAAAATCCACAGGCACACAAGGACCAGCCCCTCCTATTTCACAAGAACACCCCCAACCTCGCTCTCAAACGTTCCATCAGAAACCTTTTCTGAGGCGCTCTCCCTAATTCCCCAAACTCTCTCTTGCGGCCCCATTCCCTAGAATGCAAGTTCCCTACCTCTGCCTTGGTAACATGAATAGGTTGCCAGAGGGGACCCCTAAGCCCACCCAGGCTGGGTTAGGTGCCTCCGCTGTGCTCCCACCCCCACTGTCTGCCCTGCGGTGGCTCTAGTCCCACTGTGACTGCCACTGTCCCCACCTGTCCGCTCCACCCCCAGACCCAGCTCCTTGAGCTCTGGGACCAGGACTGTGCCCGTTTTCTACTGAAGCACCTAGTTAAGAGCTTTAGATGCTCTAAACATTGAGAAAAACACGAGGTGATTCCTAATTGTTAAAAATGTTAATCTGTAAAAGAACTCTAAGGGATGCTAGCCCAACTTGGATTTTTCCCATAGTAACTATTTCCATGCTTTGGGGGGGGATTTTCAGGGATCAAATGATTTCCATTTTTGAGGGGAAGGGGAAGCAGCCTGACACACACGTCTATTAGTCGACCTTTGCACCATCTGGAACACTAAAGTTCCTCAATAAATGTTTGTTGCCTGAATGAATGGGGAAAGCCCTGCCCAGAAAGTTAGGCTCACTATGAGGTAAGAAGGGTTTGGCACCAGGGGAGGGGATGCAGGGAATGCCTTGAAGGCGAGAGAGAGAGAGAGAGAGAGAGAGAGAGAGAGAGAGAGAGAGAGAG